>NW_019174556.1:2566480-3095556 GCF_002260705.1 Seriola dumerili | reverse complement strand
TAGTATAGTATGGTATAAAAAGTCATGAAAAAGTCATATAATAGAAAGGCATAAAAAGTCATAAAGAAGTCATAGTATAGTATGGCATAAAAAGTCATAGTATAGTAAGGCATAAAAAGTCATAAAAACTACATATTATAGTAAGGCATAAAAACGTCATAAAAACGTCATAGTATAGTAAGGCATAAAAAGTCATTGTATAGTAAGGCATAAAAAGTCACAAAAACCTCACAGTATAGTAAGGTATAAAAAGTCATAAAAAAGTCATAGTATAGTAAGGCATAAAAAGTCATAAACATCATAGTATAGTATGGCATAAAAACGACATAGTATATTATGGCATAAGAAGTAATAATATAGTACGGCATAAAAATTCATAAAAACTACATATTATAGTAAGGCATAAAAAGTCATAAAAACGTCATAGTATAGTATGGCATAAAAAGTCATAAAAACGTCATAGTATAGTATACCATAAAAAGTACTATTATAGTAAGGCATAAAAAGTCAAAAAAATGTCATAGTATAGTAAGGCATAAAAAGTCATAAAAAGGTCATAGTATAGTATGGCATAAGAAGTCATATCATAGTTAGGCATAAAGAGTCATAAAAACGTCATAGTATATTATGGCATAAAAAAGTCATAGTATAGTATACCATAAAAAGTACTATTATAGTAAGGCATAAAAAGTCAAAAAAATGTCATCGTATAGTATGGCATGAAAAGTCATAGTACAATAGGGCAGAAAAACATCATAGTATAGTAAGGCATAAAAAGTCAAAAACGTCATAGTATAGTATGGCATGAAAAGTCATAGTATAGTAAGGTATAAAAAGTCATAAAAATGTCATAGTATAGTATGGCATAAAAAGTCATAGTACAGTAAGGCATAAAAAGTCATAAAAAAGTCATAGTATAGTAAGGCATAAAAAGTCATAAAAACATCATAGTATAGTATGGCATAAAAAGTCATAAAAACGTCATAGTATAGTATGGCATAAAAAGTCACAGTATAGTAAGGCAAAAAAAGTCATAAAAACGTCATAGTATAGTAAGGCATTAAAACTCATAAAAACGTCATAGTATAGTAGGGCACAAAAAGTCATAAAAACGACATAGTATAGTAAAGCATAAAAAGTCATAGTATAGTAAGGCCTAAAAAGTCATAAAACATAGTATAGTAAGGCATAAAAGTCATAAAAACGACATAGTATAGCAAGTCATGAACAGTTATAGTATAGTAAGGCATAAAAAGTCATAAAAACCTCATGGTATAGTACGGTATAAAAAGTCATAATATACCATGGCACAAAAATGTCACATTATAGTAAGCCATAAAAATGTCATTGTATAATGACGCATAAAAATGTCAAAAAACCTTATACTATATTATTGCATAAAAAGTCATAATAATATTAGAAAATGTCATAGTACAGCATGTCATAAAAAATCACAGTATACTAAGAAATTGGATTCGCCAATTAACCTAATGCGCATGTCCTAGAATTGGCGGAGGAAGCCAGAGTACCCGATATAAACCAATGCAGGCATAGGGAGAACATCAAACTCAACACAAAATAGGCCCTTGCCTCGGATTAGAACCCATACCTTCTGAGCTCAAGGTAACCGCTCTAACCATTGTACCACCATTTAGGGTCTGCCAGAAAGACAAGGAATACACAGTCACAAAAAAATCATAGTATACTAAAGTAAAAAAGACACAGTATGGTAAGGCATAAAAACGTGCACAGTACTATATAGCATAAAAATGTCATAATATAGTACATCATAAAAACGACAAAAAACGTCACAGTGTAGTATGGCATAAAAGTGTCATAGTATAGTAAGGCATAGAAATGTCAAAAAAATGTCATAGTATGGTAAGGGATAAAAATGTCAAAGGTCATAATATAGTATGTCATAAAAACGTCAAAAAACGTCACAGTATAGTATGTCATAGAAATGTCATTGTATAGTAAGGCATAAAAATGTTATTGTATAGTGAGGCATAAAAATGTCAAAAAACCTTATAGTATATTGTGGCATAAAAAGTCACAGTATAGTAAGGCATAATAATGTCAAAAAATATAATTGTATAACTTAGCATATAAAAAACGTCATAGTACTATATTGCATAAAAATGTCACAGTATAGTGAGGCATAAAAAAGTCAGAAAAACGTCATAGTACATCATAAAAATGTCAAAAAACGTCATAGTATATTATGGCATAAAAATGTCATAGTATATAGTAAGGCATAAAAATGTCAAAAAAATATTGAAAAAAAAGGAAAAAAAAGTGACTGAATATTAAATGTACTGTTTGTATAACTGATGGATTTATCAAACAGACATCTCTTCTTCCTTTCCTAACAGGCGCATCCCACAAGGGAGGTCCTCTAGGATGAGGTGTATATTACATATAACATATTCATGCATGATATGATAACTCATTTTGACAGAAAAATTGTAAAGTGTCATTAAATGCATATTAACAGTACCTCTTTTTTTCATAGTGTATGTTTACATGATGAATTTTCATTTATTCTTTCTGAATAAAATTTTCCAAAATATAACACTGAGTCTGATATTTCAACAACAATAACATGTTATTATCTATGTTACTATCTTAATTTATTTATGTCATCTCTGACTGGATATAACGTTTTATATGGAGACATGCTAGTTGTCGTTCCCTTTATGCTACTTACCAAAACAAAAAATTATATACAGTAAGTGAGGGAATAAATGTCATAAAAATAAAACAATTTTTCATGGTCTCATTTTTTTGGCTGTTCCAGTGGCTGTACAGGGCTAATGAAGATATCAGCCAACTGATTATAGCGTATACGTAGAAAATACCAAATATACTGTAAACAGCAAATGGACTGAATGATTACAATAAACTCAATGGTAAAGAAATGACACCAGTTATCTCTTTACAGACTGGATGGGTATGAAATGTGGTCTGTTTACAATGCATCTTCATCAGCATCAGTGTTTAAAATCCAGCACCCTGCATTCCCTCAGTCTGCAACATGAATTTTTACTGTCGCCATGGCAACGGATGCCGGTTTTGTGGTTAGTGGTTGTATTTTTCACCAAACCAAGTAATTCTGTTCATGTAAAGTAACCTAACATTGATAAACACTCCTTATGGAAAACAGTGATTATAGCCTAAACTATCACAATTCTAAGTAGCTGGAGACAAAACATTTTTACTTCACGTAGATCATAAACCCTTGAATATAAAACGACTCATTGAAATCGGTTGACAAATATAAACATTATACAGCTTTTTATCCAGAAAAACTGAAGTTCCCCCATTCACTCTCGCTTGTTCACAGGGTAGTCTTGCCCTGTCCAATATGGCGGCGACGTTGACGTACGATCCAGCAGCCAATGCGGCATCTACGTATGATACGACCATAAGACTTCGTTTTGTGACCGGAAACAGCACTGCTTCCAGTTCCGTACGCGCCAAACAGAAAACCAGACGCAGTGAGCGAAGCTGGCGTGTTTATGTTTCTATTTCAACTTCTTAATTTAAACACACAAGTAACAAAACTCAATGGACCGTATTATCGCTGCAGCTCAACGAATGGTGAGTTATGCCCAACTTACCCCCGATGACACCACGTTAAAGATAATGTTAATGCTGCTAAATTAACTCTGACATTCGAGTCTGGTTTCAGTGCTGTCATTTAGTCTACAGAGTGTGTTAAGGTTATTTATCTGAGTCAAAGGTCTAAAAGTACCACACTCTAAAAGCACTCCATAACAAGTAAATGTCATGCATTGAAAAAATCACTCAAATAAAAGTATGTAATCAGGAAAATGTACTTAAAGTATCGAAAGAGAGAAAAAAAAATGTCCCCAGTGAGTGTTGCATTGTTACATGTGCATGCGAAGGTTCAGTCACGTTCAGACAGCAAAATTACACATTTTGTTGATTTAAGTGAAAAGAACTATAAATATAACTCCTGCAGTTAAGGGACATTAAAAATTAGCCTTTCTTCAAATACTAATGCATTGTTATTTTTTATTTCATGAACCTTGCAAATAGTAGCTAAAAGTAATTTTGGCATGTGGAGGCATTTGTCTTGCTGTTGAACTGTGTTATATTAACAGGCATTTCTTTTATTTTCTTCACCCCATTTATAATAGTGAGGGTAAACTAAAAAATAGAAGGACCAATATGTATAATACACTTTTTTTCAGATGGAAGAATGAGAGGAGAACTATGGTTCAAACATCCATTCTGCTGGTGTCTTTGAATTTGTTTTTCGACCACCTCCAGAGTATTGTACTACAATTGACCTCTGACCTCAGTTTGGAAGTGGACATATGATGACAAGGTTGCCCTGTAGGTGCAAAAAACGGTTGCAATCAAGTGGTAAACAAGCACTTGAGGATGAGTAAGTGGGGAGACCGCCTGAAGAAGGTTGAGCAGCTTGCTCAGTCTTTCCAGCTCAATCCTCTGGCCACACGCTACAAACCACGACTGTTGCCATGCCAGCCTTCCTCCGTCTGGAAGCTCTTCCCTCGTCAGAACCTGGCTATCGGCTTTGCTCAGAGCTGCAAAGAGGTAACACAAGACTCTGCTGATGCTGGACTATCTTGTCAGTCTGTACCTCCAGATTTTTTCATCCTTTGTAGGAAGTCATTTTCTGTCTCATCAGGAAAAAAATGCTTACATTTGTATCTTGCTTTCTGTAGGCTGTTCATGTTTTTGCACTTGAAAAAGAAAAGTCAACTCTAGGCCAAAGGATCTACCTGGTTACCAGTTACAGTGAGCTGTGGCATTACTACAGGTAAATATTAGCCCTACATTGCAAAATGAGGTGCATATTTTTTCATGTTGTAAAAACAAATGCTAAAATGTGGAATGATGGTGATTAATCTCTTCATTTTTTTTCAGGACTTACACTCAGTCCTTGATGCACTGCTATGAGGTGATTCCAGAGGGTGCAGTTTGTAAGCTTTACTTTGACTTGGAGTTCCACAAGCCCTCGAACAAAGGAGCTGATGGGAAAACTATGGTATCTTCTCTTATACAGGTAGGGTCCATTTTTTATTCACAATTTCCCTGCTACTTTCTGTTCAAACAAGGTTTTGTTGAGCAGCTTGTGTGCACATAAAGATAATGTTTCAGTTGCTGCTCAGTTTATCAGTTAAAAAGCTAAAGAATGTGTTGTAAAAGTGTCCACTTCTTACAGTTGCCTCTGGAGACTGGAAACTCTCATATATGGGAGAATCATCTGGATAGATATGATAGATGTGAAGTTTATCTTTTTACTTTCTTACCTTAAAGATGCAAGATTTACCTGTCTGTGTTTTGTTTGTTGACAGTATGTCTGTGACAAGCTAATGGAAGTTTATGGGATTGAATGCTCTGCAAAAAACATCCTCAGTCTTGACTCCAGCACACAGGAGAAGTTCAGTCAACATCTCATCTTCAATCTCCAAAATGCAGTTTTCAAAGACAACATACATGTTGGTATGTATAGTTTTGAATGTAGGCAACAACAAAAAGAAAAAAAGCCAAACTTTGTTTTAACCATATGTAATTTCTTCATATATTCTGTCAAATCTTTTCCCTTTTTAGGTAGGTTTATCAATGCAGTTCTTAAACCAGTCCTGAGCAAAACCAAAAATGGAAGTTGCCTTGATGCTGGGATGAATTCAGTGGCAGAAAACAATGAAACACGGTTTGTTTTTAAGAACTGTGAAAACACATATTTTAATTTCAGTGCCGTCATCACAATATTTAACTTGTTACTCAATGATTTACTGACAGCAGAACACCTGCTGTTCCTGAGGGCAAGGCAGCAGCAACAGGCGAGGTGGCTCAAAGTCCACAAACCAAGAGGCGTAAGCAGGAAGAGACGGACCTCAACTTCCTCAAGGTGAAAAACAAGGATGGCCAAGACTGTCTCTTTGTTGATCTTGGTAAGAGAAATCACAAGCTTCAGTTTTCACTTAATTGGGTTAAATAAATTCAGGACCCATTGTACATATTGTAAACCATGCCAGTTTATACATATGGATATTAACTGCAATGGCTACAATGTAGGTGTCTACACCAAGAACAGAAATTTCCGCCTTTACAAGTCATCAAAAGTGGGAAAAAACGCTGCGTTCACTGTGGCAGACGACAACCAGTTCTTTGCTAAACCTGAGAAGGGGATCTCTGCGGAGGAAAGTGTATTCTTGGCGTCCTTGGTCTGTAATGTGAGGTACAACAGTTACTCTTGCAGATTTTTCTGTCTGATATAAATATTAGCGTCGGCAAACCACAGCATTGGAGCTTATTTTTGTATATCCTCAGCTTCACAGGTCAGAGAATTCTAACTTGGGACGTCCCAGAAACAAACGAATCAAAGACTTGGAGTACTCATTGTCAGCAGGGATCAGCCCCGAATCAAAGTAACAGTGAACTGACAAGAATTTCTCTATATATGCATATGCACATACTGTATTATATAATCAGTCAGCGTACCAATATTTTACCTTGATATTTTTAAACATGAATAGTTTTAATTAATGTAACTTTTTTTCCCCTATGCATCAATTGCAGGCTCCCTTTTTGGCTGCCTTATGTCTCCTCATCAAGAAGTGGACAACTTTGTACTGACAGTGGTTAGAAAGGATGGAATACAAGGAAGTAAGTGTTAGTGCTGTTACAGGATGTTGATTTTCAAAGCATTTGTATGTGTCTAGTTTTGGACCTGGGGTCGCAAATAATGTTCATTTTCATTATCGATTCATATGCTGATTAAACGATAAATCTTTTGGCTTATAAAATATCAGAAAACAGTGAAAAATACCTGTCACTAAGTCCTGTCCTAAGGCCTATAGAGATGACTTCACATCTTGTTTAGCCTGACCAACCGTCCAAAGCCCAAAGATCAGTTCACAGTGATATAAAACTCAAAACAGCAGCAAACCCTCATATCTCAGAAAGTGTTTGATCATCCTTAACACATTACCTATTTTCTTCCATGAAAATGTTATGTACAAATCAATTCTCTCAAATACCGCCCTGCCACTTGAGTGTGTGTGCGAGTGTACTTAAACGATCATTTATCAGAGTGTACACAATATCTGCCATGTCTCCTATGTTTACCTCAACAGGCATCAGGCGGTGGAACTACTTTGTCGCAGAACAACTACTTGTCTATGACATTACCAAATACCGCTGGTGTGAAAATGTGGAAAGGTTTCATAAAAGTAACAACATAATGTACGTAAAGTATGTTTCATGTCCTGTAGACAGTCTGTGTGAATGTGCTCCACCTATCTCATTTGGTCTCATCCTCCTCTGCAGGATTGTTGTGGATTTAAAAGAGGAAGTGTGGTACCAGAAATGTCACGATCCTGACTGCAGGAACTTTAGATCCTCAAGTATGTAATGACCATAAAGATTTTATGGATTTAAAATAACTCAAGGGCACGAAATCATGTCTGTAAAATGATAAATTGTAACCTGTCTCAGATGAACATTTCTCCTGTCACAGGTTGCCCACTGCCACAGGAGATCTGTGTCAGCTACATCATGACACTGGTTTGTTTGCTTTATTTTAACTAGCATCCTGACTCTGTTTATGTTCAAAGACATGGTGTTCTTCACAATATGCAGCAGCTTATGACCACATTGTGTGTTCCCTGACAGGATGAGGAGGACCAGGCTTACTTAATGGACAATGATGGCAACATTGAACCCAGCCAGACAGTGAACCAGGCACCACAGAGCACAGTGTGTCCAGAGGAAGAATCTGCTGACGTCTGGGGAGACACACAGGATGACCAGGACTATTTAGAGAGCCTTGACGACTTTGAACAAACCAGCGGGGGGATCTCTGATCAGGTTCTGCTCAGTTGCATGTCAGAGTTTGATTCCCAGTAGAAGGTAATTTTGTCATGCACTGGCTATACAACATCAAATATGCTGTTAAAAGGTAACTTTAAGTCCTCCTTTTGAGCATTTATATGTAGTATAAAAACATGTAATAACTGGTTTTGACCGCAACGTATTTGTAAGTCGATATGAATTTTTATTATTCTATTTGTCAACAACTGTAGCTCCTCCTGTGGACACCCATAAGTGGAGGCTGCTGTATTAACAGCAGACTGACGATATAGTAAAACACTGTTGTAATAACATAAAATATGATTGTCCTTACAGCTGCAAACAGTTATATCATAGTGTTATAAAGCGTTTATTAAATGTTTATAAATGATAAATAGGGGGACTTAAAGTGAAGCAATACCAAGATCCGTATTAATGCACTTTATTGACAATTACAAGAAAAGAAACATAGGTTTCTAGCTACCTAAACATATTGGGGATCTATCAAAAATATATTTTGCAATATAAAAGACATAAACTAAACGCCACAGCTCTGGAAGAAAGTATTTATTTGGTACAGTTGACAAATATAGATACCGTACTTACGTAACTCCAGCACAAAACTGCACTGTTACCCTTTTCATATCATAACAAAAACAATGACAATATGGCTTGAACTGTCAAGGAGTCCTTGACATGATTTGATGTGCATGACGACACAGTTTAGCAAAAACCTCTGACTTCACAACAAAGCTGTGTGTTAAAACAGCTGAAGTGCTGTTTCTCAGAAGGCTGATGGTTTCATGGACCGTCAGTGTAAGTTAATGTGAAAGGACCTGGAATTCATTTTGAAAGACTGGCTCCTTCAATATTACCAAATATTTCCCCTGCATACATCATACAAATGATGTAATGCACCTTTTATCCTGCAGCTTGTGGCACTGAAATTTGAAAGGAGGAACTGCACGAAGAGTATTGTAACATTCAATATTTTTCATGCAGTTAAAAGAAAAACAACCAAAAAGAAGCACAAAATGGCTGTCAAGCAACATGATTCCCAGAAGGCTATCAACTACATTGTGCACCAGAACAGGATTTTTTCAGTCCTTTAGCCTGCAGCACTGAGAAACATGGGAATGCAGGGAGTTAACAATAGAGAGTATCAGGCTCAATACTCTGCATACACATTTTTAGCAGATACAGTATTTACAGGTTTAATGATTACATTAAATATCAGCTTAAATAGATAACCAAAACATTAAATAGTCTAGTAGATAAATAGGTAATATTTGTCACTGTTGTAAAAGCATATTTATAAGATTTCTTTCCAGCTCCCAAGAATTAAACCTGACTGAAACTGAAATGTTTGCAGAGGTTGGACCTTTCTGACCATGAAGGAGTCAGACTTATTGGCAGTTAAGGCATGAGCACGTCATATTTCCCCTTTGTGTTTTTTTAACCCTAACTCTTATACTAGTGACACAGTGACGTGTTCTGGAATAATCTGAACTAATTAGCCAGTGACAGGAGGGAAAATTCAGCTGTACAATCATTAATTGAAGTGGGGACGATACATACTTCAAACTGAGATTCATTATTCAGTTTGTTTAAAAGAAGGCCTCACAAATTTGTAAAGATAGTCACTGGCAGAAAAATTGAGGTAAATCCCCTTCACTAGACTATTTGGTTCTGGCTGTGCGCTCTTAATGATTGTCACCTCCCTACATTACTCCTTGAGCCCAGTTTAGATCTTAATTTTGGCATAAAGTTCATCAATCTGCTCTCTGAAGTGGCTCCGAAGCTCAGCCCTCTTGGCCTTCAGGGTGGGTGTCAGGAGACCGTTCTGGACAGAAAACATCTCGGTGTGTAACGCAATGTCTCTCACCTGCAGAGGGGAAAAAGACCACAACAAGAATGAAAGCCAAGAAGCAAAAATAATTATTCAAATAGCTGAAACTAATGATTATTCCTTTGGTGTCCAAAACTAAGGAAATGCCTTCCATAATTTTCTTTTCATAATTTTAAATGCAGCAAACTAAAAAAAGCAGAGCATGATTTTTGATGAAGTCAAACATGGCAGCAGTCACCTGTTCAAAAGACTTGAGTCCTGCTTCTTTGCCCAGCCTCAGGATGTCCTCCAGAATAGCGTTCTTCACCTCCTGTAGACAGTTGGAACAATGTAAGACATGCACAGAGAGGGAGCTGTATGTTTGGACTGCTGATGTTAATATATCTGACCTTGCTACTGGACAGTTCAGAGTAGGATCCTTCGATCCCTTTTTTCTTGGCCCAAATAGGTAAAAAGTCTGGATCAGTCACCACTATCGCCACCAGACATGCCTTAAAATTACAACACAGATAACATGAAGACCAAATACTGCAAACTATCAAACAAGTATTAATGCAGCTATGAAAAAAATCTGTTGTTTAGTTTCTTCAACACAAATATGAGTAAGATCGATGAGTTACTGACCTGTAAGCTATCACCATGTACAAATATCTGGGCCACCGGATCACTGCGATTATAGATGGTTTCTATCTTCTCGGGGGCGATGTATTCCCCCTGTGCCAGCTTGAAAATGTGCTTCTTTCTGTCAATGATCTTCAGACTGCCATTCTGCCACACACCAGAGGAAAAATGCAACTTCAAATGAAAGCAACACCTGATGCTTTGCTACTCAACTTAACCATAATGATAATCTGATTTTAAGGGTAAATATTGGCATTCAGCCTGTTTTGCTTACGGGAAGCCATTTCCCAATGTCTCCTGTGTGCAGCCATCCATCCTTGTCGATTGCCTCGGCTGTTTTCTCAGGGTCTTTCAGGTATCCCTGGAATACATTTGGTCCTTTGACACACACCTAGAGCGACAGAGATAACAAGTAAAAACACATTTAGAGTGGTTTTAACCCTTCAGCACAAAGACTTTTTTTTACATTTTATAATCTTTATTCTTATTTGTTAAATATCTGGAGATGAACCCCTCCAGTTTTATTTTTAACCTGCCTTGTTTTCCCTACCCGCACTGCTTTGTTACAAGGGATTTACTGCAGCCTAGTTTTATGCTCCTGTCCCATTTCTATCACTTATGGTGATTTAAAATGGAGATAACTCAGCACTTTTGAGCAGTCTTAAGAGTTTATGAGAGAAGTTTAAAGCTCTCATACAAAAAGTATGGAGTACGTTTTGTAAAATGACAAAAATTGTCAAAAGCAGCCCCCCCCCCCCCAAGCTGTGGGAAAGAGGTTTTTTCAGGTGCAGTCAGACAATGTGAGAAGCACTTTATTTAATGGATACTGAGGTCCCAACTCTGTCTGACCTTCAGCTGCTGTTCAGAGAGAGAAAATGGAGACATGGCGTTGTTTTGGAATAATAATAATGTACAGGCCATGTTCAGTGTGATGAAGGAATATGTCACCCAAATACAAACACCATAGCTCCTTTATATTTTATATGCATTTAATGTTTTTTTTGTGAATGAACAAAGTTCTGTGGAGATGTTTATTCTAATGTCAACAGACTGAAATAACACCTGAAATTATCCTGTAAGTCAAATTCTGTTTGTTGTGTAAAAACTCAAAACAAATAAAAGTGTTTCCCCCCAGCAACTGTATGTATTTGATTGATGATGAAGCAGTGCTCCTCACCTCTCCTTCTCCATTGACTGCCAGGTAATTCATTTCTGCCACATCCACCACTTTGAGCGCGTTGCAGGGCAGAGGAGGCCCCACGTGACCTGATGACACAGAGTTGTTACATAACAGTCTCATGGTTGAAAGAAATAAGGAAAATAATTTAAATTCTACACACAGGCTATAATACACCATAATGAACGATAGAAACAGTGAGTGGATGTTCTACCTGCTGTCCAGTCTCCAGGCATTGACATGGAGCAACCAGCTGTACATTCAGTTTGACCGTAGCCTTCATAAAACTGTAGCCGAAAAAAAAAAAGTTATTGGTGTATTGGTGTATAGGCATGGAAATAAAAACTGCCAGACAAACCATAAGTGAGATGTGCATATTGATGTGGCTCACCTGACAGCCCAGAGCAGCTCGCAGGAACGTCAGGATGGTCGGTGACACCGGTGCTGCTCCTGTAATCATGAGTCTCACACGACCGCCCAGACTGGCCTGCAAAGTGTGAAACTAAACAGTGAGACTGACAAACTGGCCAGCATTTATTATGCATCAAGTAGGATTGAGAATGTCTTTATCTAACCTTAAAAAAGAAATAACACTATTAAAAAAGATGTACAAATGTAGAATGTAAAAATAGGTATCGGTCTATGTACAAACTAAAAGGACCAAGCCTCATTTAAAGCTAAATATGCCAGATATCTAATACCCCAGATCTTTTAAAGGAAGCAGAAGAAAGTTTTTTGAATCCCTTAAACAAAAACAGACTGCCTTTATAGAACACATCACATTTACCTGTACTTTTTTGAAGATGAGTTTGTCCCACATGCTGTCCTTTCTGACCACGCCATTTTTCAGCTCTGCCTCCTTCCTCCTGAAGGCAAAATCCAGCAGCCATCTCTTCAGCGGTGTATTGGCCTGACCAAATACCTGTAGTGAAGTGAGAAATGATTGATTTAATTCATCTTTACACAATGGAATAGAGAAATGGGACAAAAAAGGTAACTGATTAGTAAATAAATTATTAAATAGTCACAGAGAATATTTCTGAAAAAATGTGAAGAGAAAATAGTGAATCAACAACTTCAACGTGCAACATAAGATCAACTACAGAAGTGATAGTTTGTCTGACCTTATCAAACATGCGGTTGAGGAGACGTGGGACCACAGGGAAGACTGTTGGCTGCAGCGTTTTCAAATCATCCATTAAAAGTCGAATGTCTCCTTGGAAGTAGCCGATTCGAGCGCCGTGGATGAGGATGACTCCCTGATGAAGAGAGAGCTGCTTATTCCTCCTTGTGCAGATTAAATCAGTGTGATGTTTCAGCCACAAGAGGGCAGTATTATTGCACTTACTGACACAACACTTCTAAGGTGTTATTTAAACCTTAAACTTTAAACTTTTTCACATTCAGGAACTCCATGTTACCTTGAAAGTCAAAGGTTCTTTGGACATTTATGAAAAACAAATTAATCAGACACCACAGACAGCTTCACTCTGTCTTCTAAAGCTGCACATGTTTTGACATTGGCGCTAACAGGATATTCGAGCTTCAATGCTGATAACACAGTCACATTTTATTTAATGTCTCTTACTTTGAGGAATATAAATATGTTTGTTTTTTTCAACAAAACCTTTTTTATATATAGTTTGTAACATTCTCAAGTGTTTAATTTGTTTTAACACAAAGCAGCCGTACAAGAACCGTTCCTGTTTAAAAGACAAGTCTGTTGGTACTTGAGGATTTTTGATACTCAAATTTCAGTTGTTACTCAAAATGTATTGAGATACAATAAAAGCTGCAGATGTTAAACGTTAGAAGGAACCCACAGCAACATGCCACTAAACCTAAAAATTTAAATTAACATGCAAATGGCAGAGCACTGGTGCTATCAATATTCCCAAACCTGTGACACAAACTCAGATTTACATAGATGCTTTCAAAATGCTCTGAAAACACATTTTCTGCCTGCTGCTTATTGTTTCCACTATAATTTTATGACACTTTGATTTCATTATGCAACAAATCTGAAGGTAAACAAGTCCACAACATACCTGTACAACCCTCTCAAACATGTGAGCTAGGGGGAGATAGGATACATGAATGTCACGGAGGTCGAGCATGCAGTTTACCTGCGGAGGACACACAAAGCAAAACACATGCACGTATGCAGGTCAAGCATGGCGTACTGTACCTCCACCACCCTCTCAAACATATGGGCCAAAGGGAGGAAGGAGATGAGCACATCTTTAGTACTGGGCTTCAGTGAGCCCTGGACGACACCATACACAGGGGGATGAAGATGAGGACAGGATATAAAAGAGTCAGAGAGAGTCAACAGGAGTTTAGAGTTTAAACAAGCCCATAAAAAAAACAAAAAAAAAAACAAAAAACAATGCTCATATTATATTTGGTCCAGATCTCATGGATGTGAGGGTGTGTTTTTTGCTTCCTATAATAATGGTAGTATAATAAAAACATCGAAATGTGCTTATGTGTAAATATTTGCATTATTAATACACTAATGCTACTTAAAAACCACATTTAGTTTCTGATCATTTATGATCGATAATACTAATAATTTTTCTGCATCTTTACTTTAACACACACTGTGCATTGATTTTTTTTTTTACCCTGAAAATATGCAGAAGTGAAGTACTTTTTTGCAGCCCTGAGTCTTGTCTGCAGGCTGCATATGGCCCCGACAGCCTCGACTAAGATAAGGGGCACTTCTATGTTGCCTGAGACTGGGGCAAAATAAAGTCTGTAAATCACTCTCTGATGCTTGTAAAGCTTATTACTGTGAGCGTAGCAGTAATAACTGAAGGTAACTCTTCTCTCATTTGAATTACAGGAACACTGTGTAGAGAGGTTTCGTTGAGTGAATGAAACTGTCAGACAGGAGACAACTTGAAAAGTGAGGGGATGGGTGCTGCCAATGGAAATTACGCCCTTGCATAAATGAATAAAGATGTAAAGGAATATTTCTGAAGGAAAAGAGAACAGAAGCATTCACCTTGAAAAAAAGATGGCTGGAATCAGATGCACATTATTAGAAAATGTAATTTACTGAATCTTGAAGGACAGCACTGAAACTCTAAAGTTGAACTGGTGTTTGTTTGTTTACCTGTGTTACTTTAATGAAAGCTGCAGTGTTGGAGATTACATTTCCGTGAGTAAGCATTGCACCTTTTGGATTTCCTGAAAAGCAATTAAAGCTCAGGATTATACATGATACATGAAAAAAAACGTTTCTAAAAAGGTTAACGTTGCAACAAGTTGTGTGATTACCTGTGGTTCCGGACGTAAAGCAGATGAGTGCGAGGTCCTCTGGTTTTGGGGGCTGCAATCAGAGCACAGATCTACACTAATGCACATCGAGCCTAAATTGCAACATCTAATTCAGTTGGTGGATACAAATACTGTGAATGCTCGGAGCTGAAAAGCGGATTCTCAATTTACTAAGAATAAAGAGCCTTTTTCGGTGTAATCAACAAATGAAGCTGTTCCTACTCACCACTGGTGTCTGGTGGTTTGCTTTACCCAAGGCCTGGAAAATACACAAAACATACAGTGTGTTTTAGCGCAGCTGCAGGAAGTGCTGATAAAAATCATGCTTTAAACACACAGGACCCCAGGGCCTAATTTCCATTTAGTTCTAACCAGAACTTGAGTGAGTGACAGTGTGACGAGATGCTCAGCTAGTTTTACAAAACACCTGTTGATGGTTGCAGATATGCTCAATACAGCACAGAGAAGACAATACAGTTGAGGATCTAACATAGAAAGAAGATGTTAGGTTAGGGTTCTCACCTCAAAGTCCTTCAAACTCAGGATTTCAATGCCACACTCCTGTCCACGGGTGACCAGGTCACTGTCAAATGCCTCCATGAGCACAATCGTCTTCACAGTTCGGCCTTTCCCGCTGACGCAGTCCAGAATCATCCGAGCCTTTTCGGGCACATCGCAGATCACGGTTGAGATGGCAGCTGAAAAACAGACGGCAACCTAATTAACCGCTTACTTTGTATCAGTGTTCTTGATCTAAAGCACCGTGATAGCACTGCAGGTGGTGCGTGGTTAATGTGTGAAGGTGCCCGCTTGTGTACCTTTCTCGATAATGTAGGCGATTGCCTCTGTGCCGAGTGTGTCATACAGGGGGACTGCCACCAAGGAGTATGTGTAACAGGCCAGCTCTGAAATGGTCCACTGAGAGACAAAAAACAGATTACTGAGAAGAAATACAAATGCTCCAGCAATAACTTTTTAAGTGATACATTTTATTTCAATCATACTATCATCAAATATAATAATGTGGCTACAGTAAGCTTGATAGGGAAAATAAAAGATTCTGAGTGGAACAGACATTGACACATTATTTCATCATTTCAAGTGCCCTCAGTGTAAACTACAGATTTATTAACATACATTTACAAAATAATCTTTACTTTTCCTAAAGAATGCTGAAAGGGTTAAAAAAAAAGAAGAAGTAGAATTTGTTTTACCTCTGGCCTGTTCTGGGAAAAAATACCAATGAACTTGTCTCCTGTATGAGAGTGTCCTCGGTGAAGGAGGGCAGACCCGACCTGCTCTGCTCTGTCTGCCACCTACGCAAAGCAAAAATAATGTAGTGTATTTGTGCATTGTGCAAGAGTACGATGCTAGATCCACATGTATGTGGTCCGCATCTCACCTCTCTGTAAGACTGCCACTCGTACGGCTGGTTTGGTTTTCTTGATCCTAGACAAGGTCCATTATCTGGGGGAGTAAATGAAGCTCATATTTAATGTTGGACTTAGATCTTCAGGGAGTCTCACATTTAACTGACACAAGATCAGCACTCACTCGATACTCTGAGCCCTCGCTGGAACACCTCGTACATTGTGAGTGCATCGTTGTAGTAGTGCGTCATGTTTATGTCATTATCGTTGAGCACTGATCTTCGTGCACGTTCTCCACCCTACGAGGACAAAAATCGAAAAGTTATGACCAGTATGGACTGAACCGACCACACCTCTAGCAACATTATGACAAGAGTTATTACGGAGAATGCAGGTTTATTCTGTGGCACAGCTGCACTCTGGTGAATCAGATTCCCTCATATGTTGACCACACAAATGTGGATCCTGTTCAGTACATGGTGCAACAGTTTGTGTGTGGTTTGTGCCTAGACAATAGTGAGAAATTGGAAGCAATAGTTGGTGCAGGACACATTTACTATTTACACAGAGGCCTATGTTAGTCATTTTGTTTATAAGACTCCTTCCTCTATTGTAAACTTTAGTTCATATTTGTTTTTATGTAATACTGTTGCAATTTCTGTCTTTGCCATTCATTTTTCCCACTGTTTTTGATATTTCATATTAAGAAAAAGGACATAATGAAAATAATGGTTAGTTGCAGCTTAGAAAAGGAAATTATAAGTTGCTCTCTTAATATGGTTTTTATTAGTGGTTCATAGATCACTTAATGACCACTCATAAGAATGACTCCTGGGTTGCCAGGTTGTGAAAAATCCCTTGAACTCGTCCTCGCCTTTCTATTTGTTTTTTTTATTAATGGCTTCAATGAAGCTTTGTTAAGTAATTTGTTAACAATACATTAAATTATTCTAATTACAACTTACAAACCCTAAAGGGTAAAGGGGATCTCATTAGAAAGTGGTAGCATAATAAAAAAAACAATCAATGAATCCTGTTTTACCAGCACAGCCTGCTTTAACTCTGAGATAAACCTTTTAGCTCCTTAAATGTGACAAGGAGTGAGGAGGTCAAAGCATGTCTTCTGAAGAACTGCACCAACATCAGCTGTGATTAAGTTCCTGGAGAAGATCCCATTGACATTCCTGCTGAATGAGATCTGCTGTCTAGCTTCTTTTTTTTTGCCTCTGGGCCATGCTTCAGTTATTCCTCTAACACACAGCATTAAAAGACAGTGGATGCACAGAGTTATCTTGTTTTAGTGTGTTGTGTTATGGACATTTGATATTACAGTTCAACCTACTGGTATTTCCACTGACTGCTGTCTGAGGTCACAGGGCGGTTTGAGGGCTTTTGGCCGGGAGGCAAACCAGTAGGTGGTGATGGCAGCGAAAGCACCCATACCCATGAGTGCGTTGGTGGGCAAGCCGCGCACGTACTGCCGAACGTCATCCAGCTCGGGAATGCGCAGCTGTCTCAGGACTTCCTGAGCCTGCATGGCTGTTCTGCACTGACCCTGCAGGAAACCAGAGAGGGGGACATTCAATTCGGGAACTTTTAGTCTTAATTCTGCACTTCTTGTTGTTCTTCATGTTTGTCTCTGTTCCAGTTAAGATCAGGGAGGTCTTTACCAGAAAAGAGCAATTTTATTTCAGTAATCCAGACAATTCAATGTATTCTGAAAAAATGTCTCCAATCATTTCAAAGGAAAGGTCATCCATGTGAGAGGGTGTTTTATGGTTAATTCTTTCCAACATATTTCCTTGAGGATGTGGTGATACAGCAGGATGTAGTATTTTATCTTTTCATCAATGGGTCTCTTGTTTTAGACCATTACATGCCAACACGAGATCCCGCTCAAACTGAATACGAAGCATAGTGGTCCTATTCACAGTTACAGGCAATTTACTGCCGTCTATATCCACATGTTCACACAAGTACACGTAACACTGAATAAACCTTATGCCCTATAGTTGGACAGTGAAGGTACAGATAGGAGATGAGACAGGGGGGATGATATGCAATACAGCTGCAATAATTAGACAATTTATCAGTTAGTCAATCAAAAGAAAATGAATATGCAATAATTTTGATAATTCATTCATATTATTAATAGTAATAATATCGTATATCGTATAATCGTTATATAGGAAAGAAAACTAAACCTTCTCTTGTTTAAGGTTCACAAATGTGAAAATGAGCAATTTTTCCTAACCTGAAAATTACAATAAAATGAATATTTTTAGGTTTTGGTCTGCTGTTGGACAAAAGAAGACATTTCACGACATCTCAAGGCATCAGGAAAACCCAATCTGAACTTTTCTAAACTGCTACAATCCAACAAATCTTCAATCAGCATCATCAGCAGTCACATTGTTTTGTTGTTTTATTTTTAATTTCTTCCTGTGATGGAACAACTGACACAAAGCAAACACGAACATAACGACACAGAATCAAACAGTATAAAATGCATCTTTCCGGAGACCCACAGTGAATCATTCAGGGCAGGGTGATATAGCAGCACTGTTCAGCCCTGTGATTCAGTGATGATCCATCACTTCGTATCTACTGTTTTGGATTATTTGGCCAGATCTGCCTACAAGATATATCGCATATATCAAATCCTTTTATATCTTCATAACATCAAATCTGACATAGTTTCATTTGGCCCTCCTGATCTTAGTTTTAAAGATCTTAACACTATATCCTTCAATATAAAGAGGTCATAAATCACCTCTTAAGAATTTAATTTAAAGCCTGATTTTTATGTTTTGTTTTTCTTATTTTTCTGGGTATCTCATCCTGATTCCATGTTCAGCTATTCTTCTTTTATCTGTTTGTGTATATGGTCTACTAACTTCAAGTCATTAGATAAATGATATATATAAAGACGGTCATTATAGTGACTAGTATAGAGCATAAAATTCAATTCTTGTAGTGTTTTGTTTAAATGAACAGCAAGAAATGTAGCTCCTTGAATGAGAAAAAAAATGTCCTCAATTTTTAAAAGATTTTGAAGAATCTTTGTTTGAGCTGTCTTTGTGTTAAAAATGCAGAAAAACATAAATTTAACAATTCAGCTGAGGAATATGCTGTTGAAAAACAAGCACGTGTTTGCCATTGTTTCTCTTCAGCACTTCCACAGAGGCTGTATACAAAAGGAAGATGTGCTATCCCATTCAACAGCTGTGCACTTGGAAAACAAAGACGTAGGAAGGAAATATGACTCCATGCATATTTTCAAATCACAAGCCTCCAAGGAAAAGATAAGGACACGTCCACAGACAGTGCACACTCAACACACATACACTACTCATTTGTTGAAGGAACTGAAGCTCACTGGGCTGACACCTCAGTCTTCAAAGTGCCGGATACATGTCTCTGTTCTGCTGAAATTTTAATACAACAGTCAAATGATGGCCAGAATTAAACCATTAAACCTGTCTGACTTTTAATTACATGTTAATGTAAAATGCAAATTACATGAGTCTGTGGCAATTATTACTCCTGAATTTGGAAATACATGAATTAATAATTCGCTCTCTCAACATTTAATGTTTAATTTCATGTTTAATATCAGACTGGGTGGCTCTATGTGAATGAATGTTCAACTTATTTGACCTCTAGATTGGAGGGGAGCAGCCCTGTAGGTGAATCAATAAGTGAACAGCCACCACAGAGGTAACAACTGACTTCTCACCTACTTCTATTATAAACACCAAGCCCATGACATATGGGACTAGTGCCAACTGGGACAAAGTGTAGTAGAAAAGCTGCCAATTACATTTCATTAGCCTTTAATTACAACTTCAATGGAATTAATTGTGCTCAAATGAGGTCATTGTAAATCGTCTTAGTTTTTGTATCCAGTCGCATTAAGCAAGGCTGTTTGGTTCTATTTATCCTCTATGGCAAAAAAAAAAAAAATCAATAATCAAAAACTCCACATTAAACATCACAAAAAACTAAACTAAATGCTACAGGTGTTACTATTAGCCACTATGAAAGACCAGCAATGATCACTTCTGTGTCCTCTCCAAGACAGTCTTAAAAGCAGTTTTCAGAAAATCTGTCAAAAATTAATGCTGAACTAAGATTAAATAAATCTCTCTACTCACAGTGTTTATATGAGGAAAAGTAGAGACTGTGTCCAAAGTTGGAGAGGTGTAGTTTAGCCCTGTGCTGCAGCAGTTGCTATTAGAAGGACTCACACTGACCTCTAATAGACCTCGGAGGTTCTCACAACTATGAATAGCAGAAACACGCCCCTTTCAAAACAGAAACACAGACGCGTGACACACAGCTAGCCATTCAGAGAGCAAATCAAGAAGCAGATTGATGTACTAATATCCATCTGTGACTTGATATCGATATCTAAACATATCTACTGTCCTGATGAGCATTTTGTCCTAAAGAAAAGACAACAAATATAGAAGATAGCTGGATCCGTTTAAATTCGTGTGTCTGTGTGCAGCTTCAATATAAAGAAGGAACTGGGTACTGATCTGAGTGATTCAAGCATTTTTCAGTGATGTTTATTCAAGGGTGAATGGCCAACACCTTATCATACATTATCTGGGCTCAGTGTGTGCAATTCTTGTGTTGCTGAGCAGCAGAACTTCTCAAACTAGTCGAACTAAGAATCACACACTAATTACAAGAAAGTCTGCGTATTCCACATGATAGATATGTTGACAAATCCCCCTTTTTTTCATACTGATATCCCAGAATGTGTGAGCACGATCATTCAACTATGACACACACAAAGCCGAGTTTACGTGCAGATTCCTTGGAGTCTGGGATGGATAATGATAAGTTATCATTTTCCAGTTAATACACTTAAGTTGAAACAATCTACACCTCATTTTCCCGCAGTTTCAACTAATGAGACAAGTGATTTGGAAATTTCCTGCTAAAGTTGTCAACAAGGACAGAGTGAAAAGTGGCGAGCCTGAGAGTGAACTAAGTGTAACCAGCTGTGTTTCAATGCTGAATATAGTCTTGGGTGGTATGGATAAAATCATATTCTAAACCACATCATGGAATATATCATTTAAAGGCACAGTGTCAATTTTCTGGATATTATCTGGTATTTATGGATACAAGAATCAAACAGTAAACTCAGATCAGCTTTTGGACAATTCAGCACATCTGAGAAATCAAGGTGCTTTATCACATTGATGCAAAAACCCAATATTATCTAGTCCTGCTCATTGATTTGTGACATTGCCAACTACGGACAAATATTAAGGAATAGAAACAATGATATTAACTGCAAACCGGCAAAATCTCTGATTGTCGACATATTTATATTATCTTATGGTATATATCGTCAAGTTGCTGACCCCTAATCATACAAGACATTTTTCTGATTTATGAATTGTAGTTTTAGTAAATTCTTTTTTATACCATTATGAATTGATTGTTTTTTTTTTGTCTTTTTTACGGTTGGTTACAAATCTGGGAAGTTTAACATATTAATGGTCTCTAAAAACCTTTGTTTTTAGCATATGTTGTAATATTTTTTTACATTATTTTACAGACTAAACAATCAATGGAAAGAATAACTAACAATTGATAATGTAAATATGTGTTAGTTGCAGCTTTACTATGTGTTTGTCTCTCTTTGTCAGATGTCCAAAGTCAGGCACATGCCACTGGTGTCATGCTCAGCTGAGAGTTGTTCGAGGCAAAAGGTACTCCAATAACCTCCCCTCCACCACCACCACCTCTACTCTCCATACTTGGCCTGGGAGGATGACAAGCCAATGGCAGAGCCAGCTCTCCAGTCACCCCACACCCCAGCACACACAAGACACTGGAAAAAAGAAGCGGAGAGGGCAGCTGGTTCATTTGACACATAACAGAACATCAAGATTAGCTGGCCACAGCCTGCAGCTCCAGAGCAGACTACAGACAGTATCTTTTGAAAAAGAATCACCCCAAACCACAATCGGGAAGTTACAGAAAAAAAGCACATAAGGTTGGTCAGTCACACTTGAATCCCTCTGAAATGTTCATGTTCCTCTTCCTCTAAAAACCAAGAGCAGTGTGACACTGAGCTGATAATCAGTTAGGGTGTTGAGCGTCAGGTCAGATGATTTAAGCTCATTATTACAGCCTTACCACTGGAGGATTAACACATGGAGCCCTCAAACACACACATTGTAATCCCATCTTGACAAGACGGATGCTTTCAAATCTCCGAAGTGGCTTCCTCTTGGCTGCCACATGAATCTGCGTAATGCGGTATATATCATACAAAACTGAAACTAAATTGCAGATCAATTGATAAGTCGATTACTTGTCAGCAAACTATTTTCGATTAATTGCCAAAGTCATTTATCAAGCCAAACATTGTCTTGCCACCAGCTTATCAATTAACGCTCACTCAGATCATAGTAGGCCTAGGCACAGGCCTGCCAAGCTTTGGATCTCTACAGATGTTTGTGTGGTGCACATGGAGCCATAATACGAGCAGTTATTGGCACTGGAAGAGTTTGAAATGATGGTGTTTTTTTTTTTTTTTTTTTTAGTCTTTTCAATACTCACTTGTTGCTTTGGGTAAAGTTTTCTGCCAAATAAGTAAATGTAATGTAACTGTAAGGAGGGAAGGGCTTACGGTGAACAGTCGGGAAGGATTTGCTGCTTTTCTTTGTCTTTTGTGACCATAAAGTGAGTGTCTTAAGCTTTGAACTATAACCTGCACAGGATGGGTGTAGATAATGGATAAATTATAGTTTTGTCATACAAATTAAAGTTAATCAAATCAAATGTAGGTTACAGTGTTTTCAAAGTAGTTTCAAAGACAACATACCAACTTACATTAAAACAAGAAGTATGTTATTTTCTAGTTTAATAACAGGAAGGATTGTCCTCAGGGATGCAGTTTACATTAATAACAAGGACAAAATTGCCTATTTAAAAATTCTTGAAGCAGTGGGTTCTAGATTTCAAACAGATACACAAAGGCAGGTTCTCATCTCCAGCCAGGGAGCGTTGACTTCGCCAGATTAAATGACGACTGGCAGATTGTATTTTGTTTTAAATGACACTCTTGTAAGAGGGTAGAGGGTAGCAGCGCGCACAACTCCAAATCTTGAACAATGTATTCGGTGCACGGTCGTAGCAATCTGAACTGACAAACAAAATACGGACACACAAAAGGTACAAGCGAACGTGTTTCGGCTACAAGCTGTCTGCCGGTCATGTACATCTCAATGGCTTCTCTACAGCCTTGTTGTATGTCAATGACTGCCTGTTACAGATTTTGTGCTTAATATAGCTGACTACAGAGGAAGGACATTTTTTGTTGACCTGAAACCAAACATGTTCAGACAGTTTGCATCTCAATTCTTTTTAAGGAAAAAAACAAACAAACCCAGACACATTACATGCCATGGCAGCGCAGTCTAAACTTTATAGTTCTTCAAACTTGTCTACAGCTTCCTGATATGTAGACAAGTACAAGCATGTACATTGGTTCACTATCGATTCAGTTCTATAAATGCAAAATGTTGACATGTGATATTCATGTTATTGACTTATCGGATCTGCTTCAGTCCAGCTGCCAATACCTCATTGATAATTCAACAGTCTTACAAATAGTACAGCATGCCCCGAGGGAAGCGATCTAAATAGAAGGATGACTCAATACATTCCTGTGTAAGCCATTTACATATCGGTTTACACAGGTTTGGAGTGAGGGTCGGGCTCCAAAGTAACAGTTCTTCATGAGGATGGTGGGACGAGCGACGGTCTGAACACGAGTTGTGAAAAGGTGAACAGGAGGAGACATGGGCTGACATGCAGCAACAAGTTGACTGTCACTGCACGGCTGCCAGATGGTTGTAGAAGTTCATGTGGCTTCAGTCTTTCATCTGCTTCAACCGTCTGCCTGACTCGTGTCCGTCACACTCAACCCTGGGTTTCGAACACAAAGCCTGACCTTGCACAAGGCAACCACACTCTAGATTGCAGGTCCTGACCTGCCTACTGATGAAATAGCACACTCTTAGTCACATGGTCACAGAGTGGAGAAATGTACAGGGGAGGGAGGGTGGAGGATGGGATTTGTGAAGTGGAACAAAGGTCACACACCCGTCAAGTGCTGCCAACACAGCATCAGGGCACATGACCTCTACACTGCAGGTCAAAGCAAACACACTGTCATTTTGAAACTCTCAGTAAAAATCTGGGGAGAAAATCAAACTGAACTGCCACTGCCACTGAAATTCAGCTGCATATGCTCTTCATCTGAGGGGATTTTAAACCACGTTATACTTTCACTCTATTTTCTTGATTAATCATTTAAACTTCTAGTCTAGAAATCATCAGAGAAAAGACCATCACAGCACCCTAAAGCCTAACAATCTTCAGTTTACTATCACATAAAGCAAATCTGCAAAACCTCACACTGCAGGAGCTGGAAATAGGAAATATTTGTCATTTGACTTGGGGGGAAAAAAAATCACTTCTGTCAGTTGACTAAATCAGTGAACTGTCTAATCGTGTCAGCTCTATGTACAACAGAAAAACAGCTGTTTTTCAGCAGTAATGCTTGATTAAAAGTAATGGTACTTAATGTCTTAAGTAATGGTATTACCCTGGGAAACCATCAACACGGACCCAATAAAAGCAGCATGAAGCAGGACTACACTGTCGACTGAATGACGTCAAATACCAAGAATGCTTCAAGACGTGAGGCCAGCTTTCCATCGTTATACTTATACTATCTGAATGATATTTTCAAAGAAGTTCTATTAGAAAATCATTTGCTTTATCATTTCTTGAAGACACGTACACAGTAGCAAAGAACGGGTGAGTTCACTGAGTTTTAATTTTCAGTTTTGTGATGCGAATTAAGACTTACCCCGATTTACTGAGGCAAGCGCAAACCAGGTAGTTAAAAAAAATTTTTTTATGTTTGCACCTGAATTAAAACATGTTTCCACTGGGCAGTAAATAGTGGGATTAAATAAGATGTTATTTTTTATCAATTACTTAGTTGCAGGGTTTTCTGCAGGGATCAAGTTGAGCCCTAGAACTGATGAATATTAAGGAGTGTCAGCTAGAAAGCGCAAAAATTAAGAATGGGTTTATTCTTATTATTATAGTAGCTCCTTGGACCTGATTTATTAAGGGAGACAGTAATACATGTGTCAACGTTATAGCAGAGACACTGGAATTATAGTGTGTGTGCATGGCCGGGTGTGCAGGCCCAACCCTAGCAGAACCAGATCCTCAGTCTGCCACTCTCACATGATTCTTTTAAATTCAGTGTAGACAGTAACATCAGGTTGGCTGGGATGAGCTGAAATTCCTGCTCTTGAAGGCCCCACGTCAGAGCGCTCTTGACTGTTGTGTAAACATCAGCTAGCTCATTCGTTTGCATGCTATCAATCCCCAAACGAACACAAGTTGATGGTATGGCATTCTCAGCCAAGGTGGTGGTCTGCTCCCGAAGCACAAGACCACACAGTGTCCCTCTGTTAACTTCAATGTCAACTCCTGTGCTCAAACGCAAAAAAAAACAAACAAAAACAAAACAAAAAAAACACGATTGAGGTCACTTTGCAACCATCCCATGTCGGTCATGTCACGGCTCATGTGACTGCACTTCTGGGCCGAAAGATCTTTTCTTAGTTTTACAAGAAATGTTGTTTTAAAAGGAAAACGGCAAACACAGCACTCGACCTACATTCCACAGATTCCTGAAGGAGGAAGTTTGCCATAAAATGCCCTGAGTACCAAGCACACCCCTGAACTTCACCGCCCCCTCCAACACATGCACACATACTGTACCTGTGTCACCAAAGCACCAACACACAAACAGACCGTGCAAGAAAAACAAAGCCAGAGCTTCTAGATGTGCCGACCGACTTAAGTGTTCAGTTAGGACCCGCTTTCAGATCAGGGTGAGGCATCACAGAGGAAGTATCTGCCTGTTACTTTCAGTCTGAGAGTTTTTGTCGTCTGTCTCTGTTCTGAGAGGAAGTGACAGGAAGAGTCAGAACTTTGATCCGATTAATGGCTGTTTCTCTAATTGCAGTGAAGCTTAAAGGACCGTATCCGTCTGTTTTTGCAAGTTAACTACAAATACCGTATACGTCACATATTTCTGTGTGGTTTCAAACTCAATTAAACCATTACAATGCTCATCAAGTTTGCATTACTTCGGTAGCATTAGTCCCCTCCCTCCACCTCATCATGTTAATGAGGATTTAAGAAAAAGATGAGCTCCTACAGCTGTGACTTGGAATATATATAAAGCAAGCATTTGCAGCAATTTACACAAACGGGAGATTTGCATCAGACATGAAGAGTGACCTGCTAGGATTGTAAATCATGACTGCAGTGACGACTTATCCAGTTGCTGTTTATTATGGAATACAAGAATCCTTCCTCAGTGTAAAGACCAGAAAATATGCCTTTGTTCTACCTAGAGCACAGGAAACATAAACAACCACATTAGTAAATAAAGTAAGTTAAAAAAAAAAGTACGTGTTAAGTGCAAGAACTGACACATGAAGAGGTGACAGGGCCATCTGGAACTGTATATGCACAGTTCTCAAATTTTCTGACTATACCTCTGATTATGTGTCCATGTAATATAACAATATCAAAAATAATAATGATTAAAAAAAATTAAATTGCTCCATACTGTCCATTTTTTGTGCATAATTAAAAAACTCCACTGCTGATCAGACTACTGTGAAATGTCTACTACCATGACTCATGAGGATAATGAAAGAAATGAATCCTCATATTAGATGCAACTCAAATAGCTACAAGCGTTTGCTGTTGGATTTTGATATTACATGGAGTTGAACGGAACCCGCTGAATGCATGGAGTGGGTTGAAACATCCTCAGCGTGCAGCTCTAGCTTCCTCATGGGTGTGTGCTGAGGAGCACTGGTTTGGGGTTACTAGGTCAGACACATGCAGTTACATATGGCGGGGATGCCACCACACGATAATGGTTACATTGTTCCACTCCTTATAATCTTATATTGACTAACAATGGCGTCAGTGTGCATGGCAGTTTGATACAAAGTAGATAGGGCGGAGATTAGACACAAAAAAAAAAAAAAAAAAAGTTTCCAAAGTGTCTAATCAGCTCTGATGCTGCGTGTCCATGTCTGCTTTTATTTCAGCGTCATAAATACACGCGTTTCTCAGTGATAACGACGGATCTGTAGTGAGTGATGAACATATTATTCTAAAGTCATCACAGAGACTGAACGTACCGTCAGGCCTATCAGATAAACCTGTAGTTTAGTTTAGATATGCTGAGGAAAAAAAGATGCAAAACGTGGCTCGGCTCAGGTCTATCTTAAAGGCAACAAGAAAGAGCGAAAAGCAGCCTGTTACTGAGGGCTCGCATCCTGCCTCTTACAAACATCTGTAGACGTGTTACAGTCCACACTGATCTACAGTGGGATATGTGGGGTTTTTAAGCGGGTTAAAATGTTTCCACTGACCTGTGCGCAGCGGCAGATCCGGAGACTTTAACCTGCTTCTTGAAGGAGCAACAACAGCAGCAGCAGCAGCGGGAGCAGTGGTCTAGGCTCTGTTCAACTGGTGCAGTCATCAGCCAATCAGAGCACATGTTGCTTTGCCTAAAGTTTGAGAGACCAGCTGTCATTGGTCAATATCGTCGTGACAAGAGGGTTGTTCATATATGACATACAATGCACAGTATGTAATGCAACAGGCTCAAGCAGCCACATCCTGTTACCAGACAAACTGGAAGTTACTCAACACACATTTACTGGTGGGAAGTAATTAAGTACATTTACTCACGAGCTGTACTTAAGGAGGTCTGAGTGGGTTTAAGGTGCTTGTGCTTTATTTCCATTTATACTAGCCTTCTTCTACTCCACTACATTTCAGAAGGACATGTTGTACTTTCACCTACACTGCATTAATTTAACAGCTTCAGTTAGTAGTTACTTTAATAAATACATAGAGAATCCACTGGTGCAGTATGAATACTCCAGTCCAAAGTGTTTTCTAAGCTCCAATTTCATTTTTCATCATTCTAGTGCAACAACTCACCTTACACGTTCTTGTTTCAATGTAGAGCCAGTTCTTCATACAAGTGAATCTGAATTAAAACTGTCTGAACTAACTTTTACTTAAGCAAAGGATCTGAGTATTTCTTCCACCACTGCCCCCTGTCATGTTTTTTTTGACATTGTTGTATTCTTACTGAAGGATGAGAGTATTTCTTCCACTGCTGTTAAACAGTCAAACTGGAAATTACTCAACACACATTTCATCTAGGCTGACATTAACTGCTAACAGCCTAAATTCAAATGAATGCAGGCCACATGCAACTTTTTTTTAAAAAATTAGTTTAGTAGTGATATTCAGAGATGCACTGACTACAGAGACCCATGTAGGCATGTATACAAGAAGCAAAAGACAACCGGCCAATCAGCAACAACAAAAGACTGGAGAATAATCCCATAAAAGAGAATTAATAGTAATACAAACAAAGAGGCAGAGGGAGGTCACGACTCTAGATGACCTACATCACTAAAGCCTCTGGTGATACAGAGTCAGGGCAAAGACAAAATAGAGACAGAAGTAAAATATCCACTGTGGAGAAGTTGATGAGTCTAATGATTGTCAAATGTTGCCTTGTGTTAGAGGTGCTTTACATGTGTATTTACATTTATGCAACTTTATATGTTACATTTACATTATATTCATTACATATGCTTCTACATTCCAGTGAAAAATATGTTGCTTTTTATTACATTATCCTACATTTATTTGATAGTCAACTACTTGTGGTTTAAGATTTTACACACAAAACAATAAACAAAGAATGAGTATAAATATGAAGCATTGTTTAGGATTACATAGGATTGTAAATGTTAGGTTTTGGACCAATAAAATAAATAAAGGATTTGGTTTTTATCATTCCGAATTTTATTTTTTTTTTATTTATGTCAGGATGGAAAGAGCATTTTTGATTTTCATGTTAGTAAGCTTCATTTCATGAGTCCATTATTCCCTCATGGTTTCATAAAACGATTCCTGGAAAGAACCATATTATCTGTTTCCAGTTATTTGGAAAACAGAGGGTTTTTGTTTTTTGTTTTTTTTCCTCAGGGGAAACTATACATTTCAGTTGTGACAAATCAGGGAGTTCATCTGCAAAAGACCACACATCCGCAGTCTGTAACTCTACATCAAGCACAAGCCCCTCTGAATTTAGACAAAAATTACCGGAGGCCACAAAACTTTAGTGCAGGCTACAACCCAAAACTTATATTTTCATGTGATACAGAACAGGACTCATATTGTTGTATCTTTTTGATATTACTTATAGAATAATTAGTTCTCTGATACTTAATTATGAGTTTACAGCGACTATCGATTATTGAGTCTGACATAATATTACTACATCTATTTTCCCTGATACAGGATACACTTAGCTGTCTGTCACACAGAATCCATCAACAATATCTCCATAAATATTTCTGTAACGTAAATAAAGTTTTTTTTATGAAGGACATAATATTTTGATGAAGTCTGTTCATACATGTTTTTATTTATTTCTCTTCTCTCTGCTTTCCAGTCAACATGCAGACCACTGCAGTTTCCTAAACGTGCCACAAGAGGGAGCCATTTTACAGTTTCGCACTTAAAAGGGAGCTGAGTCCTTTCTACAAATCTGTTTTTTTCTTTTCAAAAAAATGACAGTATAGGTAAAAGCCCTGTTGAACATGAGGTTATCACGATTCAGTGGTAAAATTGTGTCTTTAAAGAAATCTTTCAAGTGACTGATAAGGTAAATCATTATCCCAGGCAGCGTCTATAGTGATAAATGGTGACTTTATCTGACTTTATTTATGGTTCAGCTCCCAAAAAAACAATATCACAGTGATAATCCTGTAAAGATTTAAGTTTATTTTATACATAAGATATATTTTATAGTGATTTACCTTCTGGACAATCACTGTGATGCTGTTAATATAACTGCACATTCCGTGAGATGAATATAAAACACATTTGCTCGCATGTTTGAAATCTTTGCTTAAATGGCTGCTGTTTGTTTCTCAAAGGAGCCTGTAGCTGCTGAACCATGTAGTCTGAACTCAGCTTAGATCATTTCCACGGGCTCAATGGGGACCGTGTGAACTGCTGCAGTTCAGGCTGAGGGTGGCGCACCAAGCCAAAGGATTGTGTCGGGGAACCTCAGAGGTCACCACGGGTCAGAGCGCAGCGCCTGACAACACACACACAGACTCTGCTGCTGCTGTTGCTGCTGCTGCTGCTGCTGCTGCCGCCGCTGCACACAGAGCTGCTGTCACTAATTAGGCTTCATGGCTGGAGGCTTGCTTATGTTTTCCTGTAACGGGCTGGTGTACAGATGTTATACTGATAACACTGGACATCATGGAAACGAACAGTAGACTAACGCCCCCACGAATTAAAAACCGCAGACACATCAGTCAGACAACTTACTGACATGTTCTACCGAGAACACGAAATAAATATTTATTCAGACGTGCCTGCGAATTTGTGCATTGGGGACCTTGCAATAGGCAACAGACACCATTCAAACAATAAACCATAGCAATAGAACCACACACATTTAAACCCCACTGAAACAGTGAACACGTCTACAGTTATTGCACATATTTGCCAAATATATTCCTAAATGCAGTCTGTTTTGTACAATGGTAGTTTCACGCGGGAATGAATCTCACTGCTGACACCCCACTGATTTCACTTCATCTGTACATTTTCACGTGTACATGTTCTTATTCTAAGTTTTCAGTACAAAATGAACTTAGCATGGATGCATCATTGCTGCTTCATCTTTTTAGACCGACATTAACAAACCTAAGTGACATCATGCACTGATAATATAGGGATGATTTGAGCTGAATGTGTAGTAGGCTACTTTGTCACAGAGAGTAAACAGTGCGTTAAAATGCCAGAACAGAAAGTGAGAGGAATCCCTGTCCTGATTATGTTCAGTCAGGTGCTGTGGACAGCAGATGTAATATCACCTTTTCTCATCAGGCTAAGAGTCCAACAGTGACTCATCATGCCACCAGATCTCCCTTTGTACTGCACATTAGAGTCATTATGATAAATACAATCAAAACGTTGTCATACGTTCAAAATCATTTCAGAATGAATGTGCTTACTTGACCTGCGCAGAGACTGCAGCCACTCTGACTAATTCAGACAAACTACAGCATTTAAAATAAACTTGTGTTTCAATTCTAGGAATAATTTTGCTCATAAAACAGCTACCAGGCGAAAAGATGTGTTTAAATCACAACAATAATGGCACCAAGTCACAGAGGTTGCTAAAACTGTACAAAATATAGTGAGGTAAAAAGGTGGAAACGCAGTGATTTGGCAAATATTTTACAAAGAAAAACTTCAAAATAGAAACATATTACATGTTGATTTGATATATCAGATAGTTGTCAGACCATTAAATTAACACGGAAATACAAATTTCACATCAAAGTAGCGCAATAACTGTTGTAAAGAAAAGTCCTGCGCATCATTTGGTTTGGTTCTGACGCAACACTTGGCGTTACAAAATCGGTCAGCAAAAACTTCCAGTATTTAATTCACTTAGTTTATAAAAAGCAACAGCACGCAAGTCCCACCATATTTCAAAGGACAAACACATAAAAAGTGTTAAAAACTGCACAGTCAAGTAATTGGATTTTATGCCCCCGTCCCGCTCGCTCGCGCTTTTCTCTCCATGGTGCTCTAAAAACTCTCCAAACGCCTCAGATGTCTTGTGAGCTTTTCTTTCTCAATCTCCGCTGCTTTTTATTCTTCGACATCTCTCACAGGATCAAATATATCCAAGCACGTTGAAAGTTTCGAGATTAAAACGTTCTCAGTGAAAAAAGAAAAAGAAAAAAAGAATCGGAGCAAACTGTTTTGGCGCATGAGAGCAGTGTGAATCTGTGAGAAGGAGCGCACACAATAAACCTGTTGTTAACCTTGCTGTGAAAATATGTTTGAAGAAAACAGCCAATTGTTGTATGAAATGTATTCAAGTATAAAATAATGCCCTTTGTTTGGGGGGAAAAACTTCAGCAATGTGAGGGTACAAAAGTCCCCTGTGGCATTTACCAGCACCCTTTGTGCACTTTGCGCTTTGGCGTCTCCACTTGGCGCATTACCCAGGCCCCTTTAAACGCGATTGTTTCTTTCTTTCTAATGACATTTACCGGATCAAAACATGCTGTTAATTCGATCAGAAAGCTTCACCCTTCATAACAATGGCAGTATAATTTCTCCCAAAGTTTGTTAAGTTGACCGAAATTAGGCAAATGAATAGGGGTCTCCAGGCTACCCATCTTGCAGGTGACGGGGAATAATGCGCGTTCACACCAGCTGCATTCTTCTTTATTTCTCCCTTTCTTTCACAGCATTATTAAAATTTAGGCCAATGAAACTATTCATTCGACTGAATAGACATTTTCTTATAGGATAATAGGATACAAATTGAGCCTCTCCAAAGAGTCTCCAGTGGTGGGTAACCCTCGTGTGCCAGAGGCTGCTGGAGACGCTGGCCTTGACGCAGACGACGCTCGTGTGCCAGGGCTAATCACACACCTGCCGAGGAGTCCAACAAAATAAAGAATGTAAACAAAAAGCTTGCCATCTCTCATAAAAGATGGACGTGTCACCAAGTCGTGTGAGAAACGCCGAGAACAAACGGGGGGGACTCAGTCTCCAAAAGATCTCCCCTGAACTTGGCGGAACAGCCTATTAAAGGCTTACTTAATTACTCTAATGACACTGGACAGGCCTTAAAACTCGGACCGGGCTTGGATGAGAGTTAAGATCGCTTGCTGGGATTTGTAAACAGGCGATCGTGTGAGAAACGCGAGTTGGAAGAAAGAGGGTTTCTTTTTTCGCCGGCTTTGTTTTCAGTGCGCACAGTGCGCCCCGCCGGATCAGGCGATCCCAACGCTCAGTTCTTATTTCCCGCCTGGGTTGTTACTATGCAAATAATATTCCGAAAGTAATCACGTGTCTTTTGAACAGCCACGTGGATTAACAAAGCAGGTTTGCCCCCCTGCTAGCCCATGGCTTTGGATTTTTACTATTTCTTTAACTGATCCTAAATGCACACATTTACCCAATGCATGGTTCTAATCCCATGGAATAATTTACACCATGAATGCCGGAGTCCCTTAGATGGTCCCTTTATAAGGGCCAGCTTTCCCCTCAAACTTCAGTCTGCTTCATCTCCTGCCAGAGGAACACATCTCTCCAACTTCCAGCTGAACTCATTTTTTAGACGTTTGTCAGAAATTCGTCGATGGCATCTAAGATGAAAGACAGGAAGGTACGCGCTCTTTGTGCGCCCAGCATTTTGGGGACTGAAATATTTTGGCAACATGACAGTTTTAACACTTTTGAGTTACATTTTGGAATTTTGTACTTCACTATTTTCAAGAAATATTTTCGAACTACCATTTGGAGTCATTTTTACGCTAGTGGAAGAGATATCAACTGTGCACCAGCTTGTGGCAAGAGTTCAAGCCGCTCTATTGATGTAAAAGAGCCCAGCTGACATTTACGCAAAATTTGGTGACATGTTATGTAGTTAATAACGTTACAAACACTTACAATGTGTTAAATTCCCTAATGATATGTAAGCTATGTCTATCGGGGCCTCAGCGTTAAACAAACTGTCCGGTGCGCAGATGTCCGCTGCGCGCTCTGGAGCAGCACAGCGCGCGGTGCGCAAAAATCGCAGTTAGTGTATAGACCTCATCCATAAGTTTCCAAACTATTTCGTCGCTCCATAATTAGTGACTCCACTTAACTTTGGTGTGTTACTGGTGGATAAAATAAGTGTAAGTGAGATGAGAAGTACTACAGTGATTCCATGTGGTCATGTTTTATCTCTGTGTTTTTACAGAGAACTCCCATCTCTCACAAAGTCATTGAGAAACGAAGACGGGACCGCATCAACCGCTGCCTAAACGAACTAGGGAAAACAGTACCGATGGCACTGGCAAAACAGGTATTGTAAAATGTCTCATATTTGTATACGGTCTTCATCATTTTTATCCAATATTGATAATTTTGCAAGAACAAATCTATCGGTGTATGTTTACTAGCGATTCTGGTCATTGTTAATATTTGTAGTCAAACATCTTATAATGTTGGATTTTTTTTATGTTTTGGTAGAACTCTGGAAAGCTGGAGAAGGCTGAAATCCTAGAAATGACGGTTCAGTATCTGCGAGCGCTCCACTCAGCGGATTTCCCCCGTGGGAGAGAAAAAGGTCAGTAAACTTTTCACGCAGCTCTTTTATTTTGCGCATCCCATCACCAATCTTCTGTCAGTGAAATCACGCTGGTATCAGATAAATCTGGGTTATTTGTATATGTGGGTAATTTTATTTAAACTGCCTTTTAGTTAAGTAGCCTAGTTTTAGTTAGTTCACTTTTACGCACCGGGATCAGACCAAACACTTTGTGTCAGACTCGTTTATCAGGTCATCCTGGCAGAGTTGTAATCGCTGCTTACTGTGATTCATTCTAGGTGAACTTCTTGCTGAGTTTGCAAACTACTTCCACTACGGATACCACGAGTGTATGAAGAACCTGGTGCACTACCTGACCACAGAGGACAGAGCTGAAACCAAAGACATCAAGTACGCACGGATCCTCGCTTTCCTACAGTCCAAGTCCCGTGTGGTCACCGAGCCTGTGTTCGGCTCTGTCGGCTCGATGCCGGAACCGTCTGACTACCTAGGTCAGCTGCACTCCTCCCCGGAGCACCAAAGCCACAGTCCATCTGACTCCGTGTACCAGCAGAGTCCACCGGGACACTTCTCCTGGCACAGCTCGGCCCGCAGCCCGGGCATCTCGTACCCAACAGTGCCGCTCTCTGCGCACACACAACAGCACGGTGGATACTTGTCACCGGTGCAGGGACTCGATCACCACTACTTCAACTTCATCGGTCACACGCACGCAAACACATTTAGTTTGCACAGTGCGCAACACGCCATGTAAATACGTCTGCTTTGTTTGGTTGTATTTTTATTTATATGATTGTGAATGATGGAAACAGATCTTGTACATGTTGTGAATAAATATTTCTGACTAAAATTCAGCTTGTTTTGTCATTACTTACGTTAAGTGACGCTCTCAGGGCGTAAAGATCACCACCACATCATCAGCTACGACCCTGTTGCCTTCCTGCAAGAAATCAGTGTTTGAAAAAGAAATTATAATAAGATGAGGAGAGAAAACACGCAAAAGTACAACTCAATTTAGTAATTTTTACCTAGTGAGTAGAAATAAACAGAAAAGGAGTTACCAGCTGTACCAGAGCTTTATATCTTTTTATGACATAAAACAAAACAAAAGTTGTCTTGTAAATGTATCACCAGAGTGATTTTACAACAGGAAAGTGGAAACATTTGGAAAGAGAAAACCAGGCTCAAGCTTTACCAAAAGGTGCAAAAAGGCCAAGTATTTGTGGAGTACTACCAGCTATAAAGAAAATGCTATACAGCTAAAATATATATATATATATATATTTCTTCAGTCTGGTCCACAGACCTGTTTAAGGGCTGATCTGTGGGTTTAATGGGTGACACAGCAGGTTCCAGGGGGCAGACATGAGCCTGATTCTCACTGGGCCACCCGCTCCTGACTTAAACAAACCTGCACTTAACAAAACCATTGATTCATCCAAGAGTCCCCCTTCCTTAAAATTCAAATCTGACGTTTCATTTATATTTGTAGCTGATGAAGTTAAATAAGTAAATAAAGACTTTCACACGGGCACTATAGAATCTACATAGTTTGATACTGAAGGAATCAAAAGTAATTGTGAGACGTTTCGAATAAAAAACTCAAATTTCCAGGATCTCCAAGAGTTACAGAAGAAAGTGTAACAACAGGATAAAAGTTGTGCCCTTCTGAAGTTTTACTATTTCCATATATTTAGGCAAATGAGTCTAACTATTCATCAGGATTAAGAAGGGATGTTATGCAGGGGAAGAGAGAACATAGCGAGCAACATTTCATTGCCATGAACCATTAGAAAAAAATCAACCTGCTCTTAAGTCTTTGAACTTTTTTTCCTCACTTTGTGAAGGAGAGCCATATTGGGACCAGTTAAAGGCTCCTTGCATCCCACAGAATAAGGAATTACTCTGATCGAAAGAGAACTGTTTTTGGCAAGCTTGTGTCTGCTGTATGTGACCACAGCATCTCAATAACTGCATTAAACTGCTTCCAGGCCCCTTCTGTCTTTCTTTAAGTGAGTTGTGTAGTGTTGGATTGTTAAAAAAAAAAAAAAAAAAAAAAAAAAAAGAGGTAAAAAAGAGAAAGAGAGGAGGGGAAACTCCTTGTTGTTTCCTTTTCTAAAAAAAAAACCAAGGAGCCCCATTGTGGTGCATGTGAAAGGGGAACAATATCTGCGTCCTTGTGCTTCATCCTTGAGTGATTGCGAAGAAAAATAATCAACACCATGAAATCAAAGTTTCTCTCTAACAGGAGTGCAAGAAAACACCTTTTCTCCCGGTTTTCTTTTAGAAGCAAAGCTGAAATCATTGCACATTTTTCTCCCCTGTGTCATTTTAGGCTCCTGTACCTGGGCATGGGACTAAAAGACAAAAAAGTAAGGTGTGTTATAGGTGTCCTCATAAGTTTGCTTACATGTATGGACAGATAGGATGGATGCAAGAATCGCTTCTGGATGGATGGGTAGATGACGGATGCATGGATAAGCCCACATTAATCGCCTGGATGGTTGGATAAACCCACATTAACCGGCCCCTGACCAAAAAGACAAGCAACAAGAGGGCAAATGAAAGAATTGGAAAAACAGTGGCCACGCAGATGGAAAAGTGACAATGCGATAAAAGAGAAAAGGCTTTGAAGGAATACTTGGATCCCTACAGCCCCAATATTGGTTTAAATCCTGACTCTAAACAGGAAAAAAAAAGACTCATGTGCAGCCAGATGAGAAAGATTTAGCCACAGCACATCACATGAATAATAATAAATTGAGCAGCGATAGAAAAAGGACTCCACACCGTTTATTGTCATGTAAACTGAGCCACAGTGGTAAAGCTTCAGTTGGAGAATGTTTATCTTTCACATTAATACCACATGCTGAACATTAACAATCCGCTCTTTTGAAAAATTATTCATCACTGGAATGTCAAAGAGAAACACAATTGCACTCAGATCTTATACTTTTACTTTGATGAACATGAAGTCAGGCAAGTTTATGAAGAGAAGACAAGTTTCCTCATCCAGTTCAAGACTTTAAAATTTCATCCCTTAAAAAAGGCAGATATAATTGTATTAGAAATCTTTTACATATAAATAACTATTTTAAGCTGCTAAAACGTTTGTCTGCAGACACAACACACTTTGCCCACCGCCCAGTTTCATTCATTCAAGTGCAATTTGACTACTTTTGCCTCAATACACTTTACAGTCACTGCGTATGTTGGTATATGTTGTACATAGTGCCATTTATCTTTATATATTTCTATTTAGTTATTTCATGCGTTATTTGTTTGTTGCAGATGCTTATAATATATGTAGTATTGTAGTCCTTCGAAGTTTTTGTTTAAGATAGTTATGCATCTCTTCATGTCCTATCGTATCGTATCGTATCGTATCGTATCGTATCGTATCGTTTCATAGCATTTTGTAGCGTATTGTATCTTAAAGTTTCTGAAGGGGATTTTGCTTTTATATTAAGGCATCAATAATAATAATGAAATGTTATAATACATAACTATGGGGTCATTTTACATGACGAGTACCTTTACTCTGGATACTTTAAGTACATTTTGTTGGAGAACTTTTATTTGTTGTGGAGTACTTCACTTTGTGTTATAGCTACATTTAGTCAAGTAAAAGACCTAAATATTTTATCTACCGCTGGCAAAAAAACTGACAGAAACCAAAGCGTAATTTCTGCAATGCAACTTTAAAGTTACGGATTACAAATTACAACAGACATACTAAATCATTTTGGCAAAATGATTCTACTGATCAAGGTGAAATATTTAATTGTGTGAAATGTTTTTAGCATCACATTATTAGAAACATTATGAATAAATACTAAATGTGTTTTCTGTGTGCTGTGGTTTACAGTTTGTGCATTTTGCTCAGACTCTGTGTTAGTGTACATACAGTATGTACATGAGCGTATGTGTTCCTTTTAGAACACGCACACACAAACTGTAGCTCACTGGTTCACACACTGGGGGTCACAACAACCCCAGGGGGTTCCCAAGACACATTTCAGGGGTCACATGATCACTGCAGTGATATTATTTTTATCAACTTGTAACTTGAGTCCTTCAAGTCTTGTGTTCTTAAAACAAGTGAAATCTGCCATTGCACTGAGAATATGTCTGATGTAAATCAATTCGTTTGAAATATTTTCTAACATCACATTTCATTTTTCTTCATTCTAGTGCAGCAACCTGCCTTTTGCTGCCGATTTTTATTAGAAACAGATTAAAATTCTGGCTGTACTTAACAGTTATTCTTTTATTGTTTTAATACAATTAGATTTAATACAAAGAGTTTTAGTTTTTCTGGCATTCTTTTTTTTTTCCAAAATTTGCTTTTTACTTGTTAAATAATTTTTCTAGGCCTAAAGAGGCGACTTTCACCTCTGAGAAAGACAAGAAAAGGAAAACTGTTCCAAACTAATGTCCACACAGAAGCTAAAACCTGTGGCCAGTCATTGTTTAACAATAGTTCATCATTCTTGCAAATAAACTCATTTGCTTTCTACAGCCAGCAGCTCATTAGCTGACCTTAGCACAAAGACAGGAAACAGGGGGAGAAGGCAAGCTCGCCATATTCTTGCTATAGCCAAGACGTAGTCTGGCACACTGTACCACTGAAAACAGCACATTGTTGTTTTCAGTGTGTCAGTTTTAATACACAAGATATGACATGTTCATTAGTGAGCTCTAGAGGTGCTGGTGGGTGGATTTTGTCACCTTTGGACAGAGTCAGACTAGTTGTTTCCAATACTGCTATGCCAGCCTGGCTGTATAGCTTCATATCTAATGGATAGATAAGAGAGTGGTATCAATCTTCTCATCAAGCTCTCTGCAACAAAGCAAACAAGCATATTTCCCAAAATGTTGAAATATTCTTTTAAGTGGTCACAAACCAAAAATATTGCAAAACCAGTGCTGTAGCCTAAAGAGGGACCTATAAGTGCTGATTTGATCTTTGCACCCGTAGGAGCACTAAAGTCAGGCTTAGACTGTTAGCTAAGCTTCTGGAGTACAACAGCAAATCTTCTTTCATTTACTATAGTGTGGTGTGTTTGTGTGTGTGTGTGTGTGTGTGTGTGTGTGTGTGTGTGTGTGTGTGAAGGAGAGTTACAGTCGAGGTTTGGGAGCAATGCCAAAGAAGTACACAAGCTGTGAGAAATCCAACAGTCATTCAGTCTGGTGGGTAATCAAAGTGCTCCAGTGGCATCGGATCTCCGCCGGCTCACCTCAGGATGGTCGTCTGATCTACAGCATGAAAAGACAGAGACAGAGAGCAGGGAGGGGAGGGAGGAGGGGGGAGAACGGGGATGAGACAAGAGGGAAAGACGAAGAGAGTGAGAGAAACAGAAACAGCGAGAGTGCTAAGAAAAGGGGGGAAAGGGATGAAGATCATTCCCACAACAGATACCACTATCTCACAGGGTTTAAAGGGCCCCCTTTCTGTACACCCCCCACCCCCTCCTGCCCTCTCTTCCTCCCCCTCTTCCCCTCACCAATAATGCCAAAACTTGGCAGCCAACCCAGCACATGAGCAACAGTTTCCCATCAGAGAGAGGCAGCAATCCTACTGCCTTGGCACCGGCGATGTCTGAAGAATGACGGGCACTGTAAGAAGAGAGCAGACATGAATGGAGTCTGTTAGAAGAGAGGGAGAAAGAAAAAAAACAACACATATCAATGCCTTTTGATTGTCTGGGAGTGATTCTGGTGAGAGCACATGGAGTGTGAAAAGTGGCAATATCTGAACTGATGATGTGTGTTTTTCATGGGAAAAGGAAGGCGTTTCTGAAGAGTAATAAACATTAAATACAGTTTTCCCGTTGGCCTCTTTGTGTTCTGCTCATCCAGGATTAAAATAAAATGATGTGAAGCCAAACATATCTACTATAAAATCTGACAACATTTGCTGTAGGAGGACTTTCCATAGTCGTCTCTGCCCCCTGCCAAGGGATGAGGGTTTCACCTTTTTGCACTTGGCACAACCCTCTATGTGCTCACCAGCAATGCCATCAGATTATGCAAATCCATGGAGATGTCCTATTCAACACTACCTCTATTTAGAACTGAGATATTTGAGCCAAAAATGAATAGAGTGATAAAAGAGGCAGTGTTTTAAAGGAGGCAGAGTAGGGAAGGGTCAAAGACATCTCCGATATAAATGAAAACATAATGAATACTGTACAAAATATCCCACTGTGGACCGCCATTTCAGTCACGCCCTCACTTTTCTCGCTCGTTGTCTTTCTTCTGTTGTTTTGTAAAGTTTTGTAGAGAACTGCCGCAGACAATCTGAGAAATATGGAGGCAGAGAGCAGCATGGGAACAGCCCAACAAGCGTGCAACAACACACTATAGAAGAGAGCCGTGAGTTAAAGAAACAAAAAAAAAACAACAAACAAAAAGAAACAAAATTGGACCAAACGCTTTGTTATTCATGGGAAAAAAAGAGCAAGCTTGTTAACTTGCACAATTAAGGCATCATTTGCCAAGAGAAAGTGCAGTTCTTTGTTTTTCGGGGGACAAAAGGTTGAGAAAGCGTGTTTTAAATCGGCGCTGTGAGTTTCATGAGGGTGGGTTTGGTTATCTGGTGTGCCACAACAAGGGACACTTTTGTCATGAGCACAGACAGTGTGACATCAGAAAGTGCTTGAGATAAATCAGGTAATTTTGCATGGTAGTTAGACAAAGAGCACCATACATTCCAGTTCCTGTGTGTGTTTATAAAAGGAGTATGAGTAAAAGAGGAGGCAAAACACCATGTGAGTAATTTCACAAGACGTCTCCAATAGAGTGGCATAATTTATGTTTTAAGGGCTTTTTGTTAAAGACTAAAGGCATTAAGTTTGACAACATCAATAAATTATTCATATTTGAAAGAATATGTAAAATTTAAAAAGCCCCTAATAAGGATATTTGCCTAATTATTCATTCCTTTAGAATAATTAAGAGCTGAAATGTAATTTCTCAATTTCTCAATAAAATTACAGTTATATTTTAAAAAAATGTTTACTTCAAAAGAATATGGTTTATATGGGAAATATAAATATCTATAAATGCAAAACATGCATGCACATTACTATTACTTCCAACCTAATTTTGGGTTCTTTCATCCTCAATTTTATAACTTCATTTTTGAAAACATGGGATATCATAATGTTTTAAATCTCTTAGTGTTTAATGGATAATCCAAAATAAATTCTAAGCCCCTTAATATGTGCAGTTGATATTAACTAATAAATAATCTATTGCTATAAAAAAAAATGCAGTGATTTTATCTCCTCACGACCTGAGCAGATGAAACCAAAACTATAGGCCTGTTAGTGATGTTGGTGAAACAGACATATATAAATTTTACAACAAGTGTTAATGAAAAACTGCTTCTCTTTCCCTCGTCAAGCATAAATGAGCAAAATTCTGTGAGATCTTACAAGAAGCTGAGCCGTGTCCTGTATTTGAAAATGGAAAAAAAATCAGTTAGCCTGTTGAGTTGTAAGCTGCTCTCACTTTTTATTTCCCTGCTCCACAGTTAACTCATCTCTTTCTCCTCTGTTATACAAGTATAGAGCTCAAGATCTCCAACAGCACTGGAATTTCTTCTAAAGGATCTTGGGATTCAGTGGAGACTGAGAGCCGTCCTTTCAGTTTCAGCCACTCTCGTGCTTGTGAGGCCGCATTCACGTGTGAAAGTTTCTTTAAGAAAGCCTTTAAGTTGTAACCAGTGATGGTTCATTCCTGCCAGAAATCTTCCCCAAACATAACGCTTCAGTGGCGAGTGCAGAATATGAAAACTGACAACGTGAATCAGGAGAATGCAACGTGAGGCTTTTGGGGAATCTGAAAGGCTGTGTGTGTGATGTGGTCAGACGGTCACAGCTGAGGCACCTGACAAACTTGACGCCCTAGTCGACTCTTTGCAGGGCCAAAAAGAAAGGGTAAATAAAACCCAGAGGTCCTAATGTGCTCCCTGTGCGCTTGGCTGGACTCATGAGGGGCGAGCATGGTATGTTCGCCCTTTTGTCCGGCGAGATGACGGCCGCTCCTCTGTATTTAGCTGCGTCCGGGGGCCAGCGTAGGGCCAGCGAGGGGGGACCCCGGGGCTGCACAGGTCACACTCTGAGGTCATGATCTGAGTAACCAATCCAGAGAAAGAAATAAAGCAGAAATGCGATTGGCAGCCAGTGAGGGTCGGAGACTTCATCTCAAGTGACTGTGTTCGGTCAAACTGAATGAGACCCAGCAAATACATTTTCTCGTGTGAATGCTTTCATTTTTAACTGAAAGAGCTTTTTGAGGGAGAGGCAGCTTTAGTATAAAAGGGGATGAAACCGAACCAAAGAAAGACGTTCACACACTCAGAGGAGAGCCAACGACAGAGCATGAAAGCAACGTTCAAAAAACAAAAACACTATATTGTAAAGTTAAAGAATGTTTCCTTTAGTTTTACAATGTTTGCAACAGTCAGATTGGTCGTATGGTTGTGGTCATCGTGGTGGAGGGCAAAGTGGTCATACCCTCACTGACCTCACTGTGACCTTCACAGCAGGGCACCCATGTCCGACACCAAGAACATGAAGCAACACAACACAGTCTCTGGAAACAACAGCTACATAAGGAAATCTCTTTGAAATAAAAAATGTCATTCATCCAGCGAGGCAGACTGAGCGACCGGAAAACTATCTTTTTGATACAGTTGCACAGTTTCATTAACATTTTAAAAAATTGTTGCAACTACAGCATAATGACATATTTTACACATTGTGAGTGTTTTAAGATGTGTATACATGCTGGCTAAAGGCACTGATCACAAAAGATAAAAACAGTTTCTCCAAGGGAAAGTCCGATTGCAGTTTAAAGTTTTTTTGTTTTTTTCTCATTTTTGCCATTAAGAAGATAGTGTGCGATGGTGGGATGACAGAAAATGAGAGAAAGAGAGAGAGAGAGAGACAGAAGGAGAATCACATGCAACAAATGTTTCCAGCTGGACTCAAGCTGGAAACATTGTCTTAAACCTTTGGGCCACCAGGGTGCACTCATGATTCTAAACTTTGATTGTACTAAAAAGAGACTTTTCTCATCCTGACCCACTCACACGCACAACAACATACGGCTCACAGTGAACAGTGAGTTAAAGTGTCCCGGTGCAGTTTACCAAGTTAAACAAGTTGCCTTTAACCTCACACCTTCATTAAACTTAAGTAAATCAAACATTACGAATGCCTGAACCTGTTTGACTGAGGATGAACAAATAGAGAAGAATTTGTATCATGAGTTCTGTGTCTGTATTGTAAAGTTGTTTTCAACACTGATTTGAAAATAAAAATTTAAACACTATTTTTTCCAACTACGACCGAACAAAACTCAATTTACCAACAGGTGATGTTGAAACTTTCTAACATTGTAACAGCTGAACATCGATTAACCATTAGAAAAGCTAAGATGGATCTAGCATTCAGTTGTCATAAATCTGACTTGACTATTTTCCACATAGCAGCTGAGCTGTTTATTCTTACTGTACATGTTGTTCCCACTGATCTCCTGAAAATGTTTACTGGCCTGTGAGCATGAGATGATAACGTAGGTAAATCAATTCAAACAAGGTTCATTCTTGACCATTAGAACAATAGTCGGACAAACTATTTGCTGGTGAAGACCATGAGATGCGGTTGAAAGTTTCAGATAAAAGTTGTGGACCATGATTTAAGATTATTTTTGTCAAACATTCTTATAGTTTCTATTAGTTGATCTGACTTAACTGCAGAATATAAATCCTGCTGCCTCCACTGATCTCCTGCTATCAGTACGAAGCCAACACACACACACACACACACACACACACACACACACACACACACACACACACACACACACACACACAAAGGAGTGTTTTTTATGCCCAACATTAATGCCCATTAGGAAAACAAACAAGGGCTTGAGAGTGCATCATTCAGCGGTATCTGCTGCACTCAGATTTGGCAGCTCTCCCTGCCCATGTGCCAACATCGGGGGTGACTCTCAGGCTGGGATCCATTCAAAGCAACAACAACTAAACTGATCCTCTGAACAGACAGATTCAATTTGACCTCATTTGGTATCAGACGTTAATCTGTATAAAGTGTCTTCAACCGCACTTTATATTATCCATTCAGAATAAATGTACATAACTTTTGTACATTCTTTTTGTAAAGACAATATACATACTTGCTGTGTTTATCCCATTTAATTTAAAAATATTTCAAAAGGTATAAGAGACAATAGCACATAGTTGGTTTAACAAACATCTTCTGCTCTTATTGATAGACAAGAGGTTAGTAAAGTAAACTTTTTTTTTTTAAACTGAAATTTGTATGACAAGGGGTGGGTTGCAAATTATTTTTCAATTTAAAAATTTGACCTAAAAATTTAACCTAAAATCATCAGAACTCAAATTATTAGAGTGCAATCGCCTCTAGAAGTAGTATTGTTGGAGAAATCCATAAAGATAAAGCCATTTGAAACTATCCACTGGAGGTCAACGCCTATGGAAACACTGGCTGAGAAAAACCAAACAAAAAAGTTTCCAAAAAAAGCATTCTCTGCTAAAATCCAGCGGTCGAGAGAAATGGGAGGATTAAAAACAGCCACTGAACAAGCCAGCGTTTGTGGAGAGAAGACACCCACAGATAACTTTCTGAATGGCCGCTTACGCTTCTCCTTTTCTCTCCCCATCATAAGATAGGAGAGGAGAGAAAAAGGACTAACAAGATGCACATTTTACATTGAAAACTGTTATTGTTCCCCTCCTAATCTGGCCCACCATCTGAGAGGAGGGCTGCGCTAAAGAGCGGAGGGGCTTTAATGGGAGGACGAGAGCCAACTCAGGGATCGGGGAGGAGAGAGGACAGAAAGGGGGGAGGCGGGGGGTTGGTCTTTGGCTTTAAGGAGGGGATCAGTTGGGAAGTGTAGAATGGATGTTTCTTTTTCTCTATGGGGGGAACTTTGTATTTGACTGTTGTTTGTATCTGTCTTTCAGTGGCCTGATCCCCGTGGGCCTGGACAGAGAGATGCCTCTATATGTGTTTGCATGTGTGGAGTTGTGTGTGTGTGTGTGGTGTGTGTGTGTGTGTGTGAGTCTATATGTGTGTGTGTATGTGAGGCAGAGAGAGAAACTGATGGTGGGATCTACCCCTCTTCTTTCCTACAGCTGCAGCTCAGCGGATTAGCCGTCATCCACAAGGCAACATTACACAAGTAGCCTTTGAACAAAAGTCATGGATACTATTAATGATATGGTAATCCGTAATGGAGCTACCTCCCAGTAGTGATTATACTGACATGGGAAGAATGTCCAAGAGTCCTGGACGCAACTACCCAAACAACACTGTGGCTATTGTTGGCAAGCCTGCACCTACATCCACTGGCATCAGCCGACTAACAATCCCTTCCTGCTATACACACACACACATATATATACACAGATGCACACGCACGCACACACACACACACACACACACACAAACACACACACACACACACACACACACACACACTGCCCCCTGCTTTTTTGACACCCTTCCCTCCACCACGATCAACCTATGAATAAAAATGAAAACCCAAAAATGGATGGAGAGAAAGAGAGGGAGGGAAGGGGTGGGAACAGAGGGGAGGAAAAACAAAGTGTCTTGGCCAGGATCAGCCAGGGATTTCTCCCTATGTGGTTCCCACACACTGACTCGAGCTCCTCTCTCTCTCCACCCGGTCCATCCTTTCTCCTCATAGTCAGGGAAGACCACACAAACACTAAATGATTTCATGATTTAATCTCGAATGGTGGTGGAAAGGATGAGAGTTGAGTCAGTGCTCCTCTTTTTATTCCTGGGGTGGTACAAGCCACTATAGTGGGTGTGGTGGGGTGGAAGCGGAGGTGGGGGTAGGGGAGAGGCCACTGTTTGCCTGGGTAAATGTTCTCCGTTGGACAGGCTGGGTCACAGCAGGGGTGTTTAACCCTAAAAACTTGTCTCTTTTAAATACAATTACCAATTTCTGTGTTCACTACTGCCACTAATCCACTCTGATGTTACTGAGGTGAACACACTCAGCGGAGCTCAGAGTGTAACGACTGTGCATAATGTCGAAATGCAATGATGTGCAACATATTAATAGGTACATGGATTCAATAACAGTCCTTTCTGAATGCAACATGTAATATGTTCCTAGATTAAGAGTGATTACAGTGTATGTAGCAACTCATACAATAATTACCCAACAATTCAGGGATATGTTTGCTTAACCCAATTTTCATGTTAAACAGCTCAAAAAATGTAATTAACATCATTTATCGGCTCAATAACCCATAACTTTTTCTAATTTTATGAGAATTGCTTATAAAAGATTTTGAAATGATGACGTCTTTCATAACTCCACGACAAAAAATGACAAATTAATATATATTCTATTTGGGGTCTCAGAGACCTTTGCCTTAAAACATGGTGGAATACCATGGGTTTTTATAGGCTCAGTGGTGTTGACATTACTTTTTATACAGAACTACATCTCCCAAATCACATATAGGTCTGTTTGGATTTATGTTATTGGAGTTTTGGAAAAGGTAAAACAGAGTTAGACCTTTAAATACAGGTACAGCGCAGTGTAAGATCACATACTATGTATTCCTTTGTCTGTGCCACGACTTGTTGGCAAAGAAAAATAATATATATTCAAAAAAAATATTCAAAGGGAGTTAGAGGGAGTGGTTGATTTATTGTCATTTTCACGCAGTGGGCTCCATGTGTGCCCCAGAAATGGGAAAGTAAGGCACAAGGGTTAAAATAGAAAAAACGTTATCATGATGTATACTGCTATCATTCACAGCATAATTACGCATTAGTTACTAGTGCCTACGGTGGGTAGTTCAAACGTCAAAGTGCTGCTTGGGTTTTGTGTACAGATAAACATTTTTTATATTTTCTATGTGATTCATTTATTAAGCTGTCATTTATTCACAGTCTTTATCTAATTGCTCATATTGACAATAATGTACAATATATCCCAGCATATATTGAGAGATGTAAGGTAAACACTGTCTTCAGGTTACCTGTCCATCATAGAGCTAAGTCATTAACTAAGTCACTAAGTCAATAGGTATATTGTTAGTATGGGGCATTTGTCCAGTTTTGTACTAAGCAGAGTTAAAAGGCAAATCTATGTCTACATGGTACATGGAACATATGGTACAAAATGTTGAGTAACCCCTGAATGGACTTCACAGGGCAAATGAAAATGAATGGCTGTCCTTAAAGGGGTAGTCCAACAATTTAACATTACACTGCATAAAGTCGGGTTGTTACAAGAGACAGCGTAAAAAAAAAAGAAGCTAGTATATCCTGAATTTTAATCAACATCCATTTTTGGATCTTTAGTGATGATACCAAACTTAAAAAAGAAGATATGTATCTGTTTTCAGAGGCTGAGTAGCACCTCTCATAACTAGTAAACTGACCTATGTGTACAGAAGAGAAAAGAGTTCCTCTTCAATATGATCTTTACAAACTGTCACACAGGCTGAATCTGAGACTGAGCTGAAGAAAGTGAACTTTTACATTAGTGAAATCAAACTTTGCAAACGTGTCACTGACAGAAATTCCAAGAACATTCGAGCGCCGCCCTCTGACACTCATTATTCAGATATTATGCCTATACCAACTGCCCCACACATACACACACATGTAGGACACCACACACACACACACACACACACACACACAGACAGACAGACAGACAGACAGACAGACAGACAGACAGACAGACAGACAGACAGACAGACAGACAGACAACTGTGTTTCCATGATAACCTAAAAAACCTAAAAAACAGGACTACGGCATGTTTGTTTAGTTGAGTAATGAATTAATTTACATTGTGTGTTGTTGCACACACACACACACACACACACACACAATCTATACAACAATATCATGCACAATGTAATTACAGGCCTACTGTTTGACAAACAATACAGACAAATTTCCCACAGTGTTAAGGCCAAGTCAACCCACTTCACTGTATCTGTGTTTGAAGCTGCGGGCTTTTATTCTGTCAAATTTTGTGGTAAAATCTTTCAAAGACGAAACGTTTTGCAGCGGTTCGTTTCAAGAGCGCCCAGTTAATTTATGCAAATTTACAAACAACATTTAAAATGCCACTTCTTAACCATTAGGCTGCCTCTGGATCAGTCCTCTTTGTAACAGCCCTGTCCTTGCTTGACTGATATGTCAAAGTTGAGGACACGGCGGAGAGACCAGAATGAAAATGCCACACAAGCACTGACACAGGGATCAATCCGATTGGAATGATTTAGCATTTCTACGTTTTGAATAAAAATGAGTGCGCTAGACGGTGGAGCAGTTTGATTAGTGGGATCCCTAAGTCCCTCGAAGCCTTCATGGCCTTTTCTCTCTTCCTTCACTGCCAGAAGAAAAGTCCTTTTTCTCTCTTTTCAGAAGTCCCTTGGTACCCCGGCTTTTTCCTCACTGTTGGTATTACAAAATCCCCATTCAAAACAACCCTTGTCACCTGTCAACTAAGCCAGGCTGGTTTGCTAGGTCTTTATCCTCGGCACATACACTCACACATACACAGAGCCTGACTCCCAGCCCCCTCCCCCATTTATGCACATATCCCCCTACATTCATACAGATACATAGACACAGACACAAACTGCAAATCCCAACCGCACACACACACACGCCCACCCACTCACCCATGCTCACACACTAAAACCACATGTCTGAGAGCTGTTACTATAGCAGTTTAAAATTCATTACCCTGTTCACTTTAACAAACGTCCAGCACTGGGATGGGCCACCTTCAGCTGCGCTTTTGCTCGCCGTGGTGAGGCCCCGAGACTTCACGTGCACCGAGAAAGGAGGCTGTTGCATCGTGGGCCAAATCTGCTGACCTCATAGGAGAAGTTAACACAAACAAGAAAAGTTTACACATAAAAGTAAAGGATAAAAGCAGAGTCAGAATTTGTATGAGGTGCAGAAAATATAGCAAATGACAACCTTTACTTCCTGATGAACAACCCATAATACAATAAAAAGAGAATGAGATGTTTGTTTTTTCATAAGGCTTAGAGCGATAGCATTAGTGGAATTATTGAAGTACAGTTGGTGTTCATAATAGCTTTTTGTTTGTTTCTGTGTAGTTGCTTTTATATTCCTTGTTAATGTATATTTATTGCTGTTACTTAATCAAACTTAAATTATCCCGGTCCTATACTCATTAATTGAACAAATATTGTTCTGTATTCCATTTATGTTTTGGAATAGAAAACATTTTGTGTCCAACAGAAGACAGGACATGATAACTTCTTGTCATTAAAGCATCAAAATGTTTTGTGAATTACATTTGGTGACACTTTCTACTTATTAATACTTTTAAAGGTTTGTAAGTTGTTGATAATGGTGAATCAATCATTTATAAATGTTCATAGATCAGTAAGCCATTTATAACAACATATAACAAGACAACAATATAACATAAAGGCTCCAGGCCTGATGGCTTATTATAAAGTGAAGATGTCATGATCCTTTATAAATGACTTTCTAAAATGCAATAAAATTTGAAGGGTCATTTATAATAATCCATCAAGTGTGGAGTTAAATGTTAAATATTAATAAGACAAAGTAAATTATGTTTAAGGAGGATACACTTTTGGAAGCCTAAAGGTCGTTCTTTTTGAGTGGAGAAGTAACAATGAGTAGATGCTTTACAACACTTTATAATGTAACTGCAGATTTAAGGATATTTTCAAGTTGTTCATGTATGTGTTACCAGCTATAACTCGCTATATGAAGCATCCATAACAGAAAACGTATGCTTGACAACACAATATTACATTGTTGTCATGATATATTACTATATTCTCAATACATGTATTTCTTTATAATGTTCTACTACTATATAAACTAGATTCCACTGATCTAGGTCGATGTTATGCATGTATGCATAAATGTCTGCTGTCAATATCTATGTTAATATGATATAACATTTGTAATGAATTGCTTCCTCCCAAAATGTCATTACAAACGGGTAGTGAGCATATCCGTTGTTGACCAGTGGGGAGCAGCTGTACAAACCTAGGCATCAAGTCAGCGGACGGGACAGGAGGAAGACGGGTGTTGGGTGGAGGTGGTGGCGGAGGCGGAGGCGGAGGAGGGGGTGTTTAACTGATGGCCGTAGAGAGGCGTAAGGGTCAGAGCAGAGGGTGGTCATCCGGCCCGGTCACTTAGCCAAGGCCCAGCGTGCCCCGAGCAGCCGTCGCTCATTAACCCGCTGACAGGAGCTCCGGACACCGAGGAGCGTCGCCCCACGCAGGAAGGTCACGGGGTCAATCAGCCCTCTCTCCGGCCATCAAATCAAGATGGACGCACAAGCGGCGACTTATCCCCCAATCAAAGGGTCAGTGATGCATTGTCACTAACACACAAGCACACTACACACACCCATGCACGCGCACACACACTGACACAGAATCTGAAATCAAAACAAATTGATTTATCAATGGTGTTAAGGCTTTTTTTTTTTTTTTAAACTAATCTACTTTTAAGGTTTTCAGATAATCTAAACCACGTTTCAACAAAGACAAGAAGAGCATAAAGACATTAGCCTAGATTTGGCTGAACTTTTGTGACATTAACTGGGTGTTTTTGCATTGAAATTATAGCCAATATTAATGGGTCAATGTGAAGAAATCAATAAAACATACATGTGTAAAAAAAAGTTTTCACTCACCTTTGGTGTAGAAAAAATATCTGAAAAACAAAATCACTCTTCTATTGATTAAAGCATTTTAGTTATAGACAAATTATAGCCTAGAAATTGGAAATATCTGTATACCTGTTCCATACCTCACCTGGGAAACATTTATCCAAACCATTTATGAGTTATTTAATTATATTTAGTGCACACAGAGTGGTGCTCAAACTACTTTTAGAATGAATTTTTACATAATCTTCTTAATTATCACAAGTGTTTTACATGAAACAGACAGTTCAACAAAGGAACATGAATAAAATAAACTGCACAACAAGTAACATGCACATAAAATAAAAATTTAACAAACATAAAAGAAAAAATATTGATATACAAGTCCATAAAACATTAGTTTTAAAAAGCTCCTCGGGCAGGTCATTCCTGTGATCAAAGGCAATTCTACAATATAACACAAATATTTTACAATACAGAATAAACCAATACGATCACACCCCAATAAATGTTACATAAGCCTATAATGTTCAGTGTCTGATGAGGTGTTGATTAGAGCTGAAGCGGTTAGTCAGTTAATTACTGAGTCAACTGAAACTAAGGTTTTTGGAACCACTTGGTTACAGCTTCTCAAATGAGAGCATTTGCTGTTGTTCTTCATTTCTTAACACAGTTAACTGATATTTTCTGAGTAATATGTGTGCAATAAAGATAAGAAGATGCAGCAACAAGGGATTTACATTTTCTAAAGTCTTCCTGTTTATAATTGAGTGAAGTCACCCCTTTTTACTGAATGCAAGAAGAACATAAAAGATGTTCTCTCCACGAGGAAAAAGGTGCAGAACCTCTCTACAACATAATGCCCATGAGAAAACCCAATAAATTTACATACATACCAGCACTTTCACACAATGGAGCCACTACATGTTAAACTCTTGACAAACTGTGTGTGACAAAGTGTTCCTCATTACAAACTCTAATTCCAGATGAGATTATTTCACAGCTAAAATGACGACACTAATTTGGGACTAAGGGCCGTTACGAGGGCTCAGAATCCGTTTTAAATGAGGCCTTGAGTTATGAAGAGGTTGTTGTCTTTCTGAGAAGACTTAAGAATGGATGAATGAAGTTCACACACTTGTGTGTAAGGAACCATCATCTTGAGGGTGCTACAAGTATATTACTGCTCTGGATTGATTAGGTTTTCTTGAGCGAACGCCAGCCCAAGTGGAATTCTTTTATCATGAGTGAGAGATGAGTGCTGCTGTTTAAAAATGTCTACATTTCAGTGTAAGGAAGACAACGGAGCAGGAGGCTCAAGAGACTGAAACATTACAGCAAAGACATGAGAGCTTTTGTTCTAGCTTCACGTCATGTTGTGGGGGTTGTTGCAAAAAATCCTATGGCTGTGCTAATATTTAGAATACCCAAGAATTACATAATCAATTGGTGGAAGTGAATGATATTTTGATATATTATATTTTTTTGAATAAAACCTAAAACTTTATCTGGATTATGCACATTGCATGGATTGATACATGATCAGTTCAAATGATTTTACCTGTTTTTACAAAAAATAGGGTACAAGTACTTTAGTAAGCTAAAGAAAGCAACAAAATTACTCTTCTCCAGAAAAGAAAACTATTTCAGATTCATTTCTCCTCAGCAGGCTGTTTTATTTGAATAATTAACAGGGGAAAAACAATACTACAAATAAGTTTATGAAGAGGTAGAAGGGGATAACACTATGTGTGTATATTTATCTTATCACACAGACACACACACACACAGTGTCTCCTCTGTTTGGACTGATCCCAATTATTCTCATCCTACAGCCTCCCTAAACCCTGAAAATGAACTGTGAGCAAAGTTTACTTTGTCTAATTTATCCAATTTAGGGAACTTAATCTGTAAAGCGTCTGCCTGCTCTGCTGTCTCTAAATCCCAACTTCAGAGCTCAAGTATAAACAGTGTGACTTTTGGAGCCTGCACACTCTTAACCGTAAAAGCAGTACATATTATTTTGTAGTATGTATTTTGTTATACATATCTAAAGTGTCTTGAGTCAGATGCAAAGCTGTGTCAACTAATTAGTAAAAATATTTAATAAAGGAAAGATTTACTATGGGAAACAAATGTGTCTTTATGGTATTTTCAGGTATATACTGTAATGTATATTTACACTATGTGAGATGACATTTAACCAACATGTTCTGCCAAGTCTCCTAAGTATTTTTCTGATGATAACATAATGGACAACTGTCACCCAAACATTATCAGACTCCCATCCTCCAACCTCAGGCTTCCTTCTCTTAACACTCGTCTTCTCTCTCTCTTTCCTCAGCCCCAGATCTACTCATAAATTCCCTCTCTCCCATTTTTAATTTTCACCCCACCCATGTTTCTCTTGAACCTCTTCTCTCTCTGCCTCTCACCCTCCACCCCCACTCCCGCCATGTCCATCCCTTCGTCCCCCACTGACTGTGTGTCTCCAGGTCTTCCTGATTGGTCATGGGGATTTCTCCTCCTCTTCCACAGCAGTGTGTGTTTATGTGCGTGTGTTTGTCTACCTTGGCTGCTCTGCCGTGGGCACTGCCCTGACTGCGGGTGAGAAACGTCAGCTGCATGATGCTGTCTTTCTCTTCTTTTTTTTTTTTTTTTTACCCACAGAGACACCCATGTGCCTTTGACTCATATTGTCCTCAGTCAGCCTATTTAACGTTAATGAAAACAGGCCAAGAGCCAATAATGGCACCAAGGAGAAGAGAGGGGAAACACTTAAATAATCTCCTTCCCCCTGAGCCCTGGAGAGCTCAGCCTCTCTGTCTGCTCAGGAGAACTCAGTGTGCATCCCAGCCGGTTGGATTTGAGGCAAGAGGATTGTACTAGAGTGACTTTAAACAGGAGACTCATGGGATCAAGCATTGTGAGGGTATAAACAGCCAACGTGATCTTCTCTTCGGAAGGGGCTGAGCTTTTTTTGATGTATATCCCTGTGTAAAACCTACAGGATAAAGCTGCTTGCATTATCGTTTATACCAGAGACACATAATGTTGTGTAAAGTTTATTTGAATGTACAGTATTAAAAAACCCTGTTGATTTCTGATATACTTCATTCTTCTGTGCCATAGAGGGTTTTTTTGTCCAAAAGAAAAAAGTATTATCGATGAGCCACAATGTTATACTGGGTGACATGTTACTTTGTTACAGTTAACGTGGGCTTGGTGGTTTATTCTTGAGTAATACTCATGACGCACAAGTGCAACAAATGTCTACGGAAGAAAAAAGATAGTTCTCAACAAATGAACTAGTTTCTTCTTTTACTTCTACGTTTCCTAAAAACTACAGTGCCCAGCTGTTTCAGGAAATTAGTTTGCCTTTTTAAAAAATGAAACCAGTTTTTAAAGATTTATGTCTTAGTGGGATATAATGGGTGTGGGTTGGTTTCCACAGACAGTGTAAGGAAGTCAGAAAGTACAAGAGATGACTAACACATGGATGTTAGTCTTTTAGATGTTGGTCTTATTACTGAGGCTAGTTTTTTGTGCTCACTATTTAAATACATGAGGGGGGTAAAATATTAGAAACGCCTCTGAATATAATGTATTCCAGTACAACAGCACCACTAACCATGGCCTTAATGCTAAAACATATACTTGACAGTGTCAACAAAAACTGAACATTATGGGCATCATATAAATATGCTTTGTGGCAGAAACGTTGTATTGGATTGAATTATATTATAGAGGTGTGCCAAATAAAGTCATCTCATCTTTGGAATTTCATTGTCAATGTAATTGTATGTTTTGTATTGTTATGATCACTATCTATGTGGTCTCTGAAGAACAGCTGCTGTGATTTAGCTCCTAAAGGCGCAATACAATGGACAATATATTATATGCATAATTATATTGTTTGCGGCAGTTTAAGTTAAATCTTAACATAATCTCTGTGTTTCAACTCTCTTATTATTTCTTAGTGTCATATTTTTCATGATCATAATAAAATGTCAGGTTTTCAAAGCTTTAACTATTTTATGGCAAAATAATACCCTAACCAGAAATGACCAGTCTGAAACTGTTGGAGTCAGAAGCAACCAGTGGTCCCATGCTGGTGAGTTTTGACCCTAATATCTGTGGTTTTAACCCTGTCTGACATTCATAATCTCCATTGTCTTCCAGTCTCTACTGGTCTGAGATAGACAGTAGGGGATCAGACGAAGAAAAAGATGCTTTTCACAGTTGCTTCTTAACATATAAAATCAGTGACTGTATTGGTGTAAGAGCCGTGCGTAACGGCTTTGTGTATGCGTGTGTGCATGTTTATGTGTGTGGCGGGGGGGGGTCTAACTGTCTGACACCTGCAGCTCTTCATACTCAAAATGCAAATCCAAGCCCACACCCCCTCCATGACCCCTCCCTCAACCTCCAAGATCCAAGGTTACTGAGCAACGACTTTTGCAAATCTAGATCAGATTTAAATAACAGTACAAAAAGAGAATAAACAGCACTAAACACGGCATTAAACAGCTTTTTCTGAAAATAATATGAAAAGCAAATTTTCTGATCCAGATGATTTGTAGAACAACATACTCTGCAAAATCTCATCTGACCATGCTAATGATCTAGATATTTTTAGATAATAATTGAATGACTGTTGGTGAGTTTTACAAAGAATAAAAACAAAAAATTATTCTTTGAAATAATATGAGACAAATTTGCAGATACAAAACTCACTCTACATCATCAATAATAACAAAATTGTTGGTTATTCGACAAATTATAAACTATGACAACAGTCCTGAGAATTTGAGAAGTAATTTAATTCTACATTGCCAAACCAACATTGACGGAGATATAATTTCCATAAAAATGACTAACTGTAATTTTAAACAAATATATAAAATCAGGCCGTCCATGACAGCTTACAATGAGGATGCTTTAGAAGAGAAAGATGTGAATTGACAAAGCCGAGTTAACCGGGAGTTGGGTAGACCTAAGTCTATGTGCTGTGAGTATGACTTTTTCTTGCCAAAAAGCAGGTGCAAGCCCCTGTGTCAGCTAGCACCTGCCTTACTGAAGGCAACAAGATGAACAAGATGCTGAATCCCTAACCAGCTCTTCGGCTGCAGCCCTGCAGCTGAGCCTGACCTCTGACCTGGCTGGTGGGAGCTACTTAAGTGTTTCCCTGTGGGGAACAAGTAAAGTGGTGCATTATTTGTATTGTTATGTATGGAGCGGGAGTAAACAAGGAAAAAAAGCACCTGTTTTCACTGGGTACCACATTTGCTATGTGGGGAGGTTAGTGATGCTCTTGAATGTAACCCAGCTCTCTAGTGCCACCCACTGAACAGTCCAGAAAACACAACAGAGCAGCATGGTGATTGGAAGATCTGCATACTAGAAGCATAGGCTACATACTGGACTCAATTACCACAGTTCAGTCCGTATAGATTAAGATGGATTATGAGAGGAGGTCTCAAAGTTGTTTTCATCCTGTTGTCAACAGGATACCAAACAGTTACAATTCCCTCAATAAGTCTTTAAATATTACTATAAAATATAAATATCTATAAAAACAAAATAAAATAGGATCAGCTGTATAAAAATATGAGTAGTGAGGTCTAACATCAGAGAAACACTGTGTAACTTTGATTTGCCGCCATCAAGTACAAGTTTTTATCTATTATGATTGGTAGAAATGAGTACTAATACTATTAGTATAAGTGCTGAGTTTTACTACTTTGATATTAACCCGTTAAGAAACATCATGAAACTTTGTGAAGTTTGCCTATGGAGCCACGCAGTCAAAGAGCGCCACCAAGTGGCCAAGGAGAGGTGGTGAAAGTCCTGCAGGGAAGACCAAGAGGATGAAACCTCAAAAACATGACAGCTTCACTTATTTGATTGCATTTACATTTTAGTTAATTTATTGAGTCTATGAGAAACTGCTAAACTTTTTTAAAAATTTTTTTTAATTTTTCTATAGACTATGATTTTGACACGTATTGTTATTGCCTGATTTGTTTGTATAGACGTGCCTTTTTAATGCCCGTTATTATAAAAATCTTGACAGCCAACTGAAAGCAGTACGTTTTGTAATTACATGAATGAAGTAGTCTTGGAATCCAGCCACACTGGCGGACTGGGGGCTGTAGTACGTTATGTCCAACGACTCGTCAGTGGAACTAAACCAAGCCAAGTTGGCCGGTTTACCAGTTTGGATCAAATTGCGTTTTCATGTCAGATCTTGTGATATCTCACGTCTCAAGTCAGTCAGGACCAGATTTTTTTTTCCACAACAAAATTGACTAAAACCATTCGACTCGTTTGCTGGAGGCATGATCGCTTTGACAGAAAAATGGTCTTTTCCATTCTTACTCTGTCTAATCTACTTCTGATTCGAGGCAGGTTTCCAACAGGTGCCAAAAATGGATGTGCAGCAAAACTGTCCATGCCTGGAGTGGAAAATCAAATCGATTATACAAATGAAAGTAAAGTATTGTGGATGGTGATTCAGTCGAATACTTCCAACTTGTTTTTCTTTTATCATAAAAAAAAGTTTCCTAAGCACCTGACCTCTGACCCAGAATCAACAGGTTGTTTTTCCAATTTAAGTGACATCACTGCTTGTTTGAATGAAAATCGGCTTTACATTTGCTTTGCTTCTAGTAAGAAGCCTGAGAACATCTTTGTGTGAAATTAATCAAATGAAGAAAAACACTGCGTGAGTTTCTGTGTATTTGTCAGAGTCATATCACACCTTGTCTGCCATTGTTAAAATGGCCTATACACTATAAGATTACTTTAAAAATGTAAAAACCACAGTTGATTCCTTATTCAGATGCACTACCATAATTCCTTATTTCATTTGAAGGATTTTGGAAACTCAGTTGACCCCACAAGTGTATGTTTGGTATTGTGGGTGAGAAGGCTGTTCACCAGCAGGTTTTTGTTTTTAAACTACCATGATGTGGATTAGATTAGAGAACAAATAAATCTTCGTTTTAATTGTAATCAAATTACACAGATTGTGTCCTTTAAACGTCCCCCGGCTAGGACATGACATGAACATGGCGCATGCCTTGACCTTCAACCTCGGATATTTATTCAAAGTCGTTTATCTGTTTGACAAAATGCTAATCCATCACTCAAAATTCTCGCGATAATTGGCGCCGATATATTAAGACGGATGGAGGAGCCTCGTCCACTTGAAGGGGCGTTGGGTTTCCTTAAGGACCTTGGTGAGGTTTGGAACAGTCAAGGGTTACAGGTTTGCACAAGAAACATCCAACCATGTCGGACGCGGTGGTTAGTTTCATGAAGGACTTTTTGGCTGGTGGCATTGCCGCTGCCATCTCCAAAACAGCTGTTGCTCCTATTGAGAGAGTCAAGTTGTTGCTGCAGGTAAAATAATTGAAGCAACTGTTACCTATTGCATGATCGCATGTTCACTGTTTTGTGCGTAAAAGTGTGCGTAAATTCTGGATAGCTGATCAACCTAACACCAAAATGTAACAGTGGAATTTGTTTTAATGGAAGAAAAGTCTAATTGTCCACGGAGTAGGTTCATTTGATCTGGTGCGTAATGTCAAGGGGCACGTGAGAGGTCCTGCGTTTAAGTGGAGATGGTTTTACGCACTGCTCTTCGCGATGCTGCTGCCATGATGATGATGGCAAGAGTCATACGTTAAAGCAACACAGTCATAATAATAGATTATGCTACTGTTTGTAAGTTTTTTAAGTGAATTATTACTCCTTTATAACAGATGACCGCAGTAATATTCAGTGTAAGTGAATTGCTAAATTTAACTTGGAGTGTGTAATCTAATACACAGCCGATTCTCAAGTGACAGGAGAGTGCCTGGAGGCTGCTGCTACAACTACAGTACAAAATGACTGAACGGAGAATATGAAACATCGACTAAGATTATGAAAATACAAGAAGTTATCAAAAGTGAAATACAAAACAATATATTCTGTTTTTAAATAATCTGGGGATGAAAAAGTTCCTTTGCACACAAAACTTTTATTAGTGAATCTATCACACTATGGGGTAATCGTCTTTTTCTAATGAACTTTTATTGTATTGTATTATTTGTAGGTCCAGCATGCCAGCAAACAGATCACCGCAGAGACACAGTACAAGGGGATCATGGACTGTGTATACAGGATCCCGAAGGAACAGGGCTTTATTTCCTTCTGGAGAGGCAACCTGGCCAATGTGATCCGTTACTTCCCCACCCAAGCCCTCAACTTCGCCTTCAAAGACAAGTACAAGAAGATCTTCCTCGGTGGAGTGGATCAAAAAACACAGTTCTGGCGTTACTTCGCTGGCAACTTGGCATCTGGCGGTGCCGCTGGTGCGACTTCCCTCTGCTTCGTCTATCCTCTTGACTTCGCCAGAACAAGACTCGCTGCCGACATCGGTAAGGGCGCAGCTGAGAGAGAGTTCACCGGTCTTGGAAACTGCATCGCCAAAATCTTCAAGACCGATGGCCTCAAGGGTCTTTACCTCGGTTTCAACGTGTCAGTTCAGGGAATTATCATCTACAGAGCGGCCTACTTTGGATGCTTCGACACAGCCAAAGGTCTGCACATCTGTTCGACCCGACATTAAACATGTGTTTAACATTGTATTCGCGTCTTTTCTCGTGATGAACGAGTGACTTAACTTCTCCCTCATACAGGAATGCTGCCAGATCCCAAGAACACGCACATCGTCGTGAGCTGGATGATTGCCCAGACTGTCACCGCTGCAGCTGGTCTTGTCTCATACCCCTTCGACACTGTCAGACGTCGTATGATGATGCAGTCTGGACGCAAAGGAGGTGAGCATCAGACATGTCCTTTTAGTGATGAATTTGAATAGTTTGGCCCAATTGCGCATTTTACGCATGCATCCATTGGAATTACGCATTACTATCTGTGTCTCAATTTCCACAGCGGATATCATGTACAAGGGCACACTCGACTGCTGGAGGAAGATCCTCAAGGACGAGGGATCAAGAGCCTTCTTCAAGGGTGCCTGGTCCAACGTGATCAGAGGCATGGGTGGTGCCTTTGTGTTGGTGTTGTACGACGAGATCAAGAAGTACACATAATAAACTTTCTAATCTCCCAGTCCCAAAGGAAACCCTTGGCTTTGTTTAAGTCTTAATTCTTGTGATAGAGTTGATAACAGCTTGTGGTGAATTACAATGTGGGCATGTGCTCTTCAGCAACAGCCCGGGGGAAGGAAGGGAAACTTGACCTGGGTTAACATGCCTCCTCAGAAATCTGTATATATATCCCATCTACGACGTGCCATAAGGCACAAACTTTCAGTGTGGCAAAGTCAAGCCGGTGTTTCAGTGATGTTGTGATGATGCAACGGATGACGTCACTACCCACCATATGCTCCTCATGTTAGAGTCAGTTTGTAAAGCAGTTGCTGAGGCCCATGTGTTGTTATGTTGTGACCACTCTGACCCATGTATCCCACCTCATACATTATTTTATTAAGAATAAAGATTTATTAGTCTAAAAGTCCTGTCTTTTTGATGCATGTTTTGTTGCCATGGCAACCTGTTATCTGCAATTAAACAGGTCTTTTTCACAGCAGATATTTTGACTTGTCATAGGAAAAGCACAGTTGTTACTAATAACACTAACAATGGCTCTGTTTTATTCAAGTATCCCAGTAAGTCATGACCCAAGTGTGACAGTGAACCAACATGTACAACACCAGGACCCTGAAACTGAAGCAGCTGAACAGAATTCATCATAACACCTGTGCTTTTCCTACTGTGACATGTCAAAGTGTGTTCAGAGAAAATGCCGATTTAGAACACAATGCAGTTAAAATACAGTAGGATTTTGTCAAAATATCCAAAATTGAAAGATGATATCTTTTCATACATGACACTTGCACTGTCAATAAAATCAAGCAAAAAGTAGCAGAAAGGCTTGTACCACATCATTTTTGGTCTAGTAGAGAAGATTTTCAAAAATATTCAACGTCACGAGTATACCAAAGAAATACACTGAGTAGCTTAATGTACAGCTACCCCCCTAACCAAACAATGGCATGTGTCCAATTGGAACAAACTGGTCACAATAGTGTTTGATTAGAAAAGTTAAAAGAATGATTAACTGTCCACCAACCTATTTAAATATGTATAGCACACATATAACACCAAAAATCAATGTTCAAATAATGTTTTAATTTTTTAAAAACATAATTCTTTAGTGCATCATAAACTGTACAAATATGAGAAGGCGGCAAACAAAAAGCTGCAGATTTAAAATAAAAAATATTTATTTGAAACGTCAATTACTGAAATAATAAACAATGGATTATTTATTGTTATAATTTCAACACGACGGTTGGTGAAAGGCAATATTTTCTTCAAAAGTACAGCAAGCTTACTGTTGTAACACCTTACTGCAATATTCAGAAGCCACAGTTGAACTATTTGAGTGCATTACAATAGCTTTGAGCCCAGAGCATCACTTGCTATATTTCAGCATTGAGGAGCAGAAAAATGTCTATCTTCTCTATATATAATCATGACCACAGAATCACTGAATAGCTGATAAAGGTGTATGCTGAAAAAAAAATCCTTTGAACATCATACCTTCCACACTTGACCTTTTGTTAAGGGAACCAGCGATGTACTTCTTAGTAGATTAGATGTCTGAAAACAGCAGAGGTCTTAGCACCAGGCTGGTCGAGCTGCACTCAGTTTTTTCGACCTGGGTAAAGGTGTGCTGCTAGAGTCCGTGGTGGTGGAAACTGCTCTGGAGCTGTGGTGGGCGGAACTGGTTGACCTGGGACCTGCTGGTGTGGACAACAGAGAAACAAACTCTGACTACAGACTTACCATCACATATTCAAAGTAGATACTAAACATTTTAGAATATTTATTTTAGATTTCAGCCACAACAAACAGTTACAGTGCAAGTAAACACACACACAAGCAAATCGTGTTCAATCATCAATAGATGTCTTATTGTCATTTAGCACTCTGGACTCTACTATTGGCCAACAATTAAGGACATTAAGTTCACACTTTTACACAAAAATGGAAAAATGCTAAACAATTTAACTACAAATATTACCAAACAACTCTTCAAGCAGTTATTTTAAACAACTTTAAATAGGTTTAATGTGATAAGAGCAGGAACATCGGTGAAGCAGTCGTTACTGATCTCTGAATTAGTGGGTGTTTTTCTTACCGGTATCAGTCATCCGCAGCTGCTTTGCACTTCTCCTTCTGTTAATTTAACCTCTGTAGCCATCTGAAGGCAGCAGGTCAGCTGTGTGATAAATATGCTTCCAATCTGAGCAGTGCTATGCAGCACAGTGCCACATGCTAATCTTCTTTGTTTAGCTCGATTAAATTATCACATTCACCAACAGCCTGCAGCAAAATGACTACACATGCACTTCTGTTGGTGCTTTTGTGGAATCAGAACTCTCAGTGAGGGCTGGGTGCACGGGAGATTTTATGCTGTGCAGTTACCTCACAAGTGGGTTTGTCTTAAAGTGATAATCAGCATCTCCTGGCCCCCACGTTTTCATCGTACATATGAAATATATGAATGGGTGGAGGGATGGACAGGAAGGCACACACTTATTATTCAATCTGTTTTATATAATGTGTGGCTGAAGACCTTGTATGAGCAGGTTTTCATCACCATATGGTCATGTTATTTAGGTCTATATAAATTATTCACTATCAGGGTTTTGTAACTAGAAAAAAAATCACCTACCTGAGGTTGTCCTGCTGGTAGGCCTCTTTTTCTTTGAAGTGGACCCACAGATGGGGAATGACGGAGCTCCCAGGTACCCGACTTGGCGCTGGTAGTCTGCCATTTGCTCTGAGCGCCTCAGGCCAGGTGTAGGTTTGACAGACTCCAGTCTCTTCAGGAAAGCCTGTAAGAAACACATACATTTCTCACATTTTGAGAACCAATTCCAAGACGTATTTTTCAGTCACATTCAACCCTAAAAGAGATGAGCATGTACAGGAGGTCAGTTCAAAAGCATTCTCGGTAAAGCTATTGATTTAATTTTGAATATAGTGCTTTAATATACAGAGTATCGTAAGTAAGTAAGTTTTCAGAACTTTTGATGTTGAGATTCTCATCCATCATGCAATGCCATCAGGTTGTCTGATCAGCCCCAAATTCATTCTGCAGCATGACAACGATCCCAAACGTACAGCCAGAGATATTACGAACTATCTTCAGTGACAAGAAGAACAAGGAGACCTGAAGCAGATGGTCTGGCCCCAACACAGCCCTGATCTCAACATCATGGTGTCAGTCTGGGATTATGTGAAGGGGACAGAAGACACTGAGACAGCCTAAATCCACAGAAGAACTGTGCCAAGTTCTCCAAGATGTTTGGAATAACCTATCTGCCAGTGTACCGAGGAGAACTGGTGCTGTTTTAAAGGCAAAGGACTGTCACACCAAACACTGATCTGATTTAGGTTGTTTGTTTGGGTGTCTGCACGTTGTACTAGGGAATCCTAAGGAATCATGGCAATATTTTGAAACTTTTGCACAGTAGTGTAAATGCTCGTAATAAAAGTCTTCAGTGACTCTGACTGTGTGTTATTCCTGACTTCAGCCAGAAAGCCTAAATATGCAGTAAGGCTCACAAGCAGAAGTATTATGTAAATGCTAAATTTTGTCAAGCATTTGAGTTATTGAGTAATTCACTATTCACTGTCATTTACTGAAGCAGAATATATAACACACATAATAACATTTAAAAAGTGTTTATATCATTCACAAAATGAAATAAAACACAAAATAGTCCCCATTCTACAAATGCCAATCAAATTATAAAAATAGAAAAATGTCTGGTGCTTCACAACAAACACAACCAAACAGCATGAAGCAAAACAGTGTAGGCAAGTGGCTGAAAGTCATACATGCGTTCACACTTCCACATGCATGCTGTGCAAAAATCCGTCAGTAAGCAAAAACTCCATATGAAGCAATGTAACTAGCGTAAAGCTCAATAGTCAAGAGACTGGTCCACTAAAGTTCACAAATTCTCCAGAGGTCATAAAAAGGCACTACTGATTTCTACAGTAATTGCAGACAGACTAGTCACCTACTGCTTTTCCAATGTGTGATTATTTTAAAATCTCTTCCCTCTATATCAATATCACTTCTTGTGCAGAAAAATAAGTATATTGTGTAAATGACCAATCTTGAAATACATGGTATAACTAGTTCTACTTATGCAGGACAAATGGGGTGCATGTGTAATGTGTGGGGTGGACACACTGATCACACGGCAGATTCAATTACTTAGTCTACTCTAAGAATAGAGAAGGGGAAAAGCACCCCCAACAACGTGGAGAGATGGAAATCAAGAGGGAGAACTGTCTGAACTGAAACTAGCTGGAACATAATCTATGATACCAAAAAAAATAAAATAATGAAAGTTGTTTAATCAGTAATAATAAGAAAAAGAAGAGACAGTAAAAGAAAGGAATGCACGTTTTCTGTTTTCACTTAAACAACAACTAACAACCTGCTACTGTTACTGTTGGCTGGAAATAATTAATTCAATTAAGATTTCCTGAATCATTTGCAAACACTGCTGTATTTTATCATTAAGTGGTCAAGCAGAGTTAACATATGAAGTGAGAGGCTGAAGCTGCAGAGGCTGAGCTGTCTTTTAATGTCACTCTGTGGTGCTGCTGCTGTCCTGCCACCTGCTGCCATCTGTCCCAGTCCATCCGTGTCTTCTTTCAGGGGTGACACTCCCAGACTGACACTAACCCAACCCAACCAACTAGTAGTTGTCTAACTAGTATCCTTAAATATACTGTATATATTAGAATAAAAATTAATATACCGGCACAAAATTATGCTGTAATGCATACACAGACTAAAGCTACAAAAATATGTGCATTTCTTATATGAAAGTTTTGACAATGATTACTTTAAGTACTTAAATTACAGATTCTCTTAGTTAATTAAAACCAATTACAGGGACATTTCATTAAAACTACATCAGTAGGTGATACACTGACATGCTGACATGTTTTGGAGGAAATGACTGATGCAGTAACATAGTCAAGTGGATCAAGTCGACAAAATGCATTGATGACACATCTGTCTGTGAGATCAAAGTGTTGTGTTACACAAATGAAACAACAGACAGTTAAAAAAAATAATTGGCATACAGTATATTCTCACTGACAGGAGTTAACCAGAAGATGAGAACGTTCAAAAAGCCAACAGCAGCTACATATTTCGTCAGTTCAGACAGACATAATTACACAAATGACAAAAGTGAAATCTCTAGAGACAAAGCAACGTCAATATCACATACTACCCAGTACTAACTTAATCAATTATCAGTTATCACATTATATTTTGTCAGTATGAAAACTCACCACCATATATTCTAAGATTGCTGGGAACATTGCCATTGTTTAATTATAATATTATAACTTTTTCTTTAATGAGGTAATCTCATTGATATCTCTTTTTCATGAGAGACCTGAGTACAGAAGAGAAAAAGAAAAACAAACATAGCCAGATATAGCAAAATGACAAATATATACAACAAACAGATACAACAAAAACAGCATCAGAGCATCAAAACTCACCAAGTTCTCCCTCTCGATGCGTTGCTGTTCCCGCTGCCTGTTGAGTGCACTGTGAGAGAGGCGAATGAGAGGCGATTTACCGGCCATATTGGTTTTCTTCTCATCTGCACTTCCCGGTCTGGGCCCTGGAGAAAGGCGCGAAAGCTCCCGCAAAAGTCGCTGGTTCTCTCGATCTATGCGCCGGACTTCGTCATTGGTGAATGAGTAATTCTTCCTGTTTCTTCCTCCAGGACAGTGGAAAACCAGTTTACCTCCAAATTGACTATCTGAACTGAGAGAGCCTGATTGATGAAAAAGACAATGGTTAGAGTATCATCATCTGCCTTTGGAAGAGTTATTGTGTTTTATGCAATGTTTTAATGGTCCTTTGGTTCAAAGTGAACCAAGTGTGGTGGGTTTCTTTCTTTATAGAGTATTGCATAAACAAAAAGAACAAAATATACAAGAACATAAAATGTCATATTCTTGAGGCATATCCCTAAACTTTATAATGCTATTATTTACCGTTTGCATGCCCTGTATATCATTGGATAATTTTGAATGACTACATTTTTTTTTCAAAACACATTACAGTGTACTGAATGTGCTTAGTGCACATTGTTTCTGATGTACAGTGTAAGGAAAGATGGTGTGTTGCAGTTTAGTACTGACCTAAATTACAAACATAGTGTTTCATGAAAAACAACTACAGTGTAGAACTTAATGTAAAGCAGAATTTTACTCAAAGTCAAAGATACTTATGTGCACAGTGGTATTAAGGTACATTACCATTAGCTATTCAAAAAGACAGATTCACTGATCTAAAAGAGAAAAGGCTTTTTGTGATTTAGGTGAGCTTGAAGAGGAAATCTATTTGGTTGTTTTATGACTGATTTGTTGATTTAAGAGCTATGTTTTTAGTAAATATAATATAATAATAAGATCATAATTTTCAGAGTTCTTCTGTATGTATGATGATGAAAAACTTGAGCCGTATTTAAGGAAGGGAACATCTTAGTGGCAGGTTATACTTGTTCAGGTTGGTACAGAAAACAAAGTTCTTTAATTTCCAGTGTAATGGCATTATATTTAAGAAGTTGTTTTCTTGTCTTACAAATGTTTAAACATTGCATTGATATTTCTGTCTTATAAGTCTATGTGTGCTGGACACTTGTATGTGCATAACACAATAAATAAGATAAATAACTAACTACATTTAAATCTAAACAAGCAGTTACAGTATAGAGAACTGGTTCCCAATCTAGGAGTTGCGACCCCTTCAACAGGTTTATATTTTCTGACTTTTTAAAATACTGAATACTTTAATTCTTCCACAAGCCAAAAGGGCAAAGAATCACTGGTATAGAGAAAAAGCACAGAAAAAAACATGCCATTCTTGTCTGTAACTGACAGACAAAGAATGGCACAGCTTTACTCACACTCATCCACATCCTCATCTGAGCCCTCAGCTTGATGTATATTGCCAAGGCCACTGGAGGGCACACTCTCGTGCTGCTGCTGCTCTTTAAGGCTTCCCTCTTCAGCCTCTGTGTGGTTCAGGTCCAATGACTGCAGAGGGCTGATGTCAGGAGAGGAGAGGGGGCTCACATCTGTCACTGTATCATCTGACTCCTCTGCATGGCTGGTAGGCAAATCCAGAGATCCTGCTGTGCCCACTCTGGCCCTTCTCTCTCCAGGGGATAAAGAAGACTTTTTGGGTTTGGGAAGGGTCGGGGACCCTAAACTGCTTCTCCCACTGCTACTGCTTGAAGAGCTTTCTGAGTCTGCGTCTACACTGACCTTGGTTGAGGAGGGGAGTGGACTTCGCATGCGCCAATTTCTACTAAGTTTTTTAGGAGATTGTTTATTTCTCCTTTTTGATCCTGAGTGTTTGGCACTGGGCAGTAATGCTTCTTCTTCACTCTCATTAGAGCTCTGGTTGTACACATCCTTATCATGTATCTCTCCGCCCTTAGCCAACAAAGCCATAAATGTCCCACTGGACCTTTTAGAGTGCAAATTGTAATCATCCTCACTATCACTGCTACTAATGATGACTTTATCTGACATAGAGGCAACAGATGACACATTGGATGCCTTGCTCCTCTCCTCTTCCCTTGATTGACAGCTGTTCTCTTTCCTTTCCACATTGCTTCTGTTGTTGTTCACTTGTTTCAGGTGATTTTTCCTCCCACTAGTCCTCAGGGACAAATCATCTTTTGTTTTTTCAGTCTGTGTTGCACAAAGCCTCTCATGTGCTGGTGGGCTCTCCAACTTTTTCCCTCTATCTCTGCTAATGCCATCATCATCACAGTCACTATCAAAAAACGAATGATCCACTTCACCTTCGAGTTCACTGGGGTTGAACATGACAGTCTGTCCTCATACACTGAACCTGTAGGATAGTGTAAGGTTGAGATAATATAATGGTTTAAGAAAAATATCACATTATTATACATTATGACACAACAATAACATAACATTGGCAAAAATTGATTTAAACGTGATGCAGATGTTCTTTGTGACACATTAAAGCGGACATATCATTTTGATAAATCAATACTTAACGCATGCGGCTATAGCATTATAAGCAAATTTAGCACGGGATTTGGTCAAACCAGCCATGGCAATGACATATTTTAGTCAATAAAGACACTTTTCTCCACGTAGTACATAACAGTTAACCCTTTAAAAACACCATGAAGACAAAGCATCGTTTAAACCTACAACGCATACTGTATACGTTGAGTTTGATAGCTGGCTAGCTTAACTTACTCCAACTATACGTTTAGGTTAGCTAACTTTAGCTGTGTGGCAACCAAATCTTACCTCACGACAAACGGTGTTTCACGTTACAGTTGCATTTGCTTCTTTAGAGAAGATGTATTCCACTGAGAAGAAGAATAAACAAACCACAAACCTGCACTAAAAGCCAAATCTTCTTTTAGCGGGCTACTACAGCTGGATACCGTGAGCGTGACATGGTGCCTAGTAACTACGCTACGTCACTTCCTGGCAACGGTTGCTCTGCAGCAGCGTTGCGCCTTAAATGTTTCACAATAATTTAACAAAATCTCCCAAGAATCAAATAAAAATAAAATTGAAAGTGAATAGAAATAAAGATATAATAATAATTAAATATAATATAAAATAATTAATAATAATTTTTCAGCTGAAATTATTTAACCATGTGTCGTCAGTGTTTTGACAAAAATAAATAAATAAAATCTTGGGCCTAACTTAAGATCTACGTGCCAGCAGCCTATTAAACCGCTGATGAATGCCATTGAGTGAAAAGCTGCAGATTAAAATCTCACAAAAGATCTAAATCTATATTTTATATATTGAACCTGAATACATTTTGTATGTCTACACAAACCGGAGAAGTAAGAAGTTTTGAACAGCTGGGTTTTACACTCATGAAAAGACTGTGCTGCTGTGAGAGATTTAAAGGTAGGCCTATTTGAACCAACCCATTTTGAATGAGCAAATAACTCTTTGTCTTTCATTATAAACGGTGTAACATTAAAGTTGACTTCACATATTTCCCAGATGGTTTCGTGGTTGAATCCATAGACTGTAAATGAAAATGAATCTAATGTCAAACTAACAAAAAACACAAAGAGCCAACATACTGTACACTACAACATTATGAGTCAATTTGGTGATTCTGCTCAACAATCATAATGTGTATGTTGTTTTTTCTTGCGATGTTCTTTTGTATATATATATATATATATGTGTGTGTGTATTTGTTTTTTAAGTAATTCTCAAGTGACAGGTATCAACATATGAACACAATGTGGCTGCTAAGCAGCTATTTCATAAAAAACAAAATGAATCTTCAGACTGCAGTATTTTGCTCTTGCAGTCAAAAGCACAAATATAAATCTGTTAAACATATTGAGGGACAGAAGCTGTAGAGAAATAGAGGGGAGGTCATTTAGTTTTTTCCTTGGGGATCTATTATGCCAAAGTAACTGCTCCCCCTAGTGCATCTCCATTAACAAGAAAGGGGATTATCTGGAGGCGCGTCCCCTGAAATTACAATTTGTCACGGGTTTTCTCTTAATAACATAGTTAGACCTAGAAGTGACACACACTAATGAAATGCCGATGTCCTAGGACAATAGTACTTGGGGGACTCTATCATATAAACCTGTGTCTGGTCACTGTCATTGAATTTACATGCCAATGCAGGATGGGTAGAGATGGGGATTGAATGGGGGTATTTCTGTGACAGTCCCATACTTATACAATCAACCCATGGATACGAAATCCCAAAGAGTGACAAAAGGATAAGATTTAAACATTTCTTTTAATAAAATTCCTATTTCTTTATGTCTGCTGGTGACAGGAGAAAATCACCCATCTGACTCTGACAACTGACTGATTGTGAAAACTCAATTACAGAGCGTGATTGTTTTCCAATAATGGGCTGTGACAAAAGTGGATCTTAGAGTGGGACCAAGGGTGCATAGATTCCTTTAAATGTTTCTAGGGGGTCCACAGTAAAATGGGAATTATTCTAAATTCACTGTAATTTATTCACCTGTAAATACATAAATTACAGAATGCATAAGAATGAGTATATATTCCTCCCCACTTTTATCTCCCCTCATACAGGCTGTACTGTACAGTTTAATTATTGTAACATAATTTGTAAATCAGCCAGTACAGTATGGTACAGTAGAAAAGGTGTCAGCTTGTGTTCATATCAACCAGATGCAGAAGGGCCATGTTTTGCATCAGTAATCGTGGGTTTGTTTGTCTACCAATAACATAAAGCAGTGACAAAACTCTTATGACCATGATGTATTGTATTTCTCTTCAAAATAAAATTAGCCTATTTAGTATAGATATTCTACCAGACTTTGTCGTATTAAATAATAGCAAGTACAGAAAGTACAGACATGATTCATTTCTCCATAAAATTACATCTACATCTAGTTGTGTCTTTGTTTGCGAAGACAATAATTAATTGGACACATTCTTATAAACAAATGGGTTATAGTGTCACTTCTAAGGTTTCCATATGCTGTACTGATACCAATGATGTTCATCTGAAAGGCTGTGAGAGCTCAGATGAGCTTTGGCTTCTGAGGCAGACAGAGATTATAATATGCAGTTTGATCCCAAAAATCTGGTCCTTTCCAGCCACACCAGCCCTGAGAAAGACAAAATACACACTGGTCAACACTGTTTCTGAAAAGTTTTACTTTACAGCGAGAAATGCTGCCAGTGTGGATACATGCAACAGTCACCTTGTCTGTGATAACCTGTAGGTCCTCTGCTCCTGTGTAATGTGGATCTAGGATGAGATAGCGGATCTGCCCGGTGGTCTCACTCCATGCCACACCCAGAATAGTGTGAGCTAAAACTCCCCCTCCTGCAACATAGGACCATTATTTTTTTTAACAAACCTGTAATTCTAATTGGGAATTAATATTTGCATTTCATTGTTAGTCATAACTAATATGGGCTTTTGTAAATGCTGAACCCCTCTGTCACAATGTCAGCAATAGTTGATTAGACGATTTTTGTCCAGTTAATTACAGTCTATTAAGTATACAGTAATCAAAGAACTGAATTTATAGAATAACATCACTGATGTGCATGTGACTGTATTAGTCTTGTGTTTACAAATACTAATGTAGAAAAAAAAAAAAAAAAAAATTATAGCATCAGACAAAATTAATAACATTGTGACAACTGGGCAAAGCTGATCGAAATGGGTCTTGTGGTGATTAGCCAGATTAAGATGTTGTCTAGTTTCTTTAATAAAAATGAAAAAACTCTGTTTTGAATTTTAAAGAAGGCTTGGCCCTTTAGTCTGCAACTGGATCATAGATTTTTTGTTTAATATCATAGCACCATGTTGCTGTAGACTGTATGCGTGTTTATAGTTTTAAGTAAAAATTCAGTATAATCTTACGAAAGATATATATATATATATACCAGAGTTGTTATTGTTAAATATATGAGTTTTAAAGTTTGTGCAAGTTGATTAAGTTTAATTAAAGCCCAAAATGCTGGAAATAATGGTCTGACATTCAGCTCACCAATCATGATGGGAGTCCCTTCTGTAAGGAAGTGGTTGGCCAGTTCTCTGCCTTTGGATGCCAACTCAGACCCTTGACTGAAAAGCACACAGATGAGCCATCAGATAAATCCAAAACCTTCACATAAATATTACAATATACAAGGTGCTATGGAGGCGTGTAATCAGACCTCACAAACATGATCTTGGAAGTGACTTCAAGCAGCTGGTTCAGAACAGCCTGAACCTCAATGGATCCGATCCACTGGCGTGATCCCACAAAGGATGTCTGCTTGTCTCCAACATCCACTAAAGCCTGGAAAACAGTGACCCAAATAGAGGCAGGCATCTTGGACATTATTGATATGAAATTTCAAAAGAAGAAAAAAAACAAATACAGGCACATCTTTTATTGTATTGTGATCATATTTATAGAAGTATTACCTGTTGGATCTCTTTGTGAGTGGGCACAGACCGCTCTACGTAGCCTTGCTGCTGGAACCAGGAGCAGATGGTCTGCAGGGAACGATAAGCACAGCCCCAGCCATTGTCATCCATACGGTCCTGCATGTAGTGGTGATAGCTGTAGATCCCCTGGACCAAGTACACCTTGAAAAGAAAAACAACATAAGACAGGCAAATCAAGGTTACTATCCCCTGTATATTCCTTGAGTACATCTCAGTATCCATCTTCAAAAAAGGGGACAAAGTGTAACAGACTTTAATATGGTAATTAGCTATACCTTTCCATCATCCAGGGTAGGATGTGTGAGGAGCAGATGAGGGTTTCGGAGATAACCGTCTCTGTAGGGCTCATTGGGAAAGTGGTACGCATTGGCTCTTCTGAAAAAAGGCCTGTCATCTGGTAGCTCAAACTGTTGATGCAATTCCTACAAATAGAGATTTTGTGCAAAATGAATAATGGTGTATTATGTAAATACAAGAAGCTGGATCCACTGCCTGCTGTATGAAGCTATAGGATAAAATGTCAGACTTTCTGAATCTCAGTGTTCCTTTCTATTATGTACGTTGTTTTTGTGATAAAGATGCTACCAAAATTTGATTATAATATCAACAGATTTACATGTTGCTTGCCAGTTTGTTTGAGCTTTTAAAGAAGCTCAGTCTGTGGTTCTTACCTTCCGCTGTGTCTCTAGTTGGCTGTCAGGCACTCCTGCTGGGTAAACCACTGTCACTAGTCCTTTTGGCTCTGGAAGAAGAAAGTGGAGTGGCTCAGGGACCAGCAGTGTCGTCCCTTTTGTGTGTTGCAAAGTCACTTTCTCCATCTCAAACAGCTGATGAGTTAGCGCCTCCACCAGACGCTCACAGGCACTGCAACACCAGAATAAAATTTTTTCACAGTGAGATACAAGCTTTATCAAGGTAGTGAGTCTATCACTATTTTAACATTAATATATTGAGTTTACAGAGTTTGACCTGTAGTTCAGATTCTGATCTTTTATTTTTATTTTAAATAAGACATACTCCTTGATCGTGTCATTGCAGCTGGTGCGGACAACACAGTCCATGGGAAGAGTCGCAGACAGGAAGTGGGAGCTCTGGAGAGTTCTGCTGAGGATGGGAGCTGAGAGAGGGCCTGGCTTTGTCACCTCCATCATCAGGTTAAGGTTTATGACACTCTAAATGACAAGTTTAGTGGCATAAACACACAACATAAAGTTGATAAGTCATTGCTTATAAGTTATACTATCTCAATGTGGAAAACTACTGTAGATAGTGGATACCTTTTTGTACACATGATGAAGAAGAAAAGTATGTTGCACTGTTCCTGCAACATTTCTGACCCCCTACTGAGGACAAACATTACAAAAACTACTATTTCTGTCTTGGCACTCCCACATCCATTTCCATATTAGAAACTTACCACTGCTGAACTTTTCTTGTTTTTCTTTTTTCCAGATTTCTTGCCAAAGCTCTCCTGTTCATCCGTCCTGAAATCAATAAAAATATTAATTATTCAGCTAACCAAAAAAAAACAACACAGGCTAGTCACATGATCAACAAAACATGACTCACTGTATCCACAGATGTATATCTTCACACAGTGCGTTTGGTGTTATTTCTTCTGGTGTTGCATTAACACCTTTGTTTGGCCATATAATAACAGGACTGTCACAGACTGTGAGAACACAGGATTCAGATTTCACCTGGGAGCGGAGGGTCACAAATGTTCCTGAGATCGCCTTGTGCATCAGCGACACTGACAGGGGACAGAGACATAGACAATATTAGTCATTACTGTCTACATACTTCTCTGCACTTTTGGTTTGAGGCTGTTGGTTTGGGCTAGGCTCCTCAGGTCATTTAAGGGAAATCTCAATACTACAGCAAACAATTATCTTTAGATAACGGTATGTGCTTCTAACTTTGAGGCAACAGTTTTAATGAAGGCATTTCTTATTTCAATGTAACAGTTCCGTTGTGCATAAAACCAGGCCAATGATGAAATGGTTTATTGACTGCAGTGTGGAAGACCTTGAGTGACCTGCACAGACCCTCAACCTCAACTTCATTCAACAATGAAATGTAACAAAATTTCTCATTTCTCTCTATTTCACAAAAAAAAGATGATTAGAGTAAAGTCTAAAAGATAAATCCTTGTTTGTGCAGTGGAACTTTTTGTTCTTCCCTCAACCATTAGTCATCTCATGATCTCTCAGATTTATTGATCCCTGAATCACTGGACTAAACAACCTAACTGTATACAGTATTTAGTAGTTAGTAAAATTTGCTTTAACAGTGACATGCTGCTTAAGGATTGATAATTAATGATCTGGATTAACTATGAAATCATGTCCTGTGTGTCATGTACTTATACTCAAGAAGACTTATTCATGCAGGACTTCTACTTGTAATGGAGCATGTTTAGATTGTTGTATTGGCACCTCTACTTTAGTTAAGGATTTGAATACTCCTCCCACCACTGGTAATGTTCCTCCCATGCAGTAACTGATTTGTTACAGCATCCCACAAGAGGGAAGCAGCCAGGAAGTGAAACCCAACATAAAAACACGAGAAACCCACGTTTAAATAAATAATATTGTGGTTAAGAGTCCATAAACATGCAGTACCGTCTGTGCTGTCCAGCTGACATTTGAGCTCCAGCCGCCCTCTCACACGAAGGATGGTCCCAGTGTAGGGGGGATGTGAGTCAACAAACACCTGAGGTAACACAGGACACGTTAGTCGCCTGAGAGATAACCAGCTGACAGAGTTGATAACACACATCTACATTATTTTGTGCTTTTATTTACTACTGAAGAAGAGTTGAGGAGCCGCTGTCAGCTGCTAGTTATCTACTAGCAACAACTAACAGCAAGCTGAGGGAAACATTAAGCTATACTACATTAAACTAGCTAATTTCTCAGTAAACTTACCATGGTGGAGTTGAGTCAAGCAATGTACAACTACTCTCTACGCACACAGGACGCTGACATGTTTGTTGTACGTGTCTCTGGCTGCTGCATCCTATTGGACCACACTGACCCCACCCGCTGATGTTGCATTCAGGGTAACTCGTAATTTTTGGAAAATTTTCCCGGATAACAGAGATGATTACAGCTGTGGCTCGTAACCTTTTTAGGGGGCATCTCCATGTAGGGAGCCTGGATACTTAGTTCCACTTTTTTTCCTCCTCAGATTCTTTTAGTAAAATAAGTTTTAAGATGCCTGAGGAGGTACATGATATTTTACAAGACAAGAAAAAATGACAGTGTAGTCTGAAAAAATAGACACAATTTTGTGTAGCAGATTTTTTTTTCTTTCTCTCTGGGCTGCACTACAGTTGACCAAGAGATGCATTGGTTTTCCATCTCCTGTGCAAAAGCAACTAAAATGCGACCCATTCAGCTTAACTGGACATCCATCTTTGCTCTTCTGTTGTGATAATTACTACCATAATTTGATTTTTAAGAGACTCAAGAAATACAAAATGCCAGTGAGAGAGTAAAAATTTCTCCAGTCATACTGTAAATGAGTGTCATGTAAAATCTCCTGTCGTGGTGCTGTTAGTACAGTATTAAGTGTGTTCAGCCTTAGTGATGCATACTATATCTAATTATTCCAGCATCCGTGCCCATGTCACCCGTCTTATGCAACACTTGAAAACATGCATCAACATTCTTGCATTTTAAATTTTTTGTTCAGCTATTTATTTTGATTTTTTTTTAATTATCTTTTTAAAAGGATAAATAATTCAAGGGAAGTTTGAATAATCACAATGAATACATAGCTAAACAGTAAAACCTGTTTCTTGTGTGTTGCCTGTTTGCTGCAGGCTATTACATGGTAGCCATGCATGCAAGGCCAGGCAGGATGAGTGGACACAGGGTTAGAGATACTGTACTGTATGTCATTATTCTGTATGTAGAAGAGGATGTTTTCTATCTATCTGAAAAAAACTCTACCAAAAACTATCTATCCAAAACTCTTTGAACTCAGTAAGCTTTGAAAAATCAAATGATCATCAAAGGCTGCACTAATGGTAAGAAGACAAATCAGATAGCAGTACGTATTTACCTGTAAATGAAAGGACTTACATTACAGGCCTTTTACAACTACTACTACGTATTATGGCAAAGTCAAATAAAGCAAATCTGAAAGTCAGGAAGCAAAGTTGAAAATGAGGCTAATTTTAGGTCAGTGATGTTTTGTTCTAACATTGCTTCTGGAAAAAGATCATCAAGGGTTTGTTAGGATTAGTGGGAAAAGGAGCTGACATGGCCTTTTTCCTATCCCAAGCATTCAAAATCAGTCATCTGTAGAAGATTGTTAGAAAAAAAAAAAACCTAAACACACTCAATAGGTCTAATGTACATTAGTAGACTGTAGTGTTAGGAATTATGAACATTTGGATGAAATCGCTTCATCATATTGTACCTTCATTAGAAAAACATTTATGGAAATCACATTAATTTTGAGAAACAGTTTTGTCTGATGTGTCAATTAGTTTTGAGGAGCAATTTTGTTATTTACAAGAGTGCATAAATGCAACATTACCAAAGAAGATTTAATGTAAGTATCTATTGGAAGGCTTTATGTGCCTGAATGTTACAATCTGCCTAAAAAAAACTTTCTTCTTGTGAAACTGAGTGTATATACATTGTAAGTGTCTGAGGTCATGGCTGTTAAGTTCCTGTGGACTTAGTGTTCTGGGCTTGATTTGTGATGAGATTAGCTATCTCTCTGGGTATCATAAACACAGAGTTGGGATCTTTGGAAGAGAGTGTGCGAGGACTGATTAAATGGCAGGGACTGAAACTCACATTAGAAATGTACATTCATCATATGGATATAGGCAAAGTTTATCTTTGGATTCATTTGTTTGTGTAATATTTATTCAAAATGATTGATGGCAGGATGTAGCAAAGCAAATAAGAGTGTTTGGATCACAAATAATATTTGAGCAAGTGTGATGGCAAAGTTGAAGTGGACTATTATTAGGGACAACTCACTTTAGCTTTTACAACAAATTTAATGTATATTATTGTGGTCTTTTGTGGCAATGTTCACATATTTGGTTTTACAATTTGATCAATTCCGGCAGTCAGTGAAAGGTAATGCTTTTTTGTTTGTTTTTGCCAAAAATGTTACAGAATCATTTATGACTGATACATCCTTCATGTTTTAAGGGTGGCATATACCTGGCGGTGAGGCTGGGGATTATAGAAGCTGTGTAGAGGTTTAATATCACTTAAGATCTCATTAAAATAAGGTCTTTTTTAAGGATGGGTTTATAATTTTTCATGCTTGTAATCGGGTGCTCCTATATGGACACTAAAAGAGGTTTTTCTTGCTGTAATCATTCCTCTTGTTCAAACGGGCCATTAAAAGATTCCTTCTTAATGCACTTTGAATGTAAGTGATGGGAGAGTCCTCCTGGGGAATTTTTATTCTAAAAGATGTCATCTGAAGATGACATGAGATTTCAGTGATACAAAAACACATCTTGTTTGTTTTTATTATTATTCCTTCACTGCTACAGAAAAGGGACACAAGGGAACACAAAGAGGGAATTTTATACAGTTACTAACAGTTACTGTTAGTTTGTAAGATATTGACTTGATTAGTTTTTTAACCCAGACTGCTGAGACCTCGTATTTGCTCCAGATAAGATAGATAGATAGATAGATAGATAGATAGATAGATAGATAGATAGATAGATAGATAGATAGATAGATAGATAGATAGATGCATGAGTACAAAAGTGTGTGTGTGTGTGTGTGTGTGTGTGTGTGTGTGTGTGCATTGTTTGTGTTGTGTGAGGACATAGGGGAAAGAAAGACAGAAAATAGAACTGAAATTGGACATTAATAATAATCAAAGTGCTACACGTATACAGCATGCCTACTCTTGATGTTTAAATTTGTAATTTTTTCTCTTTTCATTAAAAAAATGTCTTCTTCACGAACAGCAGGGAACTTGGGGGTAATTAACTGTAAAAACTGGAACAGTGTGGCCCATTGAAATATCTTGATTTAACATCCACATCTTTTGCCTCTGGATATCAAATGACCTTAGCTTCACATCATTGGTCTCCTACTGAGGCATGAGCTCTGGATCCTGGCCCTCAGTCATTCACCATTGCTAATGGGTTCACCCTGGGACAACCTCTGAGAGACAAATAGATGAAGGAAACAAGAAGAGAGTCCAACATTTTGCCTGATTCAACCATTGGAATGAAGATAAGTAGCTATATTCACTGGAGTACCGTAGTTAATCACGATTGCGAGGTACTTGTCTTTTACTTTATGCTTCTACTCTGCTACATTGCAGATGTACTAGGACATACGTACTATATGATCAGCTCATACAATATAATGCACTTTTACAGATTAACCTTCCCAACAACAAAATGCTGCTTACACACTAATACATCAATAATACGAATCCAGTAATACAATATACAATAACACTGAAAGGTGCAATTCTTCTGCATAATGAGTGCTTTTACTTTTATATTTTCCTTATAATAGTTGTGTGCTTTTGCTTAACTTATTTTGAATGCATGACTTTTAGATGTAACAGGGTATTTTTAAATTGTAGCACACAAAGAAACACAAAATGACAACAAAGATACACAAAACAACTACAAGAACACACAAAATGATGAAAACATATACTCAAAATGACTACAAAGAGACAAACTGATCACCTTTAACATGACCACAAAAGACAAAAATGACAATAAAGAGATGAAAAATGACGAAATGTGATTTGTAGTCATTTGATGTCTCCCTCAGTCTGGGGGGCTTGTAATAGAGGAGTGCGGGGTCTTTCACCTGTCTGCGCAGGGGCCCATTTTCTCCTAATCTGTCCATCAGTCATATTTACTGCCTTCTCTGCTTCCCTAAACTGAAATGTTCTTTGAGGACCAAGAAAGAGAGAAATGGTTCAAGAGAAGTGGCCTGTGCCCATTCCTGTGGGTCAGTGCTCCTCATTTTGAACGGCAGATGCTTCAGAGCTCATCATCTTCTCCTTCAACTCCAGTTGCACTGTAGTCTTCAGCTCTGAAAGAGTACAACAATAAGACTCAAAGCAACGCAGAGTCAGGACTACAACTGCAAGACTTTTCGGTCCTGAATCTTAATTCACTGTCTCACCTTGGCACAGATCATAAGGTCCATGTTGTAGATAATCATGACAAAGAGGTTTGTTCATGCCAGTGCAGCTGGTGCTATCTCCTCTGGGTCCTGGTGAGAGGCGGCAGCAACAGCTGTCACCTCTGTGGTGGCAGATGGGTCACTGAGACCTGAGGATGGCCTGTAGAATCTGTGCAGTTCATTTGCATTTGCTTCTTGTCAAATTTAAAAACACGTGTGATTTAGAATCTATTTATTTTTTTCATTAATTTCCAAAATAATTCAACTTGTCATTGATCTTGGTATAGGTGGAATTCTCAGAAAAGCAAAGACGATATCAGAAGTCATGTGGTTCAGGCCCTATTTGTTTGGTGGCACACAGGTGTTGTTAATTTTTTTATGTTGTAATTTGATTATTTTGATCTCATCTGTCTGTAGTTCTTCCTGAGGTTTCTCTCATTCTTCCTCCCATTACATATTTTTGATTAGTTTTATTGTTATTTTTATGTGTTATTGGGCTATATAAATAAAATTGTCAGCCTAATTCATCTTATTTATTTGGTTTACATCAGTGTGTGCTTTTAAGTAAATGTGCTTGTAAAAGGTCCCCTTAAACTTGCCCTCGAAAATATGTGATGAATAAATCCAACAAGTTAGACCTTTCTAATTCAGTCTTTGGAGAAAAGATTGAACATAACACAACATAAAAGGTAAAATAACATACACACATGCATTAAAAAGAGGAATTTTTAAATTGCAGTTTAATGAATAACATGGTCCTGTCCACACCTGGTGCCAAATGAAAGGGTTCTTCCTTAAGTATCTAACCTATGGACTTTATGTTTTTATGTAGTAGCAGCATCCTCGGCCTTGTTGTTGAAAGACAGCCAAAGTAAGCAGTGTGCCAGTCCAGAGTTATCCTGCGAGAAATTACTCCAACTCCCGAGTGACAAAGCTGTTCATTATTTAAGCTCTGTAATGGATTTATTCTGTTAGACAATGAAATCTTTTTCAGACCAAACAAGACCAACAAGCAGTGCAGGAGCCATCTATTCTGTCTGTGTATTTATGGTTCTTTATATGTGAAATATAAAATATAAAATTCACCACCGGTGGAGTAATGTGACAGGTGGATTCTATATGTGGCACAGGTGCAACAGACCGGCTACTGATAGGAGGGTGACAGGGAGATCTCACGGTTTTTACCGCTCTAACACCAGGGCACACCAAAAAGCCAAACCAGCCATAATATCACCACACTTTAGTTTGCAATAGGAGTAATTTACTGTAAACTGAAATCTTGATTAAATGAAAACTTCATCCAACAGTGAATATTATCTGGACATCCACTCATTGAAGCGTGTCAAAAACAACCACATGGCTAATTTCTGGTCAGGATAGTCGCTTTAATCACTGTTAGCTAGCCAGTGGTTTTTGAACTGAAGCTTTTTGCCAAGCTATTCTAAAACCGATCCAGCAACACTTGACGAAATACACACACACAGAGTGGACAGCAAGAGCAACAAAATCAACATTCTTAAGATTGTGCAGGAGCTTTGAAGAGCAGCAGGAAACAGTCAAACGTTGAAGCACAATAAAATAATAAAACATTCATTATTCAGTATTTGTAACCTGAACATGAAGTAACAAAGCACAAATTATCAATAATGTTAACAACCGCATTTTACACACATCAGCCATGCAGAGCAGCATGACACAATAGGATATAGACTTATTTCTGAAACATAACATTAATATGAATAACAGAAGTAACTTTGAAGTTTATAAAATGCTAGTATGACAGTAAACAAAGCATGAGTTATGAGACACAACTGTGAGTAATAATATCATAATGCTCATAAGATACTGACAAATATGCCCATACATTATGCAAAGCAGAACATCTGGCAACTGCAGGAACTGGGACAAGTTGGCAGCAAGTCATCAAAATAATGATAATAATAATTGGTTGATTAATCAATCGACAGAAGACGATAGACAGTTTTTAAAAATGCTAAATTAGAGATATCTTCTGTTTTTATTCCAAACATTCTTCTTCCTTGTCAGAGCCTGCTGCCTACATTACCCACAACACAAAACCACTGCTAACAGTTTGGTTGGATATTCAGGTGTGCTATAAAAGTAGCAGGTAATGCAGCCTGGAGCTGCTAGCCTCAAGCAGAGATGAGGAGTGGGCTACAGAGGTCTGGTAGTCTTCAGGCAGGACCAGCACTGTCTCAAGTGACATCACTTGGAATATCCCATTACTGAATTAAAATAACATCACATTTAAAGGAAAAATGCCAAATATTTGCTTGTTGTTTGCTTGTTGCTTCTAAAATGTGAAGATTTCCTGCTTTTCTTTGTCTTATACAATAGAACTTAATGTCTTTGGGTCTAAAACTGTTGTTTGGACCAAATAAGTAATCTGAGGACATTATCTTAGGCTCTGGGAACATGAGATGGTCCTTTTTCAATTTCTTGATATTTTATCAATCAAACAACTGGTCGATTGACAAAAAATTTCAACAAATTGATTGTTAATGAAATCTAGTGTTATTAGAGATCTTCAGAAGAAGCACTAGGTTGAGAGGGAACCTTACAACTTAATGTTAAACACCACAGAGGCGTCAATTTACAGGTTTTTCGTGGGGGGGTGAAGGAGGGAAGTTATAACGTAGGTATTTGTGTGTGTGTGTGTCTGCTACTGAGAGAGAGAGAGAGAGAGAGAGAGAGAGAGAGAGAGAGAGAGAGAGAGAGAACGAGAGAGAGAATATCTGTAATATTAAATAATAAGAATAAATAATGTAAAATGAAAACATTAACTATTAGTATTTTTATAGGAACACAGAACTAGAACACACACTTGGCACTACAGGCACGTAGCCTACACTTGAAGTCAGTATGTGAATATAATAGAAACGTCATTATTAGTGTTTGGGGGACCACTTTCATATGACGGGACTCAGTCCAAAGGCTGATCTAAATAAAAAAAAAGTCCGTTGCATGCGTGGAGTCGCCTGGAAATAATTTCTCATTGCTGATAGGTTGTTCAGCTACACCAGCCCCACTTGCGCATGGATTGGCCTGGTGCTCTTTTTTCTCCAGTTTCTCATTGGCTTTAGGTAATGATAGTTGCCCATGCATTTTTCAATGAATTTTGTATGTGGTCTCTGGCTTGCTTTGGTGTTGATCATTTGAATCAGCGGTTTGCGAGGGGGGAGAGGTATATCCTGGATGAGCACACCAGATGATGGAATTTCTCCCACAGACCGCAGCTGCTCGACCAGGACTGTCTCCCTCCGAAATTAGATAAGAGAGAAGAGGCAGGAGAGATTACAGCGGGCAAGATGTTCTGCGCTAAGCTGAAAGAACTGAAGATATCCGGAGAATGTCCATTCTCCAGCAGCGCCAAAAATAATGAGCTCGGAGACTTAGAGGAGCGCTCAGCTGACGACGCGGATTTATTGCCTATTTCTAAGGACGTGCACGGAAAAATAGGTGAGGATCTACCTCGACAGAAGACAAGCAGAGCCAAAGTTAACCTGCATACACTTGGGGAGAGCATCCGAAAATTGGCATGTCCTGAGGTGAGTAAGAAAAAAAATACATATATTAATATACACTTCATGCAACAAACATGCTCTATTTACGTAAATTATGAAAAATAAATAAATGACATTAATTTGACTCTGCAGTTGAGTTTGTCGCATGTCTGTCTTTACGCATGTCTGTTTATTCACTTGAGATAAAGATATGGTAATCCTGCTTTCTTTATGTCAATGCTGTCTCTGTAATTAAAGCTGCTTTCAAGTCTCACCAGAGGATGACCTTTAACTTGGTGAACACTTTGTCACACAGTTTCAAAGGCTGCATACTGCCCTGCACCGAATGATGAGACTATCAGATCACACCAGGGACTCTGAAAGGTAACGTGTGTTTTTTATTTTATTAGACATCAATAACAACTACTCTACTTCTCCTGCACTGCCACAATTACCACCACAGCCACTGTAAATCACAGGCCTATACTATCACTAGGCTACTACACCACAACATGTATTCTTATAATAACTGTAATGATGCTAAGATGTTACAGCCTCATTTGACCCTCTGTTTACCTGAAGATTTCTTACCAATTTCTCCTGCCAATCTCTCTACTAGACTGATGCTAATGATGAGAACAACAATAAGGCGTGATGCAGACTCAGGCTGCTATGGATACCTGGCGATAGAGAGAAAACCCTTACGCATCTGCTGAGAACACAGTACTATAGCCATGGAGAGCTAAAATAAAAAAAGTCATCAGAAACTATTTTCATAATTGATTCATTTGTTTAATCTTCTTTTTTTAAGCTAAAATCCAAATATTTGTTGGTTGCAGCTTCTTAAATGTGACAATTTGTTGATTCTTTTTGGTCATATGACAGTAAACTGCATATCTTTGGGTTTTGGACTGTTAGTCAGACAAAAAAAAACATCTGAAGATGTCAGCCTGGGCTGGGAAATTCTAAAAACATTTTTCACTCTTTTTAAGACTAAACTCTTAATCGATTCATTAAGAAAACATTTGGCAGATTATCAGGTCATGAAAATAATAGGGAGCTGCAGCTCTAGTCTTATATTTTCCAGTAACTGAACAGTAAATGTATGGTCCATCAAGCACTGGTTTGTGTGTCTTTGACTTATATTTTATTTATTGTCTCACCAGTCCAAGAATTTGCTGCACAGACAATCAGAGTTGCAGTGATGAACCAGAGCATTTAGTGGAGATGATAAACATTTACTCAACCAAAACAGGTAATGTGAAATCTGAAACTTATTGTCCAAAACATGCCATTTTCATTTTAAGATTCTGGGTAGTGTGGGCTGTGTGCCCATCTTCACCTGTTTCCCTTCATGTATCTGGCAGCAATCCCAATGGAAGCTTTGAAAGTTGCTCTTGGCGAAGAGCTTTTCAACATGTGTTATGAGGAGGACGGACACATTTTGAGGGTGGTGGGGGGAGCTCTCCACGACTTCCTCAACAGCTTCAATGTCTTGTTGAAGCAGAGCAGCACGCTACCCAACCCGGACAGAGAGGATTATGTAAACGAACCATCGGTGCTGTGCTTAGACAAGGATCCGGGTCTGCTTACTGTCTATTTCTTCAACCCCCGCCCGACCACTCAGCTCTTTTTCCCCGGAGTCATCAAAGCTGCTGCCCGCTTGCTGTATCACACCACTGTGGATGTGTTGATGGACCCCCCCAGTGCTAAAGACAGCATCTTGCAGTCCAGCCCACAGGCCAGTCTTCTGTACACAGTTGTTGTTAAGGATGCTAAAAATCTGAGCCCCAGCCCGCTGCGGGCTACCTCAGCTGGGACCCTTCCTACCACTCTGTTCTCCACCATTTTCCCTTTCCATCTGATCCTGGACCAGGACTTGGTTCTGGTTCAAATAGGACATGGGCTCAGGAAGAGACTGACCAGAAAGGATGGACTGAGGCGGTCTGCTACCTTCCAAGAACACTTCTCTATTGTCTCTCCCCAGATCAAATGTACCTTTCAAGGTATTCTGACCATGCTAAACACACAGTTTATCATTCGGATCAAGCATGGAGTCTACACCACAGACATCACAGGGAAGGTATGTCGTCATGTCTGCGGGATATAAATTGACCAGTGACGTCACCGACTAATGAGGCAGAAAAGGTCTTCCGGTCATCGTGTTAATATTAAATCGAGTAAGATAGAGGGTAAAAAATCAGGCTGTTTATAAGCGCTCAGGCTTATTAGTGGTGTACTTGGCCTGAGGTAGAGATCAAGATTATACCCCCAGTGGAGATCAGAAGCAAATGTCAAACCATTTCATCCATCAAAGGCACAGCCATGCTCGTGCTATTTATGTAAGGGTGCACAGCAATTGGTCGCCACGACAAGAAAAAAAAGTGTCATTGAGTAAACATGACAGTGGTGTAATGACTAATGACATTCAGTCAGAGATGCTTCCACTTACTATAACACTAGTCCTCCAGTGGTAGCTTTACCTTTACCTTTACTGACCACACGGACCAGTTAAAACAGGTTTAAAAAAAAAAATCAGTAAGTGGGTGAGCAGAAAGCAAGTGTCTCATTCTCGTCCATCTGGGGATGATAGTGTATTACTCCACTGACAAGTCCACTATACACAAACATGACTGAAATGTCAACAGAAGTGGCACATTCAACATGAATTATGTTACAGTCTTCAAACTACTTCTGCGGCTGTATTTCTCCCTATAGCTACTGTTGTTATAACAGTGAAGGAGACTCTGGGTCTACGGCCACAGTCTCAGCTCTGTGAGGCTGTAATATGAAAAAATTTAACAGTTAGATTGATAAAAGTTGAGTTCGAAAATTTGTTTTCGACCTTTAGCAGACACAATCAAGTAAACTGTGTCAGACTATAAAATAACAATAATAATAATAATAATAATAATAATAAATATAGCACAGTTATAATAGGTAAAGGCTTTGTTGCCATTAAAATTTTGACTTGATTGATGGTGCTAGATGAAAAGTCAAGGGATCACCAACACAAACCATGAGTAACTATGCCAAAATTAATGCCAATTCATTCAACAGTTGCCGAGATGTTTCACTCTGAACTGCAAATATTAACCTCATGGTGGCGCTAAATGAAAGGTCAGGGGGTCACAAGAGTCACTAGGAATCATCCTCTAGGAGCAATGAATGTGTGTACCAAATAACATGGCAATCCATCTCGTAGTTGTTGAGATATTTTAGTCCGGTCCAAAGTTGTGGACTTGACCAACCGACTGACACTGACATCCCTAGAGGCATGCTGCTACTGTGACTAATACAAATGTACTTGAGCTAGATTTTTCGGTTTCTTGAATTTGTGCTCCACTGGAACATAAATAAACCTTTTGGTGTTGTTTACCGCTGCAGCTGAGGGACAGCTGCATACAGCTGCTATTTCATAAATACCATGCAAATGGCCAGTTTGCTTTTCTTTTCTCTAATGTTTAAATTCTTATTCCTATACGTCTCGAGGGATTTTATGTATGTAAACATTGCTTATTTTGAAATGCACAGATGCCACACAAGGAAAAACATCTTTACACATTTAGTTGTTTTTCATTGAGGTGTGAGGACAGTTAGTCTCCAATTCAAACTAGCTTTACCACATTCCAATAGATTAACTTTTCTCATCATATGATCTTCCCTTTCAGCTCATGGACCTTAAAGGTCAGATGATCTACGTGTCAGAGTCCAATGCCATTTTGTTCCTAGGCTCACCATGCGTGGACAAGCTGGAGGAGCTAACAGGCCGTGGTCTCTACTTGTCAGACATCCCTATCCATAATGCGCTGCGTGACGTCGTTCTGGTTGGTGAACAGGCCAAAGCCCAGGACGGTTTGAAGAAGCGTCTGGGGAAGGCCAAGGCAGCCTTGGAGCATGCTCACCAAGCGCTGGAGGAGGAGAAGAAGAAGACAGTGGACCTCCTCTTCTCCATTTTCCCTGGCACTGTGGCACAGCAGTTGTGGCAGGGACAAACAGTCCAGGCCAAGAAGTTTGACAGGGTTACAATGCTCTTCTCTGACATTGTGGGCTTCACGGCTGTTTGCTCCCTCTGTACCCCAATGCAAGTGATCACCATGCTCAATGAGTTGTACACCAGGTTTGACCACCAGTGTGGAGAGCTTGATGTTTATAAGGTAGGTTAATTAAACTTTTGGAAATTTTGAACAAAATGTTTAACAATTTTGCTTTACAAATTCCAAAGGACTGAAAGGACCGACTGTAGCTCAACCAACAACCCTAGTGTCTGCCAGAGGCTGTTAATCTACAGGGAGGGTGGATAATGTAATCAAAGTGTCATGGAAGCATAACAGACAGAGCAGCATGTTTGACAAATATCTCGTAAAACGCTAGGAAGTCAGAGGTTCCTTCAGGACCCTGTTTCCACTCCACATGTATGAGTCTAAAAATAGTTTCACTTTGTCTCTGCCACATAGCTGCTGAGTGCTCCGCCGTCCAGATTTACACGTACAAAGGCAAAGAAGAAGAAGACAAAACGCTTCTGGACTTTTTAATATGGCCAGGGATCAAGTACTATTACTATTTAAGTTTTATTACTCCTTGTTTCTTGCCCTCTGTCTTTTACTGCAAGATGAAGAGCAAGTCAGATTCTTAATCAAAGAGATTTTGATGAATATCCACTTCACATTTGTCATTCTGTTCAAGGTCCATTGTCTTCATGGCACAGTACATATTTAATACAGTTAAGGGAGCCCTTGACTTTGGGTGGAAGGAGACACAAACAGCTTCTTTTTTCTGTCTCACTTTGCCAGGTTAGAACTCATTGTAATGATCCTCCACTGTGTTCAGGTGGAGACCATTGGTGATGCGTACTGTGTAGCTGGTGGCTTACACAAGGAGAGTGGGACTCATGCTGTCCAAATTGCACTCATGGCCTTAAAGATGATGGAGCTCTCAGACGAAGTCATGACACCAACTGGAGACCCAATACAGGTGAGGGTCAAGTACTGCATACTGTACTCCTCATTCAGTGTAATTATATAACTCTAACAACCTAAGAGAGTTTTGGTATGAAGGCCTTTTATTTAAAAAGAAATGTTCTCCATTTGAAAGGAAATGGTGCCTTCTCTAAAGTTTATTATTTATCATTATTAAAGTTGTCGACCTTTGCCTACAAAGTAGCTATGGTCTTGATCGATGGTATGATTTATTTTAATATACTGATTGATTCATTTCAAGCCACAACATTGTTCAATTGTTGAAATGATCTTCTTTATCTGTAGAGACCTTCTTAAAAACTAACAAGTGAACAAATCATTTTAGTTATCACGAATCAAAATACTTCATGAAATATTATATTGTGCACTATTTAGAAATCAGAGATTTTAAGAGAAATCAGAATTTAGAGCTGAATCAATTCATCAGAACTGATTAATTTAGCCAGACACTTCATCAAATGGAAAACAATTGATGAGGTGCCTGGATTAATTAATTATAATAATATGTATACAATGTGTATGATAGAAATGTGTACAATGTATGATTGAAAAAATATTTGATCTTACTTGAAAACAATTCACTAAGAAGTTTCAAGGAAAATTTCATAACACTATAGTGAAGGACGGCTATGCTTTTATTTAACTGCATTTAAATCCTTTGAAATCAGCTTTTGGACTCTGATGGCTAAGATGTTCAAGGATAAGACTGACGATATTCTATATTTTTTTTATTGTCAAAAATAAAAATCCCATGAAAAGACCAAAACCAACATGTTGGTCTGTATGTTACTGTAATACTTTCTGGCTTCTCTGCCCTGTCAGAGGCTCCCATTCCCAAATCCATTAACTCCCATTAATGACATAAATCTTAACCAGCATTTCCTTCCTCATGTTTTAAATCATGCATCGTTTACTGTGCTCCCATGTTGTTGATGTAGTTGCTATTAGTCTTCTTCACTGCGTTTGTTCACACATTACTGCCAATAACTGCACTGCCCGCAACCTTGTGCACATTTGTGTGCGTCCTCATGTACATGCCCGATACAATCAAAACAGGGCCCTACTCATAAAAGCAACACTGCATAGCACTATAGTGGTCAAAAACCTCACAGGATACCTTTAAACAGTAAATTATGCATTCATTTGTGACTATTTTCAACTGCAGATTTTGTGTGCTGGTGAGTATTTATAGCAGCAGGGCAGTGTTTGTGTTGCTTAAAGAATCAATTTAATGTTGAATTTTACCTTTTTGTGAGATTTGTTGACTATAAAAAAAATATGGATTATCACCAGAGTTACCCTTTAAAAGTATTGATTTAAATTATGTGCACAGCAGCGTTACTCAGGAGCTATACTGATACCAATACCAACTCTACGCTCATACACTGTAAGACATTTTAGTTCAGTTCTGTTGATTAATCTGATTAATAAGGAAGCCTGATTCGTGCTGAATGTTTTTTCCAGATGCGTATCGGCCTCCACACTGGTTCAGTTCTGGCTGGTGTAGTAGGGGTGAAGATGCCACGCTACTGCCTTTTTGGGAACAATGTCACATTGGCCAACAAGTTTGAATCCTGCAGCCAACCTAGAAAAATCAATATCAGCCCTACAACCCACAGGTGATGTAACTCTGCAAATGCAAGTTATAAGTGATTGTTGTGGTTTTATCATTATCATCACAGTGAGGATTATACCTCAATAATAACTTTTCGTAACCCTCTCAAAACATATGATCCGACTCTAAAAAAAAAAAAAAAAAGTAATAGTGGCTGTTGCAGAGAAACAAAACAAAGTGCTCTGGTCAGGAAACGTAACTTTTAGAACATCGCTGTGTTTCTTCTTGTGTCAAATAATTTGCCACATTGTTTTTAGATTCATGTTTTATTTGTGTGCACTTTGTCCCAGATTGCTGAAGGATCGCCCAGAGTTTGTCTTTGTTCCCAGGAGCAGACAGGAGCTTCCGGCCAACTTCCCAGAAGACATCCCTGGTGTTTGTTACTTTTTGGAGGCCTCCTTCAAAACTTCAAAACTGACTCTGAAATGAAGTCAAGCTGCTGCACAGCCCACAAATGTTAGCTGTAAAGAAATATAAGCATATTTAGTGAATACAGCACAAACACCCTGTATTTTTTGGTTTGGGTCGTTTAGATATTAATGATGTTGTCTATCAGTCAAACTCTTGGAGCTTACAGAGATGTCAGTTTGCTGTCAAACATGAGTCTTGTCTCTGTGCAATTATCTGTTTGTACAGTAATAGTGAAAAGAAACACTCACTTCCCTAATTTTTCTTCCAGAGTGAGTCATCTCTCTGAATTGTTTTCAAGCTCCCACTACGGACCGTTAATGAAAGATTTTGAGACATTTTTTTAAAATATATAATTTAAGACTTTAGGCCAAAAGGACATATATTTTAAACGAGTTTGCCGTCTTTGATTTGCAGATTTCTGAGAGTACATTTAAATATATCATCTTGCTTAATGTAGATATGATACAGAAATACATTCTGGATGTTGATTCTCAATGTGATGTTGTTAAACTGAGTGGTTCCTTTTGTCAAGGTTGTTGTCTTAAACATCTGACTGATCCATTCACATCTGTCCAGGTACCTGCAAAAGCACATTGGTCTGTTGGGATGGCAGAAGAAATCAAGATTAAAACTGAATTGGCTTTGTGTGTTTCAGTGGAAGAGAATTTCATGACAAACAATATGGAAAAGCTGAGACAAATATTGAAATATTTAATGAAGTGATGCAGGGTAGATTCAGGTGCCTTACAGGAACTATACAGGCAGGATCACAGATGTTAGAGTGTCAAACTGTCTTTTTGTTTGGTTTTTTTTGTTATATTCACCAGCTGTTTTTTCTTTAGATATAGTTCAATATGAATTTACATGTCAGTAATTTCTTCCAGAGGTATGTGGTTCTAAATCAGTATATATTTGTAATAATATGCAACTTAAACCTCCATTTATTAGACATAAAGCATTCCAAGATTCAATTTTCCTAATATAAGTAACGTATTTTTACTTTTTTTTCACTGTACACATGTTTATACTGTATTTATTACATGAGTTTCATAGCACTCCTTTCCCTTACAGAGGGCATACAACACAAGAATACAATGAATGTTCTACTATCACTCATAATGATGTGCTTTAATCATTATTGTAATCAAAGTGCAATAAATATTGACATTAACAGATGTAAGTGACTGCCTTTACAGTACAGTAGAATGCTCTACAATATAAAAGATTTACAATGTTGATCACAAACTATAATGTTATGATAAGATATACTACGGTGGAAAGTAACAAAGTACATTTATGTTATGTTATGTTATGTACATATTTACAATTTGAATTTATATGCATTTCACAGAGTAAAATATTGCAATTTTTAATCTAATACATACAGTTATGTGACAGCAGTTACTGGTTACTTTTGAGACTATGATTTTTCATTAAAAAAAAAAAGAAAAAAGAACACAATTAGTTTAATCAATGGGTTAATTGTTAGTGAGTAAATGACCCATAAAGCATATAAAGTTGTTAAAAAATTAGCTCCCTTATGACCTGCCACATTACTAAATTGCTATTTAGATGTTAAAGCATCAATTATAACAATAATATAATAATATAAATACATATGTATAAAAATATATTTTCTATTTATATTATATGTACATTTTAATATTTTCTGGTAATATTTCTGCATGGTGACGACTTGTACTTCTGATAGCCTATTTAACTACTTTGTAGTTAATACTTATACTTAATACATATATATATATATATATATATATAGTTTTACTTTGTGATTTGCTGCTGTGACTTAAGTAAAAAGATATGATATAGGATATATTTTTGAAGGAATAGCCTGTTTTCTGCTTATTACTGTCACAATACGCAGATAATATGAGCTGTAAAGTTCATAGAATAAAACATGCTATTAAATACCAGTAACTGTGTATTTGCCTGCGGAGATTTCAGCTTCTCCAGCATCAGTTGGACAACGGCAGCTTCGTCCTTATTGGTCACAAATGGCTTACGTAAGACCGTCTCTGATCTGCTATTGGCCAGACTCGCTGTCTGTCACTCTCAAGGGGAAAGGGGGGAATGGACGCAGAGACACTCAGCATCTGTAGCAAACGATGAAGGTTGTGTCAGATTAAACGGTTTTTGCTTAAAAATAGAGGAAAAAGAAGAACGGCGGTCATCATGGTATGTAATTACCGAGTTTATATTATGTTTACCTGCTGGTAAAATAGGATGTTTGTGGTGTGACGCGATGCATTTGACATTTCCTGCTAGTAGACCACTATGTAGCCGTTACACAATAATATGTATATAGTGTACTGTATAATAGCCTAACAGGTGAACTAACTCTGGCATGCGGAGTTATTTTAAGCAAACGATAAGGTTTGAACATGGGATATAACATTTAAAAACCAGCATCATGTATGTTTCAGGAAGAACTGTCTGTTTGCATAATATTCACGTTGCTCGTGTTTTCCATGAATTTACAGTATGGTTTTGTGAATCACGCCTTGGAGCTCCTCGTTTTAAGGAATTATGGCCCGGAAGTGTGGGAAGACATCAAGTGAGTTTGTGGATCATGTGTTTACTACTCGGCCCTGTTGGTTGGTATCATAGGTTACACAGTGACCAACCAGACCACAACAAGGATACAAGACAGGCCTACTGTACAGCTAGCTCACTTTCAGCTCACACTTTGTCACTGTGTTGCCAGCAGGGGTATAGACGTTTTCTTTTACTTTAATGATTAACTGTCATTCTCTGCAGGCTCACACTGAAACTCTAACTCTCAACTAAGTTGGTAAAAAAAAAAAAATTAACATTTATAATTCTGTCCCACAGCAACTCCTCTTTTACTCAATCACTCAAAATACTCTGCGAGCATTATGTTATATTATTTGATTACTGTTAATGCAGCAATGTAAAACTAACATTTTAATGTTGTAGCTGGTGGAGGTGGAACTCATTTTTTGGTTTTATATATTGTAGGGTGGTTTCTTGTACAACCATGTATCATATTATATAAAATGGTTATAATATTTTTTTGTAAAAAATATATTGCAAACTAACTAGTGTCAACTAGTGTTGTTTGACTGCTGTTAGATAAATGTAGTGGATTGAAAAAGTACAATATTTCCTTCTGAAATGTAGTGGAGTAGAAGAACAAAATAGCATAAAATAAAATGGATTGACAAAGTTATTCTATTTCTTAAGTTATATAAACAATTCAAAATCCTTTATTATTATATAAAAATACAGCGTCACAAAGCTGAAAGCAGGATTTTTTTTCCTCAGCTCATGAAAAATGTAGTTTATATTTTGGAGATATTGTACTTCATATGTATCACTTAGAGGGATACATATGAAGTACAATATCTCCAAAATATAAATGGCACATCACAGTCCAATAAAGAGTAAAAAAATCCCCAATCCCCTCATGGAGCAAATCCCACTTAAAATGTGTTTATTTAGAGTGATTTTTAGTTACAGTTTCAACTTAGTGGATGAATGTAATTCCATTCCCTGGTGTAATGTTAACATGTCATTTTTTCAGCATGTTAAAATGTTTGGCTCAATCTGAGTTTATTTTTCATCTGTAGTCTTAACTGCCCTCGACCTGACCCTGCCTGAAAAAAGAAAGAAGGAAAAAAACAGCAGCAGCTGCCTCGTGTAAATGTTTTGAAAGTGGTCTTTCTGCCACCACAAAAAAAAAACTATACTGTTGTGCAGCATCTCCAAATGTAACTCATTGTTATTTCATGCACAATTTATCATGTTTGGTCTGTTTTCAGACTTGATGAGCTGAGTGATTTAGAAATGAATTCTTATTTTCTTTCCAAAACCTTTCAAGGCTTGGTATGTTTTCCCAGCTGTTACAGGTTCTGATAAAATGGCGCTCGCTGGTCAGGCCTGTAAATCATTTCTGTTTTTTCAGTTAAACAGTAGTAATCAGACCCTCATTAAGATTTTGGACTTAAAAAAAAATGGATTGTCAAATGTATAAATAGCAAAGTGCACTCTGTGCTTTGAGTGCTTGCCAAAGGATCTGCAGTAGATCCAAATCTGATCATCTGTACTTGTTTCACAGTCTAGTTCTGAAACCACATAACCACTTCAAACCAGTATGGAAACCTTTTTAGATCAAGACAGCTCACACTGACTGGCCACAAATAAGACTCAATAGCTGTTATTGACTTGTTCCTGTAAACAAAAGTCCCTCTGTGAATTAAGCAACAATAGAAAAGCAGTTTTAAAAAGGCAGAGCCATTGGTTGCCTGAACAAGATGCCTACAATGACTGTTTACTTCTACTGTAACATTTGCTGTGGCTCATGAGTAACATCTTCACTTTGTTTTCAGGAGGGAGGCACAGCTTGATATTGAGGGTCAGTTTCTTGTTAGAATCATATATGAAGATGCCAAAACATACGATCTAGTTGCGGCTGCGAGTAAAGTTCTCAGTAAGTGACAGTATTTTTTTTAATTATTGTAAATGAAAACATATGCGATATATGTAACATATGGTGCTTCATGACACAAGTGCCACCTCTATCGCAAGCAGTGATCTTAATAAGCTCTTTTCTGTATTTCAGAGATCGATGCTGGAGACATCTTGCAGATGTTTGGGAAAATGTTTTTTGAATTTTGCCAAGAGTCAGGATATGACACCATCTTGCGAGTATTAGGATCAAACGTTCGTGAATTCCTGCAGGTAGGCTCTCTCTTCTTTGCCCGTAGCAGAGCTGGAGGGTAACACTAACTGCAAAATTGTGAAATTGCGGTATTTACAAGGACTCTACCCATTTATCATTGCATTCCTATAACATTGTTGGACTCATGATGGACAATTTAGAAAAAAAAAAAAGATCAAACTTTGTGCAGCAGAATCAGAGATATCGTCTTTTTTATTCTATGCATTATTCTTCTTTGTTAAAACCTGGTGTCTAAATTGCCCACAATGCACGTGAATTGATGAAAGTTCAACTGGAGAACCGGGTGTGTGTTGCCATGAGGAGTTACTCTCAAGCAGAGATGGGGAGTGGGTTACAGAGATCTTGTGAACTCACTTCCTTCTAATTCCATACTCTTTTTCATTTGAAACGACACGAGCATTAATTGTGCATGAGGGTCACAGTACAGATGCTGTTGTATTGGATTATGGGAAATCTAGGATCCAGTGTTTTTGGAGCTTGATCCATATGAGGAACTAAAAGTCAGGATGTTGCACCTTCTACTGCTTCCGTTTTAAACATTCATTTTTAAGTCTACTTCTCACAAGTCCCCCATCGTTATGGAAGTGCAATACTAAAAAATAGGAGTGCTCTTTTAATGTTTAATGTATTTTGCACAACATTATCCCTTAACTAATTTTATCTAAGCCAGGTTTTAATTAAATGTGCCGTGATTGACTGTTGCATATTTCATCTTTAATCTAAATTTTCAGAATTTGGATGCTCTACATGACCACCTGGGAACTATTTATCCCGGGATGAGGGCTCCCTCATTTCGCTGCACTGATGCCGAGAAGGGAAACAATCTGATTCTTCACTACTACTCAGAGCGAGAAGGCCTGCAAGACATTGTGATCGGCATCATTAAAACTGTCGCTCAACAAATCCACGGAACAGAGATAGAGATGAAGGTTTGCTTCGCTGTTTTTGTTCCCTTTTTGTGCACAGTGAACGCACAGCTCTAATGGCTCTCTCTGCTCCCACTGATGAATGAAGATGACTTCCACTTTTTCTTTTTTTCTCTTTTTTTTTTTGCCAGTTCCTCTCTAATTTATGGTACAACATTCAATGAAGCCTTTTAGTCCTTGTGATGCTTTGTGTCAGGATGTGTAAGTTTGTGTCTTGGAATATAATTGAAAAGGTTATAGTGGAGATTAAACAACAGAAAGTTCCAAAATATCCAAAACGGGAACAGTGCTGTGCCGTGACAACTGCAGTTCAGCAGTGAGTTTTTGGCTAATGTCTGTGCGTCAGAGGATATTTTTAGATCTAAGTTATAGAGTCTCTAGCTTGGAGGTGTCTGGAGTCTTTTGGGGAGTTTTTTCTTCCATGGTTTTATTTGAACTTTTGTTTCTTGAATTTAAATTGGCCATGAACTGCATATTTAATAGATAATTAACCTTGATTTTTTTTTATTTTATGTTTTTTAACATGGCTCATTTACTCGACCACACTTATCTGATTGTGTTTAAACTAGGAGGAAGAATTGTAACAGCAAGATGTCATAAACTGTCATTGGTATTTATATTTGTACGATAATGTTCAGCCCACAAATCACAGTCTGTAATCTACACCAGTAACTGCAGTATGTTGTGCTCCTCAGACATCTACTGTACTTTGGCTGGAGTTTTTTTCATTGTTTCATAAGCGAGTGACATTTTCTCCCAAACCTAATCACATTGTACAGACAGGATAATATTTTTCAGCAATTGTGTGTGTAATGAAAGAACAGAAAATGGCAGACGCTCCAAATGTGACACCCAATTTCTGGAAATATTAGCCACTGTTGCTGTGGCAACAGGGTGCAGAGACGGCAGCTTGACGTCAGCATGCCTTATGCCCATAAACCCACAGAATAATGTCATTTTATACCCTCCTAATTTTAGAATAGCACACTTGAGATTAATAATAATATTAATGGGATAATATTAATGAAATGAATATTTCAAAGATGAAATATTCAATAAAAAATGGCCGCAACCATGTGCCACAATAAATGGCAAGTTTAAATTAATTTGAACGTAATTATTTCTGTATTGTAACAATAACAACATTATTCAATCATTTCATTTTGTTTTATACAGATGATCCAACCGAAAAGTGAGGAGTGCGACCACATCAAGTTCCTCATTGAGGAGAAGGATTCAGAGGAGGAGGCGTTCTACGAGGACCTGGATGGCTTTGAGGAGAACGGAACGCAGGAGACTCGGATCAGTCCGTACACGTTTTGCAAGGCCTTCCCGTTCCACCTCATGTTTGACAAGGACCTGATGCTCACACAGTGTGGGAACGCCATTTATCGAGTCCTGCCACAGGTGCACATTCACATCCAATTATACCTAAAGTCTGTTTCACATGCCACAAACCTTAGTTCATGAAGTCAGTGATGATGTGTTTGTCGGAACTGTATTTTTCTCAAACTGAGTAGTGGGTTGCATTTTTTGGCTACAGCTGACTTGCAGTAATTAATTGCCGAGATAACAAATATTACAATAATTTCTAATATCTCTTGACTGAAATGTGCATATTTTTATTTTATTCCCCAGCTCCAGCCCGGTACCTGTATCCTCCCTTCAGTTTTTTCTTTGGTCCGTCCTCACATTGACTTCAGTTTTCACGGCATCCTTTCCCACATCAACACTGTCTTCGTTCTGCGAAGCAAGGTACATATGACATGTAATGCAGTTTTTACCACAATGCTGTGGGCTGATCACATCACTACTTCTGTTATATTTGAATACTTTTCCAGGAGGCAAAAAGTACTAAAACAGACGCAAGTCTTAATGATCAAAACATGGTTTGATTGTACATGACAGGATGTGTTTATAGTTTTATATATTAATATTGATGAGCTCACTGATATTTTTAGAAGCTGCATAATATTTCGACTCTGAGTTTCATCAGCACTGTTATGAGGATTAAATTGTTTACGTGCAGAGATTGTAAATGGTAAATGGACTTGAAATTATACAGCACTTTTCTAGCCTTACTGACCACTCAAAGCGCTTTACAATACTTGCCACATTCACCCATTCACTCAAATTCATACATCGCACGAACAGCCATCAGGGTCAATGTGGGGTTCAGTATCTTGCCCAGGGATACTTCGACATGCGGCCTGGAGGAGCCGGGGATCGAACCACCGACCTTCTAAGTAGTGGACGACCCGCTCTACCTCCTGATCCACAGCCACCCAATTATTGAGATTTTTCAGCATGTGACCAATTAATCAAAGAAATTCATATGTAGAATTCTATATTGATGTTTATGCATGGAACACAGAGTGCAAGGGTCTAAATGTCAAAATGAGAAACTGAAAGGACAAAGTAGATGAGAAGCACAGATCTCAGTGAGAAATTAGATGGAAACTCAGGTGGGAAAAATATAGTAAGAATAGAAAACAGTTGAATTTGTGTACTTGCTACATGAGCTATGATAGAAGAAAAGAAGAGTTACACATAAAATTTGAACTCATGCTCCCCAGTGGTAAATGATGCACTTAAAGCAAAAAAACATACCGGTTTAAAAATAAAGAATGAGCTGAACTGGTGCCCAATTTTGAGACAGATTTAGAGAAGAACATGTAATGAAATATTCATAAGTGTGATGTAATCCTGACAGGAGGGCCTACTGAATGTGGAGACTGTAGAGAACGAGGATGAGCTGACGGGGGTGGAGATCAGCTGTCTGAGATTGAAAGGACAGATGATTTACTTGCCAGAGGCGGAGAACATCCTTTTTCTTTGCTCACCCAGGTAAATTCACAGTGCGGTGTCCTGACAGAAGCACACACTGAATATACACACCAAAACACAGATTCTTTTTTACCTACTGAGTGGGAAATGATGGCAAAGATACAAATCCTGAAATTAAAAGTCTTAATTTACTTGGATGAATGCTACTGCACTTCTGCTTATATGGACATAAAATCTCTGAGGAATAATATATGTATACAGGCCACTATATACATAAACCCCAATTTGAAGTAAAATTGAGAAGCTGTTACAATTTGCTACACTTGCTCAAATGCGTCAAGAGAGTTTGTTTCTGTTTACTGATAATATGCTGGAAGGTTATCTCCAATGTGTTTGTGCTTATCTCAGTACTTTTTCTTCACTACTCTGTGATGTTCGGCCCAAAAGTTGTTCCTACTGAACACCTAAATCTTTAAAAAAAAATAAAAAAAATAAAAGGGTCACAAACATATACTTTCATTTTAAAAAGGCTCAGTGATTTTCTAAAACATATGGACACTGGAGTTTTTTTTTTTTTTTCCTTTTGCTTTTGAGTTTCGAGAACACATACACAGAGTTACAGAGCAGTGCGGCAAAATGACCATGTGATGGATATGTCATCATAGATACTACATATACAAAACATTACAGTCATCCTTTTCTTCAAAAGTACTATTTACAAACTATTGCCCTAGAGTTACACAAAAATGACAATAGAAATGTGACGATAAACGCTGAGTATGACATTACATGCCACAATATTCTGTAACAGCACTTTTTCATCTTAACCCATCAGTGGGTAAAATGGTCAAATATCCATTTATTAGTACAAAAACAATTTAAATTTTGTGTTCTTTCAGCTTAATTGTTCAGACTACTCTTTTCATAACACACTCAAATCATGTCCATCTCTCTCTCTCTCACACACACACACACACACACACACACACACACACACACACACACACACACACACACACACACACACACACACACACACACACACACAAAGCCAGATTAATATGTTTTTGCAAGTATTTATGGCAGCAGGGCGGTTTATGTGTGACGGACCCAAAATAAACTACAGTGCTCATGTTCGTAGTACCTAAGCAACATATCACAGAGCAAAACAGAACATCTTATCTGGCAGTTTTCACAAGATAAGTAGTAATCCTTATGATAAGTAAACTGACATTAATGTGTAAAATTGGTGGAGTGCCCCATTAATAGTTTTTGGACAGCAATGGAGGTCTATGGCACAAAGAAATAAGTTACTATAAACAGTATCAAGCTTTGGCTACACAGGCTTTGGCTATGCATGTAAGTGTCTTTTAAAATAAAAAAATAAAAAATAACATATTCACAATATTCTCTTCATGTACAGCAAATATTGCAACTGAGAGAAAATGGTTATGGATCATAGGAAAAATGTCAACAGAAAGCCTTTTTTTCCCTTGCTTGTAATTCAAATGTGTTCATAATCTATATATATATATATATATATACATATATAGATTATATATGTGTGTGTGTGTGTGTGTGTGTTTGTACATTTACACAAGACAAGGCAAGACAAAACAACCCCATGAGGAAATAAAGAAAACCTGTGAGCTGGTAATTACATTGGTTCTATTGTTGTAACCTCCATTAGCCTTTGTGGCCCTAATATAATCGATCAGACATTAGATCATCAGACACATCTCATACAACACGGTGTGTCTGGCCTCATGCTACAAGAGGAACATTTATCTGGAGATAGTCGGCTTGGCCCTGAAAGGAATATGGTGATCTCACTGCCGGCAGTTCATACATTATGCTCTGTTTAATTTATGCTCATTCTTTATATGAGCAAGAATAGGAAACTAGTCTGCAGTGTTCCTGCTACTGATACAAACAGAGATTTTCAGCAATTTCTGCAATATTTAACTGCAACACCACCAATGACAATGAATTAGTATTTCAGTGTTTTCTATTTTCTTTGTTTACCTATTCTGTTTTTTTGTGGTTAGTGTCATGAACCTTGATGATCTTACGCGAAGGGGGCTATACCTGAGTGACATCCCGCTACATGACGCAACGCGTGACCTGGTGCTGCTGGGCGAGCAGTTTCGTGAGGAGTACAAGCTGACCCAAGAGCTGGAAATCTTGACAGATCGTCTGCAGCACACACTCCGGGCCCTGGAGGATGAGAAGAAGAAGACAGACAGGTTTGACTGTATAGATGTTCTTTCTTATTTACTTTTTAATTTAACCTACAGACACACTTTAACTCTAGCTTTTGGTAACATGACTAGAGTTATTATAAACACACATCATTGGGTCGTATAAATAGCTTAACAAATGATCTTCCAACCTGCCAGACATTTATTTGAACCAACCTAAGCAATGTAAGACTTGTAAACTACAATGCCACTTGGTAGAATGCATACCTCAGCCATGGCCAATCCTACTCCTACACAAACTCAAAGATTTCAACATCATTAATATGTAAACTTTTGGCCCACTGAACGTATGGCATTCACTAGGGATGCCACAAACTATTTTTTTCTGCCGATAATGATCGGCAGCCGATCAATCGGGTCATCCCTAGCATTCACACAATTGCTAGCATGTAGGGAATGTCAAAAATGACCCCTTTCAGCTAGTAATTCCCACCATGTTTGGCTTGTGATCCATTAAAACAAGTCAGCGACCCCTCATAAAAGCTTACACATTTGTATGACCTATTAGCAGTTCAAGCAAAGAATGATTTTTACTCATATGACTCATATGGTTTAATTTGCCTTTTTTAGAGGCCTGAAGAGGTAAAATTACTAATATTTAACAAGTAAAAGATGTAGACAGGAGAAATGCCTTACTGTTATATACCAGAAATATATATTTTTTTCCTTTTTTACTAACTTGTTTATCATCTTGTAACCCCTCAGATTTCTCGTCCCAACCACAAAGTTGAGAACCATGACCCTAAGCAATAACCTAGCTTTTCATTCACACTTGAATTTAGCAGTGTTTACAAACTATTCCTTCTAGTTACTGAGAAAACTGTGTCATAATTATGTATAATTATATGCCACAGCCCTGTAATTATCTGTAGGTTATGAGTCAACCTCAACCTCACTATGATATATGTGTAATAACACTGCTGTTATTCTTCTGTAATTCTCTGTCGTTGGAAAAATAAATGGTGAAGATAGTTCTTCCTTAAGTATTCCCTTTTATGGGACTTTAGACAAGAAACACTGAAGAAAGATGCAAGTCTCAGTCCGCTGAGGTTGTGTTGAAGCTACGTCACAGTAGGACCACCTAGGGTCAGAATCTATTGTTATCCCCAAGTTGATATTTGCCTAAGCTACTCTTCAGTCCCTGTTATGGTGAAGACACCTAGTTAGTTTTGACTTAGGCTTTCAGAAAAGGGCCTGTCATAGTAATTTGGCACAGCAGTGGGTGACAGCTGGAGAGGAGCACGGAGGTGGAGCATGGTCTTTATTAAGACTGCTTGTAGCAGCCCTATCTTCTCATAGGAAAAGACTTTCACTCTCCTGTTGGATCCCTATATTATTATTCTCGCCATTCTCTGCTCTCAAAGTGCTTTGGGCTCCGACTATTGATTAGAATTCATGGCTCCTCTCTTAATAGTTAAGAGAGCTGTTGCTCCACTGTCGTTGCATTTTCATTTTACAACACTATGTTTTCTGATCATGAAAGCAGCTGTTTTTGCTGCTCCCTCATAAGAGAAAACACTCTTTACACCCTTGAATGTAAATCGTGAAAGATGCTACAGATAAATGTGTACACTCTTGTCTACTAGGTAAAGATACCCTACATGCATGTGTAGATTTGTCTAATGACTTATTGTATGTATCATGTGTCCTCAAATTATAATGCACCATGGAAGGTATTTTGCCTTTAACAGGCAGCCATGATCTAACCAGTTACCATAGAAACACCACCCTCCCATCTGAGAGCAGCTTGTATAGCGAAATGACCAAAAGGTGGTGGGTGAGCAAATAAAATGCTGATCCAAAGAATGGACTTCAGTCCGGCAGCCCCAGCCCATTACTCTGCTGCTCGGGTACACCATAACTATGCTTTTCGCTCAAAATGTTCATTTCTCTTTTTCCTTTTAGATTGCTCTACTCAGTTCTGCCGCCATCTGTTGCCAACGAGCTGCGACACAAACGGCCCGTCCCGGCAAAACGCTACGACAACGTGACCATCCTCTTTAGTGGCATTGTAGGGTTTAATGCCTTCTGCAGCAAGCACGCCTCGGCCGAGGGAGCCATCAAGATAGTCAACCTGCTCAACGATGTTTACACCCGTTTTGACATCTTGACAGACTCTCGCAAGAACCCTTATGTATACAAGGTGGGAAGCAAGAATTGTACCATGACAGTATATCATGTATATTTGTAAATTTCTCTCAGTAAGGACTGGAATTATGCAGCAAAGTGATACTGAAACAAAGTACAAAAGACACTACAATTGTATTGTCTGAAATGAAGAACTCGAGGGCTTTTATCTACCATGTTCTCAGCTGGTTCTCCAGCTTAAATGCATGAGTGAAGCCCCCTGACTCTCTGGTGAATCATGTTATGCAATTATGCACATACACGTCAGCAAGAGTGTATTTATATCAATTGACTTGAGTTTTTCACCATAAGAGTAGTACCAACTTCTAAACACAGTGTAGTTTTACAGAGGGACTGCACCATTTTATAGGCTTCATGCAGCAGATTTACACTCCAGGCTTTCAGACAAGAATGCACTTTAAGAAGTCAAACAGACCTCGGCACTTCCAGGGGATCGGCTTCAGGCACTGGGTCACCAAAAGAAGTAATATTTACTCTACAAGCTGAATGGCTTGGTGGTCCTCGGGTTTTAGCAGGGCTCAAAGAGGCCCCGAATGTCTTAAAGCTGATGTAAGTGTTTAACTGTTTATCTCAGGGTGTTTCAGTTTATTTCTAGCGGCACAGTGCATTCAAGAAGTCTCTATGTAGCACAGTGGGAACAGTTGATTTTACATGAAATGAAAGTAAAGCAAAAATAAAAGTGGTTATGATATCCTTCATGTGAAGAATGACAAAATGTTTTTCTTCATACAGGTGGAAACAGTGGGTGATAAGTACATGACAGTGAGTGGCCTGCCAGAGCCTTGCACGCACCACGCCAAGTCAATCTGCCACCTCGCTCTTGATATGATGGAGATTGCTGGACAAGTCAAAGTGGATGATGAACCAGTACAGGTGTGATATGAATCTCAGGCTTCAGAACATACTTTTTGTATTTTATGGCTATATACATGTGTATGGTTGAAGTGGTGCTAAATCAGGCTGTCAAATACATACTGTCATTTGTAGGTTAGACAGATGGTACGCCAGCTAAGCCAGTTTTACACATATGTAGTAAATTTTTATATTTATATTTTGGCTGTAGCCATTAAACATAAGGGTGACCCCTCTTACACTTTTGGAATGATTGTAGCTGCAAGGAAAACACAGCTATCATAGTGACAAGTGGAGAAACAGACCTTTGGGCCCTTTTGAAATGAATTCAGTGACTCAAAGTGTGTTTATGTTTCGGTTTTAAAGAAGGTGCTGACGGTGCTGCAGCACGTTTGGTTTGAATGGGTGGAGGTGGCAGGGAAGCGTGAGCATCCTGTGCATTACCTCCTTTAGATGATGCTGATTATGGAGATAGCACATTGCTGTCTGTGCCCCACAGTTCACTGAGCAGTGACGAGGACTGTGGTGCATGGTTAATATGGCAAATTGGGAGAAATCTGAAAAATTGGATAAAAACTGGACAATCTGCAAATATACATAAATTTAAATAAGAAAAAGGGTCCTGACAGAAAAAGCGAGAATCTTTTCTAATGCAACATCATCCACTGTAAATGTTGTTGTTTTAATTTCATGATAATAGCAAGTTTAAGCATCAACTTATTCTTTATTTTATTAACTCTCCACATAGTATCATGGATTGATTTTGCCCTCAAAAACCTCACAATTTAATGTTTATATTGGCAGAGTTGTGTGTGTGTGTGTGCGTGTGTGTGTGTGTGTGTATTGTACATGAATGCTAATTAGCGGTGTTTCTTGATTGTTCCAGCCCCTTGTGTAGTGTAAGTGTCTTTTATCTCCCTGTCGGATAGTTTCTCTTTGGTGATGCTGTTTGTTTGTATTTGGCACATGTTGTCGTGATTTTCAGACTGCTTTCTATCATATATTTCTATCATATATTTATTTATTTTGCTGGGTTTTTTTTTTAAGCGATTTTCAGACTGCTTTCTATCATATATTTAATTATTTTGCTGTTTTTTTTAAGCTATGCATCTGTTATTTTGGCAAAGAGAATTTGGACTTGTTGGAGCTTTGTAAATGTCTAATATTGTTTTGAAACTCCACATATTAAAGTGTTGAGTGTCAGACCTCTTCGGGAGCTGACAAATACTGCTTCAACCTAGTATGACCAACTCTTTAGCCTCAGGCTTTTTTTGCTGATTGATATCTGTGCATCTGGACATATTTCCACAGTGAAGTAATAAGCAGTGAAAAGATGGAGAAAAAACAGCAGACTTTTGTTTAACTGACTGTTAGAGATTGTTATTGTATCAATGACTGTTGAGACCTAACTTTGGAAAATCATGTCTGCTTAACAAAAGGCTGTTTATTTTGGGACATGGCACTGGCTGAAGAGGAGTCCGGTTTAGTAGCAGAAACAGACTCAAATCATCTCACGATCCTGTGGCTAAATATAGATACTCATTTGTCCCAGACACTCACCACGTGTTCATGTTCTGAAGAAAATAAGCACTGAAGTGCCTTCAAGTTCAAGTGTAAATATTAGTCTGCAGATTGCCTGGGGCTGCTTTTGGAATTGCTAGTTTATTGCAAACCTGAAACCTAAAAAAAATCTAATTTTGTGCATGGAGTGATTTCTGGCAAAGTTAACCTTACATCCACCCACCAAATGTTGCACCTTTTCAGTCGATAGCTTTAAGATTTAGTGCCAACAGACTAAGAGTAGCATTCAGTTGGATAGCTGCTTGCATGTTTTTTTTTTTTATCTTGCTCTCTGTGGAGCACAAATCATTTACTTAGTCCTTGATTTAACATTGACTGAGGTTTAGTTCAAATGCTAGGATAGTATTTCTCAAACTGTGCTTTTTTTTTTTGTTGGTGTATTTTGAAATCGATAAATCAGGTTTAATGTGCTGCTTTAAATAATGAATTTACCTCAGATAACTAATGATAAATATTATGGATATCTTAAAATAAATATTTAAGCTTTATTTTACCAGTATTTGACAAGAAGTAGGGATATATTTGGCATATTTATGTGCTTTAATCAAATTATTACCAAATACAAAGCATTAGTCTCCTTTTTTTATTCTCCTTTCTTTCCAGATTACAATTGGGATCCACACAGGAGAAGTGGTCACTGGGGTGATTGGCCAGAGGATGCCAAGATATTGCCTTTTTGGAAATACAGTCAACCTCACAAGTCGTACAGAAACTACTGGTGAAAAGGGAAAAATAAATGTCTCTGAATATACTTATCGGTAAGTCAAAGTACTCCCTTGTTTCATACCATTTTTTTTATTCATGTGAAGCTATGTTTGGGTTTTGTCAATGCATGTAGAGAAATTAGGTGGGTCTGAAGGAGTTTTACAACTAAGTTAAACAGAATTAAAATAGATTTGTAATGTGTGTAGGGAAGTATCAGTATTAGATATGAAGAAGTGGGAATCTATTTAAAAAGGTCTACACATGGACTATTTGATGTTCTTTGTTGAGCAAGTGAGATAAGATATCACACAGGGCCGTACAGCGTGAGTGATTTGCGACGGTGTTGATGCTGTATTCCAGGTGTTTGCAGTCTGCTGAGAACGCCGACCCTCAGTTTCATTTGGAGTATCGGGGCCCCATCACCATGAAAGGAAAGAAGGAGCCGATGAAGGTGTGGTTTCTGTCCAGGAAGCCCACTGACACAGAGTCCTCCATGGTTAAAACTTAACTATTCAACACTAAAACATCACAGGTGTCATCTAATGAAAGCTTCAGTTTGGTACCTTCAAGGGGAATTTTGAGGCACAGATGAGATGGATCAGATGTATAAAGAGTGATAATTTATCCACAGACCTGCAGATATTTTAATATAAACCACATTTTTTAAAAGTGAATATGAACCCGTTTCATTTCTCTCCCTCCTTGTTTTCTGCTTGACAATGATCTGTCATGACCTCACTATATTTTTTTAGCGTACACACAATATGCTTAGTGATACAGTATATGGTATATTCAAGTTTGATAGAGTTTTGGACAAAGTACACACAAGATGTGATAAGCAAACCATTTTCCATCTACCTTAAATGTTTTTAGTTGCTAATTTTGTCATATTCTGTATTTGTTCTGAAGCCTGCCAAAAATACAGAGAATCTTTTGGCTTTACTCTGTCAGCCAAAATAACTTATTTCACTTTAGATGAATAAAATACAGTATTTTTTTAACCACTCTCATTGTCACTTTCAGAATGACAATGATAAAGTCTTGATTTAAAGTGAAAGATTTGACTTGCGAGTATAATACAGATGTGCTCTGGCTTGCTTTATACTAAAAAGAAAAAAAACACAAATACTTCAGCTAGGTATCATATTAGTGCCATTATATTACTGTCACTATTTGAAGGGGGCATTTTTGTTCATTGGATGTGAGATATACAAGGTTTTACACTGAACACGTTGCACTGGCATCAAGACCATTCAAAGAATAAGAAATTGTATTGTATTTATATAGATTTATATCACCATGTTCATTAGTTATTTGGCACAAAAGCTATTGTTCTAACTTGATTCATGTTGAAATTCAAAGATGTATTTCATGTTTAATTAATGTTATAAAGTTACAAATGATAGTGTTGAGCCATTAGTAGACATGTATCATCATGTATCTCTCACTAAATCACAAAATAGTCCAATAAGTAAAAATGAGCACTACACTATTTTATTTAGTATATTTATTGCACCTCTCAACTTAGCGCACATTCACATTTTATCAGCTTGTGTGAAATAATATTGAGCGCAATTTTCAGTTCTACAGTACATTATTGAGATATTCTTAAAGATCTACTTATTTATTGTTAACATCATGTTACTTTGTATTTATTCTTTCATTTGTAAGAACTCATTACTTTAAATGTAGCGTTCACCTTTAGAAAAGAAAAAATATAGTACATTTAATTATGGATGAAACTACTGTATGTGCCTCCATCATATTTATGATTAAAGTAAAACTTTATGTGCTTTATGTGTTTGATTAATTTCACATGCGTATATGTACTGTACTTTGTTACATTTTTCCAAAGTCATTATTATGACACCTCACTGGAAGAAATCCTCTTGTGCAAGACACAAACAGATGCCTCTTTTACTGTTCGATTGCGTTTCTGTGGTTGTAAGATGTGATAGTTTTATTTTAATATTGTTTCTGTTGGGAGGTTAACTAATAAAAATAGTCTTGAGAAGTGTTGGTTACAAGATATTTTCCTTTGTACAGTACAGGTCATTACTTTTACTGAAGGTGGTGTTGTTATTCAGTGTAAGTCTGCGACATCAGTGTTATTAGATACAGAGCATTGATAACTTTGAGAATGTAGATTCTTTTGTAAAGTGCTCTCTCTAGTGGCCAGTCAGAGGATTACAGTAAGTATTTAAAAATAAATTTGACATCTCCACCCTGAGACTGTGCCTATAAGACACAACTGCTGTAGTTATGGTAACTAAAGTTGATTTTTTTGATTTTTTTAAAAAACTTTTTTTTCGTGTCTTTTACTCGTCTATGGTTCTCATTATCCAATCAGGAGAAACTCCCCTTTGCATTGCTATATCAAATGGTTGGGCTGGGGCTTTTTCTCCTGGTTTGAACCCTTTTGAAGACATGCAGTAGTTGGAACAGGTCATTCCTTCAACTGTCTCATGAACCAGTTATGTAACCAATAAAGCTTTGTCAGTATAGATTCCATGCTGCTGTGATAACTGATAAATAAAACCTTGATGGCATTATTTTTTTTTTTAAGCATCCTCACTTGAGTTTTAGTTAATGCCTGAAGGTTTTGTTTCTTTCAGTGTTTGTTTATTAAATGCACAGCACAAATTCCCAATCACCACATCATAAGACATAACTTTCAAGCTCCACTCAGCTTTTCAGCTTAATTTCTTTCTCTCTTTTTCCCCTTTGTCTTCCTTTTCAGCCTTAGACGTTTCATAGAGCTGGGCTAACTCCATGCCCCAGCCAGTTCTGCCAAATTTGAGCTACCACTGTTTTGACCTATATTTGCTAACATTTTAGACAATTAAGCACGACGAATTCAATATTGCACCACACCTGTTTGTTGTGTGCCATTGGATGTACAGACAACTAGCAACAAATTACTTTGCTAATAAAGAAAACTTTTGATTCATGATTCTCAGGCAGGTTCTGCAGTTACAAGGAGTTTTCTATGATTTCTGGACATTAGATCTGTGGAAATTAGAAATAATAATATTCCTGAGTTACACTGAACCTAAATACGTGCATCATATCTTTGTGCTCAGATGAACAGTCAAATTGTTGCAATCGTGCGCTATCGGTTTTAAAACATTAAGCTAGGCTACCTTACTTACCGTTGCCGCTGCTGCAACTGTGGACCATGATGTTAAGCAGCAAAATCACAACACCTGCGTGCACCTGTCCCCTTACCTTGCACAGTGTCTTCATCTCTTCCACGGGAACCTCCCTCACAGTTTGGGAACCTCTGGTCGGACTTTCCATAGATAACCTCCCTATTAAAGAAAAAATAAGCCTAGCTGGACCCAGCTTGTGACTTTATTGTGTTTGCGTCAAGCGGCAATCTCAGGGGTTGACAAATGAAGCCAAGCCGGAAGTGCCAAAAACTGCAATTCCGCCAACGACCACTTGAGGCCGGCTCCATAAACTACTCAATCCCCGTAGACTCCCACGTTATAACTTTACAGCAGAAATAAACATGTTTACTGCCTGGTACAAAAAGGTTTGTGGTCTCTAGAGATTTTTTATAAAATTCACCGATTTACATTTTATTAAGGCTTAAAGTTATGCATCATTGGGGGCATAAGTGACAGTTGGGTGCCGTCACAGGCTGCTAGCTGTCTGCTAGGCGTCACCTCAGCTAATTGGAGTCAATGAACGTGACTTTCCGGCCGTGTTTGTGGAGTTGGTTCATTTTGGAGGATTTTTCATGCATATATGGGACTAATAATATGGCGTTATGTGTGTATTATTTATGTTTTTAATTGCACCTACGTATGTGTTTTCTGCCGTAATATGACAAAATGTGAACTGTAAAAAATGACTAGTTGTAGCTATGTTTCTGAATATAACCTCGACCCTGGCCCTTATAAGCACTTAAATCCTAAAACCAATCCTCAAAAGTTATCAATAAATTCTTAAAATTAATTGCAGTGATGCTGAATGTGGAGAAATGTGTTCAGTTCATACGCTATGTTATCATTTTGCATGTAGTGTTACATCAGATAAAACTGGGATCAAACTTTGTGTGATATAATTGTGTTAAAGATTAGCCTCACAAGGTCTTAATCTAGTATGTCCCAAGCACATCTGTCAATTTCATGACTGAAGTCATAGTAGAAAGGTCTTTCATGTGATAAGCGGCAGATTCATTGAGGTGGAAGTGAAGGTCAGGCAAAGGTCTCTCGTGCGACATATTGATGAAAAGAAACTCAGATAAGAGATAACTGACATGTTGTGCATGTTTTATTCATCTCTTTGTCAGATTTGGCAGGGGATATTTAATAAATAATCTTTTATGTGCGTGTTTTTTGCTTTTCTTCTGCTTGAGAGAAATATTTTATGAACATTTTTTGACACCTCAGTTAGCTTGGTATCAGTAAATGAATGCCTATCATCCTGTTATGACAAATTGCCCATAAATACCCAAAACCCAAACTCAAAAACAAAAAGAGACACTCTACAAAAACATTTTCTCACTGGCATAAGCTTTGTGTTTACCCAGAGAGACTATAAAGAATATCAATTGAGCTGATCTTAATTACACACAATGTGTTGCAAATGATGACTGTGTACACTAGTGTGTGTTTAATATTAACTTAAAATATCAAAGGTCTCACTTATCAACAATGGCCAGATTAAGGTTGAAGGTTTCATCAGAAACACAATATCAACTGATCACTGCATTATTTGTATAAAGCAGTTACATCAAGTGTAATAATGTCTTGTCTAATGAGTGACAAGAAGTAAAATTACATCAAAGACAGTCAGATTTAACGAAGTGCAAACATTGTATTCACATATGCTTCAACAGGTCTGTTCAGTTTATTATGTTTTTGTCTCAGCTTGAGGTACAGGGCATTAAATTGTTGTGTTTCAAGTTAAACTTAGAAACATATTTTATATATTTTTATATAATTATTATATCATTATATCAAATATTGTCTGCTTCATTGCTGCAGTCCTGCACTGAGTACTGTTAATGTGTGAAGCAAAGACCAACGCCCTTTGTAAACAGAGATACAGGTATAACAGGATGCCGATGGTTCTGTTATTCAAAAAGAATACCGTGTCAGTTGGCGTGGTTTACTGGGCATGGCACAGTTCTTTCTTTTCAGAACCACTGCGTTTCCCAATCAGCTGCAGCGCTGGATATTGCCTTGAGACAATATGAGCTTTAAACGGCCACATCAGCATTCAGATAGATGATGAGATAAGGAAGTGTGTGGTTTAAAAGCAGCAGCAGACTTAGAGTAAGACACTCCTTGCTGCAGAGTTGTCCAGTTCATACCCCACAGTCAACATGACCTTCAACGGCTCCTGGAAAATTGAGCGCAATGACAACTATGAGAAATTCATGGAACAAATGGGTGAGTGATATCAAACTGCTGATAATCTGCTTTAGACTGTTAAAGATGTTTCTTAAATAGCTGGTATTTGATGCAATGCTACGAACACTATAGTGTGTTTCATTGCTATATCTATTCCTTCTGTAAAAGGATGACAATAAATATTATCAAGAGCTGATAAGGCAGTTGATATAACACTGATAAAGTGCAGCTAGTCACATCATATAAAGATTTCTAAGTCAGAATGTCAATTATGCAACAAACTGATAATAGAGATTTTTTTTTATTTGGTCACATTTATAATTATTTTTAAATGGTGCTATAATTTAAGCTATAAATTATATAAATATCTCAAGTCTTTAGACACTTAAATCAGAAAACAGAACAAAAACTGGAGCCAAGGTCTCAACTGAAAAGACTTGGTGGCATGATGACCTCCTGTACATTTGGCAGGTTTGTGATTTGGCTTTTGTACATACTTACCCTCGACAAATACTCAAACCAAGGAACTACCTTTGTAATACATGCGCATGAAAAGGGACTAAATCCTGACAAATTTCCTGTGATTGTTCAGAGCCTATTGAACATGTTCAAGTTGTCTGTTGATAGGAATTAACATGGTGAAGAGGAAGCTGGCTGCTCACGACAACCTCAAGATAATCATCGAACAGACTGGAGACAAGTTTCATGTCAAGGAGACCAGTAATTTCCGCACCCTGGAAATAGACTTCACCCTGGGGGTCACCTTTGAGTACAGCCTTGCAGATGGAACAGAACTATCAGTAAGCAAAAGCGGCATCTAATGGGGCGCCTTTATCCATCATTACACTGTCAATTACTCAGAACCAAGCTTTACAAGATCCAAGTTTCTCCCCAGTCAGACTGTTGTTATTTTTTGTGATCACTCTCTGAATACTTTGCAGTGAGCTGGGTATTTCACTTTGAATCTTTGAGCTGCAAGAGATAGGTCATTTGTTAGCTGAGAAAACAATCAATATCCTTGTGCCCAGTACCACGAACTGTCAGAGACATAAAACTGTCAACTAGCACAGCACTTCTGCAAAGCTTTTTCCACCTAGTACTCATGTCGTGACTTAGTTTCATGTTTCACCCTGCAGGGCTCATGGATCATGGAGGGAGACATGATGAAGGGAGTTTTCAACAGAAAGGACAATGGGAAACAGCTGACAACAACCAGAATCATCCAAGGAGATGAGCTCATACAGGTAGGATGAATTTGTATCTATGCAAATTAGGGCACCAACAATCCCTATTTTATGTCAATCACTTGTTGACTGACATTACTTGTTTTTTGATATTCCAGCTGCCACTCTCTTTGTATGTCTGAGTCACGAGATACTGTTATATTATATACTGATTTACATTTTATTAATGCGTTATGGATAAGGACCTCAAATGTAGTAAACCATCTATTACGCCAAATGCAGAACTATGACATAATGATATAATAACTGTGTCTGTTACCATCTTTCTCCAACAGAGCTACAACTACGAAGGTGTGGACGCAAAAAGAATTTTCAAGAGGGGTTAGACCACAAATGTTTGACCACAGGATTACATACAGTATTGTCTCGATTTATCAACTACATATACCAGCATAACCTGTAAAAAGTGCACTACTTGTAATGCCATATATTTGAATTGCAATGGATTTTGATACTTGCAGTAATAAAGCCTTTCTGCCTGTGTTCTTTGTCAAAATCTTCATTTTCAGTGAGAATGTGAATTTAAAGAAGACACATTAAAATGACTCATTTTAGAGTGATACAATAATTTAAACTTTATTCAACAATGAATAAAAATAAATATATATTATCTACAAAAATATAAAGTGTAGACAGATTTGACATGTTTCTTTAAATTGGTCTATACTTACGCAAGTCATGAAGTCTATCACTGAAGCACCGACAACTCAATTCAGCAGTAATGTCAAGCTGAGTCCTAACCACACACAGAGGTATGACAATAGGATTCAGTGAGGTCTTCACATCAGGCCATATCAGATAAAATCAGTGACATAAAGTGGAAAGTTATTTCTTATTCTCGAGTGTTGATGCAGTACAGTGTAATCAGGTTCTGACCCCGTATATGTAGCACAAGATAAAAGATTCGGATTGATGCAATACCAGCTGTGACGTTATGTGACACAGGACAAAAAGACCTTTCATCAAATGGGCCTCTATAGTATATAAAGCCTTCAACTGAAAGCTATGGATCATTGGTGCAATTATCAGCTTCCTTTTGCAAGCGCACAGATGCACATATACATATAATAACCCAGGACAAGCACTGGAAAAAAAAAATCTTGTTTTTATACATTAAGGCTCTTTCAAACTTGGAAGCACCCAGCTTCACCACCCAGGAGGTGGGATGTACTTGCCACTTACAAGCACTGACTGCCCCACTTTTTGCTGATGACATTTGAACATGTCAAACTTGCCAATTGCAGCTAGATGAAAAGTGAACCGCTGAGTTTGCTGCTTGCCGCTGAGGCTGTAGCTTCCAAGTCTGAAAGGGCTTTTAGGAAGATTAGACCTGGCACCAAATCCACCCAACCCCCTCACCCCCCACCCCCCCACACACAAACACAGTACAAGGGTGCACACAAAGGAGTGTCAGCAGATATGTCACTATTATCACTATTAGCATTGCATATTCAAAAGTTTTGCATGACCTCCTCCATCCCATTCATTCATCTCCTTCATTCCATAAGTGTGGTTTCACTCTCACACACACGCACACACATGCACACACACGCACACACACACACACACACGCACACACACACACACATACACACACACACACACACACACACACACACACTGAAAATGTCAAGGCACTCTTGATACAACTGAAGACACACAGATCAGAATGTAAAATAAAAGTTCCTATTTTTTTCTTACAGGTACAGGAAATCATTTTAACAGGAAAAATACTGTAGATAAAATATAGAACCATTAGTCACATAACAAACCACAAAAACACTTTGCAGGTGAGACAACATTAAGATAACCTGGTTAATATACTCAATTCAGCTTCAGCCAATGATTTAGTAGTTTTGATTTCTTTATCTACTTACTATATTAGATATCTTAAAATAACAGTAAAAAAATAGAGTTATAATAACTACAGCACAATCAGCTTGTAAAGGCATGAGTTATATAATGAATGAAAGTGAAAATAATGAAACATTATTAGAAGATGCTTCCTTTTTCTTCAATTTTAACAGTGTCAATAAATAAACCGTGAAAAATGCAAATAGATGTTTAGGTTACATGTTTAGGTGTGATTACACCCACACTCACACCCACACCCACACCCACACACACACACACATACACACACACACATAAATCTCTGATGTCAGACAACTCAAACACAACACACACAAACAGCAAATGTGAGCCAGTATGTGCAGTGACAATAGTAGAGCAATACCTTGAAAAAAAAATGCAAAGCAAGTGAAAACACACATGAATGTATAATGTATAAATGGCAGGATGTTTAGGAAAAGACTTGGCAATTTAATGTCCAGAAAATTAAATTGATATTAATATTTGAAAATTGAGTAACACTGATTTTTATGTGTTCTCAGGAATGTCTGATGTACAGAATACAAAGCTTTAAAAAACACCAAAATCTGCTGTTAAAGTAATCTTAAAGTAACTTTTAGTGAATGCATAGTATGTGTTGGACAGGCATATTCCAGCATATTGTTTGCATCATCCGTTTATATTTACAATGGATGCATAAACAAAAGTATGTGTTCTGGCATGAGCAAGAGAATAGAACATCATTCAAGTGTTAAAAAGTTTCCAAATCAACTGTTGTTACAAAATGCTGTTTAATTAATGTATTTTATTTCAATTCAGTAAAATCCAATAGAATTTATGTCTGTTGGACTCACAGTCCAATATTTTCATGCTCATGCTTATGCTGTACACACAGCTAGTAAGACTTTGTAAAGGCCACATGCAGGTTTCAGAACATTAATCTTATTAACAAGAATACTTGTGTTTTTGTGTTGTATGGTCAATAATAATATCAGAGAGGCATATTAAGTATATTGGCATCTTTATGAAAATACCTGCAAATACAGACCTGTTTAAATCTTTCTACTTGAAGAGGAAGACTGAAAAAATACAATTTGACATCACTGTGAATTACAAAAAAGGATTACAAGAACCAGCACAATCGAAGGTAGAATACACAAGTTTACATGATCGTATATAGTGACCTGCTGAATAACCTTAGGGCTGCCCCAGCTACAGAACGTCATAGTCTACAAATGATAGGCTTTGTAACTGACCGAAACTGAACACAGTCTGTTTCTCTCAAAGATCTCTACATTTTTATGAATGATGGCATGAAATGTGCCTATAATGTTCCAGCAAAATGAACAAATCATTTGAAGCAATGATTTATTTATCTTTCTTGGCAGATTTTCACAGCCAATGGGAGGCTGGCTGTTACGGGGCAGCCTGCAGTCATTCATTAACAGATACATGTTGTAAAAGAACTGATAAATGATAACAAATAATCAGTAACCGAATATAAGTGAATGTTGCAACATCTGTTCCCTGGTGACCCAAAGCCCTCAATGTGCATAAAATCAGTAAGCTGCCCAGAAAAAACTTTTCCAATATTATTACTTCACTCTCCTTTGGTGTGATTAAATGAACTACCTTTAACCTGCTGCGGAAGGTTTTATTTCATTTTTTTATAGAATGACATCATATTCTGATAAAGTATCTTTCACATATCCCTTCATGTTATCATGCTGTGATTTGTTATCACACTTCATTCTGTCATCTTTGTATAATTACTGTGCAAACCACAGTACAATCAGTCTAATGGTGGCTCACCATTATCTCTCATGCCTGACTTTACATGTATCGGTATATATCTTCAACTCTGCAGCTCTTCTGCAGAACTACTGTACAAATAAAAAAATAAACATTTTTAACTTGACATAAGGTGATTAAAAGACTCAAAAAACTCTTTGTGCAAACTGAGAACAGTCCAGATTTTGGTTAAAACTAAATCTTCTTGCAGCAATGCTGCAGGACAATGGAAGACAGTATATGTAATAGCTGATAATCTGTCACACAATACATGACAGCATTTAGAAATAGGTTTAACTTATGTGACAACCTTGCATAAATACATTCCGCTCAATTTGGAGATGGCGGGCTTCTGAACATCTTTCCGTTCTCTAAACTCTTTGGCATCCAGTTAGTACTCCACTGACCACTGTCCATCCTTGTAAACAAAACTTACCAAGTAACACTCATAAAAAACCATGATCATCCAGTCCTTTGGCTGACACTGGGTTCCATTTTGCAGTGGGTTTATTGCTATTATGGCCTGTAAAGAAAAAACAAAAAAATATTATTAACATTGTGTTTTATGGAGCTTCCCCTTGTGTACATTTACACCACGACAGAGAAGACAACTGAATACTTTCATTTTGTCTTTTCCAATATCTTCCAGGTAGTAGTGGGCGATATAAATATAACCCTCCATTAGGGTAATATGCAATTTTATATTGTGATATTGACGCATGTGGTGGAAGAGTAAAGTTTTCAAAATTAACTTGGAAATTGTTCATGATTGGAGTTGACACAACAAATTAAATGCTTGACAAAACAAGGGGCTTCATTATTGATGCAGAAATCAGATACGATTCTAAATCTTCCATACAATGGTCCTGCTTCATAAAACAACCAGACATATTAAAGGACTGGCTGCTACAGGATCAACAGTATAGCAGAATTTCTGGTGGTTGAAATTAAATCATCTCACAGTACATATATTATGTCCTGCACAGCCCCACAGTACATTCAGGTTTGCAAGCATAGTGATGGAGGCTCACTTGTTTCAGGTCTGGCTTTTGGCACATCTTGTGAGTGTGTGTCAGCAGGGAGTGTGTGGCTGGTATCTCTCCGCTCAGTTGCAACCACTGTCCGTGGCACCGTGGCAGAGAGGACAAGAGGCCTCTGGTTGTGGTACTTGAGACGGTATGTTTCTGTCATACAGTTATCCACATTGAAGTATGTTGTTAGAGAAACCTCTTGAGCTGGCACCGCCTGCTCCGCTCTGCATCCAGTCAGTCTTTCCTCGCTTTCACATGACGATGGGGTACTCCTCTCTGGGTCAGAGCCAGACTTGGAGCTTGCATCTGAGAAGGTTCGGAGGCCTGACATGTCGGGCTTCCTGTGAGGACTAACATAGGATGTGGATGAAAGGCGAGGAGATGATGGAAAGGGTTCTTGAAGCATCCTTGGACGAAACACGGCATGGCTTGTTTCGCCTTGGTGAGGAGAGATCCGCTGGGTGGATCGAAGGTGAGGTGACCCTGTCGTGCCGAGCTGACGCTGATTGTTCAGTTGAAGAGGTTCTGCAGTCACATTGCTGGGAGGGTGGTATGGCGGGGTAATATGAGGACGCTGGGAATCAGAGGCGACGGCCTCGCTGTTGCTGGAGCGGTAAGTGCTTTCTCTTTCCTCGGGCTCCGAGAGAGCAAGATCATCAGAGCTGTTCCATTCTGAGCTGCTGGTTTTTGTGATATGCCTCAGGGCTGTACTTTCTCTACAGTTTGTCAGCTCCTGCTGATCACTCTGCCTGTTATCGGAACCAGCAGAATCCCTGTCTGAAGACACTGCTTTCCTGGAGGTGCTACAACTGTACTTTGATTTCCGTCTACGAAAAAGAGAGAGAATTGTTTATAACAGAGAATAATGGAAGTGATTATTCATGTATAATGGGAATACTTGAATAAAATGTACACTACCTCGAACTTGGACTGCACTTTAGATGCGAATGTGAAACTTGGTCATGGTTCTTTCCCTGAGGTTTGGGTTGATGTTTACCTATAAAATATAAAATAAAGGTGATCAAAACATAGTGACAGAAAAAGAGACAATTTAAAAATTGAGAATACAGTCTGTGTAGCAGTCCTCCTTTTGGACAGGTCTGCACTACTGTGACAAATAGCTATTTACATACTGTAATTACTGGAAAAAGTATTTTTGTCTTCTGACCTCGTTAACTCTGGAATGAAATTATGCAGAGCATGTATAAATGCACAAAACTACTATTGTGCCCTAAAGGACAATTGATCACAAGTAGAAATATTCTAAACTATGACAGAAAATAAAAATCCCTAATAATATTAACAAATGGGAATTCATCTGCCCTAAAAAAAACAATCTCAGGAAGAGGAGTAGAGTGAAAAACAGATTTAAGTGCTGAGATTAATCTTCTCAGAATTGATAGATTTAATTCAGAATCCTGAGAATGAAGTCAGAATTCTTCTGAATCGCAGATTTTAGACTTTAATCTCATAATTCAGATTTATTTTTCTCTGAATTCTGAGATTAATATCCAAGCTTAAATACTGTTTTTTCACTTTGCCCTAATCTTCGTCACTAATTATGAAGTGGGCATCTGCATATCCACAGGCGCACACACACACACACACACACACACACACAATTAATTAAAGGCAGACACTAAGCAAAGACAAAGGGGCCGACACATCTGACTAAGAAGCTGTTGCCCTCTCAGGACACAAGGTGGCGGCAGAGTGTTAATCTCACTAGACTCTCTCACAGCTGGATGAACCAGTCAGTGCGCTCGCCCCATGCACCAGCGCAGCGAGAAGCAGTGTGGTGCCGAATTCCTTCCCTTTAAAAATAGACGTGTTATTTTTTTCCCTTGCTGTTGCCCTGGAGAGGTCCATGCAAGGATAAAAGCTGCCAGTTGGAAACACTGGCTCTAGATGCACATAGCCTCGATAAAGTATCAAGTGCAGCAGACTCAAAGCAGTGCATGAAACAGAAAGATATTCATGACAATGCCAGCAGCCATGTCCAGCTGTGCTATCTGAACGAGCTTTGTAGGATTATTATCAGATTAATGCCTCTGCAGGGCTGACTGGGTGAAGAGGTTAAATAAGCCAGAACAAGCTCAGAAATCAACTCTGACATTAATCAATCTTCAATTACTCTCACATTATCAGTAGAAGAGGTGGATGACACTTCATCTGTTTGTTTTTAAAGACTAACAAAATAGACAGAAGTAAACAGAGAAAAGTTTCTTTTGGAAATTGCTCTCCTGTGGCAGGCACCTACTCGCATAGGGCAAAATGAAATAACCTTTCTTACACTTAATAATATAGGACACGAGAGTCATGTGTTAATATACTCAAGCCATTGTGTGTAACCCCGTGTGTGTCCCTTGTAATTACATACTGGATCTACGAAGACTTAATTCTTTTCTTTGCAAATCTTTTCCTGGAGGTTTGAGGATTAGATGTGAGATGTAACTGACAGTAAACAGTGACATGTTCTTTTATGCTCTAAAGTTTCATATTTTTTTCATCTTACTTTTGTTATCGGTATCTCAGTCTATCCTTTTACTTCAGCTTTGTGGTTTTTAAGTTAACTTGAGTGAACTTGTTGCCAGGGGATAATCATTCGCATCACATTATGTCATACACTGCGTCAGGCTACAATATAATTTAAACTAAATTTACTTAACTTATCACAATCCAAAAACTAAATAAAAATGTAATATTTAATAGTCAGAACTAGGTAACTGGATGTGGTTATTCCACACACTGTATTTAATACCTGCTGAGATTTTTACTGTGCTAGGAAAAACTAACGAAGCTCAGTAAGTATTAGAACTGACCGTTGTATGAAGGTGAGGACATTATACTTGATTTTGCATCGCCTCCCTTTTGATGCAGCTGGCTGGAAATAAGAGACAAAAATTACTCTCATGTCATGTACTAGCATGTTTTCAAGCTGATTAATCAGTTAATACAGTAAATGTAAAATGTCTCAGCACAGCCATAAACAAACAAAAGAAAGACAAATAATGCACAGAAACCTATGAAAAACACTGGCAGAAACAAAGACTTTTCCAAATCACTGTCTGCTCAGGCTAATGGGATTCTAACATCCCAAAATGTGATTTTTTGTTTAACATAAGTACAAAACATTAAACATTTTTGTCTTTTGATGTATTATTGTTTTAAAATACAATGTGTAGAAACCATATGCTGAGAAACCTTTTAATACAGCAGCAGCTAAGTAACTACTAAAACTTATATTTATATACTTATATATACTATATATATATATATATACGTATAAATAAGTATATAAAACTATACTATACTTATACCATATATTAATATGTGTGTATACATATATATATATACATATATATACACACACACACACACACACACATATATATACATATATACAAAGCTTATTAATATTGCAGTATATCATTGGCCATTTCTTTTTTAGTTAATTTGACAAATCATTTTCATCTCAAGGAATAATTTGTAATGAGTTGTTGCATTTATTTTTCAAATCATAACGAATAAATACCGAATGTAAATTGACAGTTACAGTATAGTACAGTGTCAACCATCTTCCTGACATTGATATTATACACGTTGTTTGAAAAGGGAATGTCATGGGAACACGTGTTGTGTTTATAGTTTCCAAGGAAATCAAAAGTATTCCTGGGTGATGATGATGAGAATAGCAAACCCCTGCATGCATGCACTGAATATCTGAGAAATAGAAAAAATAGAAGAGAAGCATGTGGTTCATCAGCTATTAACATAATCCCTTCACTTGAAAACATATAAAACATAAAAACTGTTTCATTGTTTCTGTACAGTGGGACCATGACTAATTACCGAATGAGAATTATTTATAGGACAGTATTTAAGATCCACAATTTGGACTGTTACTGGTATGAATTTTCAAAACAAACAAGTTGTTTTTATTTAATTAAAGGGTTTCTTCCAAATTTGCATGGGAATAGGCTCTTAACATCAGGCTGTTACCACATCTGTAGTTGTCAGTAATCCAGTATTTACTCCACACCTCCATTTGTCCTTGTGCAGAAGTCCCCCGAAAAATTACACGGCTGTGTCTTACCTTTGCAACTGTGCCTCTGGTGTTGATCTCTGGTCTTTAACAGCAAAGCCATCAACCCCAGGTGAGTCAGGATTGGTGGAGCCACTGCTGAGTCTATCACTACTCTCATAGCCAGACTCTGTCCTCTGAATGGTCCAGGTGTCACTACGCAGCAGCGTCTTGGGGCCACCTTTAAGCCTGCTGCCCCTCTGTTGGTTGGCCCTGCTCTCTGACTCTACAGAGCTGTGGCTCTCAGTCTCAAGCCTCTGCTCATCCTCATAAATCGTCATTAAACACTTCTGCTTTCGATCGTCTCTGGTTCGTACATATTCCCTCTCATGGTCTCGACTTGGTTCAGCGTGCACCCTTTCCAGTGAGGAAGGCTTGCTGCGCCGCGGACTGTCATGCTGCTGTTGCCGGCGCTGCTCCAGTTCGTTCAGCACAGTGTCCACATTCAACACCTCCCGGATGGGTCTCCAAGTGGACTTAGATTTATTGCGGCTTCCTCCACTTACACCTTTTTCCCATTGTTCCTGACAGCTATCTTGATCATAGCGACTTGGGGAGGTGTTGTTTTTCTGGCCATGCCCACCACCCTGTGTGCCCAAGGACTGTCCACGTGGCTCCTGAGATCCTCTGCTTGAATGGTTTGATGACTTCTCAGTGCGTTGATAGCTTTTTAATTTTTGGTCCGCAGGAGGCCTCAGTCCATTCTCTGGAGGAGGTGATGATCTTGCATGAGCCATCTCTACACAAAGTAGACACAGATCATTAGTGGAATGACTATTTCCAACATCTTGTGACTTACAATTATCTGCACTGTATCGCCCCTGTATGTCTTTGTTTTTGCCTCTGTAATATCAGTGTTCCCCCTAAACCTATGATGCTGACACAATGCCCTACCTTTGTGTTGTGATGGGTCAGTTCTCCGATGCCCTCTGTCCTTTTTTGACGTTTCACCTGGCCTCTGCAAATTCTCCATGAAAGGTTCCTGGAATTTGTTAGGACTGCCAAGGGGATGTTTTGCTGAGGGGAAAAAAATGAAATGGCAGATGAGTTGCTGTGCTTCAATGCAGAAAACTGCTGCTGTTCTTTGAACTTGTGATTTTTTTATTGGTTCATAAATAGCATTTTCTCAGGCCTGCTGACATTAGTGTCAGCTGCTTTACCTGCAGAAGACATCAATGAACTTGAAAAACAAGACATGACATGACTGTGTACATCATTGACTGTTTTGGGGTACAACATGAAATTTCTCCATATGAGGTTAACCTGAGGTGTTTTAGCCATCTGATGGCCCCGTAACTTGTTCTGGGTTCAAACTAATTTACAGTGTGCTATGCACTGCAGGCAATGAGCTTCAGAAACCATCATTATATCCTCAACTCTCTGACCAAGGCTCATCAGTCAGGTCATTACTAACTACTCTGTCACTCATTACAAATTCCAGTGCCGCTATAATAGATGTTTTGATAACCTTGCATCCTTTCTGCAAATGCAGACAAAACAAAACAAAAATTCTTTACCTAAGAACAGATGCCAGTGCATCATGCATGTTAAAATACACTACTGCTTACAGATTTGCCAACACTGTAGTGTGCCTCTTTGCCTCTGTAGCAAGCAGGTCACTGCGAGAAACAGAGCTGCAGTGAAGTGCGAACATCTGCCTCCAAATCAGCACATTTACCTAACAGCTGCCACTGTCTTTCAGTTTTATATCTCAACACCTCCTTTCTGCGTCTTGGTTAGATCACTTTCTGCAGCACTGTTTCCTTCTTTACAACTGAGTTTTTACGCAATTAGTACTGTGCTTCAAGACAATGCTTCACATTTTTGTGAAGATCTACAGCAAAATATAATGACAGTATAATAAATAGGAAACAGGTGAAGGAAATTCTCTCTTAAACACAAGCTATAAAAACTGCATAAAGCTGTGTGCATGTGCATGGCTGCTGGATGTTACAACAGTGGTGAGTAACAGCAGTGAGTAAGCTGTAGTATTATGGATTTTCAGATTTATTCATGTAGCCTAATGCTGACATAAGTACAAGACCTCTACTGAAAAAGCATGCTAGATTCAGACAACTGCCATGTAATTAACTAATACACACTTCATCATGTTGCCTGAAGTTACAGAGACACTCTCAAGCTTAGTAATGCAAGTGTCTTATAATGCTGCAGGGCAGTTGTCTTGGTTAGTTGTAGTTGGAGTGGATAAATTAAATTGGAAGAAATTAAAACTCCTATCATTATGTACTGTAGGGAAAACTAACAGTACTTCAGTAAGCCTCAACAATAGTTTAACAAATGAGATTATAGTAAAAAAAACAATAAATGTTTCAATCTGAGCTACGCTTGACTCTAACACTAAAAAAATATCATTTACTTACGCTTATTTTCATAAAAACAAGAATGCCGTCCCATGCCAGTCAAAGTGTCTGGCCACCGCACTAAAGCAGAACAATCCATCTAAACGGGCAAGGCGCCATTGCCAAAAAAACCAAAATAAAAACCAGATATATTAATGGAGACAAACATCGGAAATGTCTAGGGGAGGAGTGAGAACTGTGGAGCAGGAGCATGAGTGCGCTTTGCCACAGGAGCAGGGATTAGGGAGGGAGGCGTGGGTGGTAATCTGCGTGCAAACAGAGGCATCATCCTCATGTCAAGTTCAAGCCAGCACACAGGGCAGGACAATCTTTCTGCCCATGGTTTAACAACACTCTCTCAATCCCAATGCAAACCATAACTGTAATTTTTTTGGAGTGACATCATTATTGTCATAGGTACTGGCATTGTTGACATTTAATTTCACTTAATGATACTTTTAGAAAAATTGTTCAAATGTTATAATAGATATGATTTTTTTGGAAATACATTATCAGACAAATATAAATATTGTAATTCCTATCACTCTCTTATTAGTCATTAATAATACTACTATGTTGCTGTCTCATTTCACCTGACACATTACAAAAATTATTCTTCATTTGTGTGACTGTTTATAACCTGTACACCAACTAGAAGTGCAGTTAGAGAGCACAGCTCTCTGCCAGTGTCAAACAACACACATCAAACCTTAGAGACAAAAATTTAAATTCATAGTAAATGTTTCAGATCTGCCTCAAAATGACCAAGTTCAGTGCAAATCAGTTTGTGTAACTCTAAACAGACACGAGGGAAAACATAACCTCCTTGGCGGAGCTAATCGGACCCTAATTGAGCATATGGTGACTTAAGATACTTGACCTTTATAATTAAATGTGCACCTTTGATAAAAAGGTGTGTGTGCACGCGTACAGTTGCCTTCACGTAAGTCATTTTATTGGTTAAATATTGTGAAGAATGACTTGAATATTAGCTGCCTAAAGTTCACAAATCACATGTGTTACAGTGACGCTCACACACTTCCTTCTCTAGGGATGTCTACTTGCATACTCTTTACTAATTAAGTGATCATCTTTCCACACTTGTTTCTCAGTGGAGGTAGAATGCATGTGGAAAATGTGGCATACATGTATTATATACCCAGGCCGATGTGAAGGCCTTATCGCCGTTCTAAATGAAGTGTTTTATAGACTGTGGGTGTACTATTCTGTGAAGCAGTAAAGCAATATTTATTCCCAGGGGGGTCAAAGACCTTGTGTGTGTGTGTGTGTGTGTGTGTGTGTGTGTGTGTGTGTGTACCTGACACAAAGTTTTAATTAAAAAGGACGCTGCTTTCAAAATAAACAAAGCATACTTTTTTTAATTGCAGGCCAATAGCCATGGGATAAACAAGTTAATCCACTCTGACACATCCACTTGTGAAAAATAACTTCTCAGAGGTTTTTTTTTTTTTTTTGTGACTACGCAGCTTATGATGGATTATGTCTATCTTGATTCAGCTCAAATTCTAAATTCAGTCATTCATTATCTGAAAAACAGGCAGTTGTTCGTCATACATACGGTCCAAAGCTTACAACGGACGGAAGTGAGTGATTTATTTCCTTTCGGCAACTGACTGTGGTCAAAATAGGATGATTCAAGACAAGGTTTGTGTTTAATAAGCAGTAATGATACTGGAGATAATGATCTGGAAGCAGAGTGGATTTTACCATTCTCACTTTTCAAAGGAAAGAAGGTGGCTCGTGTTTAAACCTCCACCCCCACTCCTCCTCCACTCCTCCTCCACTCCTCCTCCACTTTCATTTATCCTGAGGTATCCTGTGGTTACCTGTTGTTTAAGATGGCGCAATAACAATTTTTATAGGCCCCTACATCACTGAAATATATAATTTTTCAAAGTTAGCAGTACAAAGAACAGCTGCATCTGTCACATTGTTTGATATAACAGTAAAGGTATTGTAAAGCCTCTATATGTAAATAAAGATGTAAAGATGTGTGGATAACTGGAGGATTGTCTTACTTGTCATGTCACCATTTACTTGGGCTTTGTACCGGGGACACATTGTGGTTTGTCTTGGTGCATCTTCATTAGACACTGGACTTCCCTCAGGATTAGTGTAAAATAAAAGAAGTGGCTGGAAATGTCCCCTGATACATTTAGAGGCGACATCTTTCCATTTGGATCCAATCTGTGATAAAGAAAAGTATGATATTAGAGCATGTAACAGACAGTAACAGGTAGTAGACCTTTGGGATAAAGCAGATTAATAGCAGAGTTCCTAACCTCCTTCACAGTAGCATCATCAAAAAACATCCATTTTGAAGATTTGGTGTGATAGGCAAAAGCCGAGTAGTGTTTACTCGAAAAACAGATCATCCCCACCAGATGTAGCTCGCTCCGTTTGGCATTTTCATCAGTGACACGGTTGAAAAGCTGAAAGAGAGCAAATTGAAGTTTGATCTCTGCACATTTCTCTCGGGGCAGACACTAAATCCTATGAGAATAAAATTCATGTGTGTGGTTTTGATAACCCTTTTCTTCCTAACCTTCATTTTATAATATCATAACCAAAAGGAAAAAAAAAGAGAGCTGTGATTGTGAATTTTGTGGATATGCATTTTTTAGGTAAAATCTTTTCACGCCTCAACTGGCAAATCGCTTTGCACAGTACAACAATGATGATGACGGAGATGATGCTCTTACCCCACACAGGTTCAAACGCGGGCCAAGTGAACGAATGACATCATCCGTAAGATCAGACTGCTCAGCATCCCATACAAATCCTATAGTCACAATCTCTGGACAGTTCATGAGCACACGGCGGATCTTGATACTCTGGCCACAGTCACTCTGCAAAATATGTAGAAAAACATATATGAAGGCCCATCATAATATCAACATACATAACAGAAAAACATTGAAGTCAGACAGAAATCAATAGAACTATTGTTACAAAGTGCTTTACACTACATGGATAATGTCATCAAAGATACCGGAATAAAGTAAACAAGACAGAAACCAGTCGACCAGAAATAATGTCAAAATCTCTGCAGCGTATAAAACAGAATAGGATGTCAGTGTGTAAACAACACGGCTGAGGTTAGCTGTTCCCCTGCTTCCAGGTTGTGTGCAGAAGGAAGGCTAAACATGGATCATGGATCCAAAGAGATAAAAGTGAATTGATGTTTTATTTCAAGTCTCAATAAGAAATAAATGAGCAAATTTTCCTAAATGTCAGAGTAGTCCTTTAGTTTGCGGCTCAATCTCTCTGTCTCTCATACACACACTTAGACAAGACTGAAATAAAACTCATGTGACTCATCACTTCAAAATGCCACAATTAGGACTATTGCAAAGATGGAAAAGAGCCAGTAATATCTGCACATCAGTATTGTTAAGTCAGTACTGCAGTTTGATGTTTCCGGTAGAATAATGGGTTCATTGGAACAGAGCCCTCAGCTTCACCACAGAGATGCACACTGAAGAGGAAGACAGTGGCAGCAAATACAGATGAGAGAAAAACAGTGGATAAGCCCTTACTGCTATTTATATCCTAACACTAGTCTGGCACCGTCTCCTTCCGGCCGCTTCAAGTGCAGTGTCACAGCAGAAAGCACAGAGTGTACTCTGCATAGTTGCAAGAATTATTTTTGTGTCCATTTTACAGTAACATGCTAACTGTTCGGCTGAATGGCTAAATTATTCATTAATAACTGCCTGTATCAAATCAGCATTTAATGGTGGAATTCAGACAGATGTTTTGACAAAACAGCAGAACAGGGAAAAGTATTGAGTCACCACTTTGAAAAGATTTGTTAATTCATTCAAGAAAAACATCACATAAAAATAAACATTAACAATTAATCACATACCGGGCAGCTTCGGAGGTCACCTGTGTTGTTTGCTGCCTGCAGCAATTCTCCAAACATGTCTGACCTGAGCCGCTCGTTCTTCCCCAACATGCGATCAACCTGTTGGCTGTGTATACAACGTGTAAACACAGAGACTGCTCATAAATAATAAAATCACCACAACCTCCACGCATAACCTTTACTCATGCAGTAACAAACTTGCTATCAATAAGAACTGTTTGAAACTGGGATATGCACTCCCTGGCCACTTTATTCAGTACACCTATACAATTAAATGCAATCCAATAGCACAGATCTTCCACAAATTCATACATTTTCATACAAGATTTTAATGTTCAGTTTTTGTACACGCTGAAAAAGAGGTTTGAATTAAGCCAAATCTTTAATAACGATTACTTTTTACCGTGTGCAGGACTCAAGTACACATGCATGCAAAAAGTGAACTGAGCAGGCATCATGTGCAGCCTCATATTTGAGGAAATTATGAAAATATAAAACCAAACAATCGTCTGGCATCTTCAGCCTTTTGAGAAATGTCAGGGCAGACCCAGAGATGATAATCAACCCTGGCTGTTAAATAATATGATGATTTAACTAAATCTTTAAAATCCAGTATCACAAGTGATTAATGGTGGAGCGTGTTACAGAACATGTCACGACAGCGCACATGTCAGTGATGCGTTTTTATCACTCAGGTGTCAAAAAGACACATCAAGCTTCTAAAGGTCAAGTTTAGGATCCTGAACGTACAAATTTATGCAGAACAACACTAACAGTGAAAACACTCCGATATACTGTACATATAAAAAGAGACTCAAACTATGGCTGTTGAAGGGAGGGAACGATATTCAACTAAGAAAACTGCAATCAAATTATTTTCTAGCAAACTTGTTTAATACTTTTGACATTTATTCAGCACTCACCATAAAGCAGTGGTTGAGACATAATGAACAAATTCTGTGAACGGGTGTGGGTCTGAAGATGCGCCACAACAGCGACACACAAACTGCAAAAGAAAAGGAAAGATTATTTAACAGATTACATTTTGTATTTACCTTTTAGCAAATGACATGTGCATTAAAAAGCCATTAACATCAACTCACTACAACTACACTACGCAACTCTAACATTTAGTAATGGCAGCTGTAGGAGTCGTTCTTTGTTATTCTTAATCACCTTCATTTTTCTTCCTCCTGTAAAAACTGAGCATCTTATTATCGTCTCTATGTACTTCACATTAATGCATATCTTAGAACAGTACTGCACAGTTTTTTTCCACATCATTGAACAAATGAAATGACAAACAGCTCTGATAATAATAGTTACCTGCTCATAAAGCATCATTGCAAACTTCTGATGGGTGATGCAGGATTTGGATGAACAAGCATCAGTTGCAGTGTCTGAAACTATGTGCAAATGAATTCGCTCGAGGATGTTCTCCTATTAGATAAGAAGTAAGAGCAGATACAGTACCAGTATTGCATACGTGCACATACACTTGCTACATATGCACTATGGCACAGTTAGAAACACAAAGATTGAATTGTTATGTTAAAACCTTAAAAATTCTGTGTTTCCTTACAAACTGTGAATCAATCAGTCATCACTCAAACATGTATGTGAAACACTTGAAACATCTACATCTTCATGGTCTAATTCTGTAACAACTAACTAAATTCAAACAGATTTAAAATGGTTGTATATGATAAAACAGAGTCTGAGTCCTCCAAGTGAGAGGAGGAAGCACGATAACATTATTCAATAAAACAGTCACTGTGGAAAGGACTTATTACTTTTGAGTGTCAACGTACAAAGCACTCTGCAGCATCATCCATCAGGCCAAGTTGAAAGCGTTGCTCATCCTTAAAAGTTTCAGCTAGGGCGTTACGCAGGCTGTCGGAGGGGAGCACACGCTCTCTACTCTGCTGAAACTGGCTGAATATACTCTGAAAAAAAAGAAAACAATGATTAGTTAGTTCATGACAATTGTTAAAACTATCCCTGACAACCATTATTATTGGAAATGTTTAATACCAGAATCGTCAAAGAGAAATATGACATAATAAACAATACTAATAAAAACAAAACAATGTCTGATTTAGCTTTAAATCCAAAAACCGAACCTACAAACCTTTAAAGCACAGAAAATGCAGGCATCACCGAGACAAAAGTGACCTGAGAGCTGCCTCAAACTTCTCCTGAAGATGTCCAGCTGCCAAAGCACCTGCGAAGAATTCACAACAGCAGCTGAGATCGAGATATTTTATTCAGGGGTTTCAGAAGTTGGAACTGCGGAGACAGATTAAATTATTTTTGATATTAACATTGAATTAAATGCCTTTGTGTAATTAAAAAGGGTTGCTACTGAAAACTGAAAATTAACACTGGACTCTGCAACTTTTCACAGCTTTTAATCATTTCCAGCTCATTATTTTGGTTTGCTGATCCATGTGGCTGAGTCCAGGCTTCTCCCAAAATGTTTGCCAAATAAACAAGATGTTTGTTGTGTGCTGTAGTTTTACAGTTTGCGGAGTTGGTTTTGTGGTGTACTTCTGCCCTCTGGAGATCAAAAATGCTGTGTATGCTGCTTTTCAGTGTGGTGCTTCAAACTAAGTGCAGAAATGTTACAAGAAGAATGTATTGTTTGTTTGAGCATTGACATAGTTTTGTAATTATTTCAGTGTAAATAAGTAAAATAATTAAATTTAAGTTTATTTTCAGTAATTAAGAGTTGGTAGAAAATGGTTCTCACCTGAACAGCACTGTTTAGAAAACAGCTATTCTGCCCCGGCTCATTCAGCAGGCCTTTGGTGAGCGCGAGAGACAGCATGCTCCCAGGCTGGTAGGACTTCTTCAATCCTCCTCCAGGTTTTTTGAACATCTTCACCCATGCCATGGAGTTAGAGCCTGCAACTGATGAAACAAATCCTCATGTTTTGACATGTATGCTGCACTGGAGTCCATGACAAATTTTCCCATGGGGACAATAAAGTATCGTATCGTATCGTATCGTATCATATCGTATCATATCGTATCGTATCGTATCGTATCGTATCGTATCGTATCGTATCGTATCGTATCGTATCGTATATTTTGTGTTTCACATAGAGGGTGCTTGTCTATTTCTTTATGTCTCAACCCAACCAGTCGAGGCAGATGGCCACCCACCCTAGGTCTGGTTCTGTTGGAGGTTTCCTCCTAATAAAATTTAGTTTTTTCCTCTCCACTGTTGCCAACTGTTTGCTCATTGTGGAAACTGTTGGATTTCTCTCATATTGAGAGGTCTTGATCTTACCCTGTAAAGCGCCTTGAGATAATGTATGTTGTGATTTGGTGCTATACAAGCAAAGTTGAATTGAATTGAAATTAATTCTTTTGGATCAATTTACATGCTATGTATATTCCATTATATATTGTTCTTCTTCAGTAATCTAAACTTGATTTAACGAAATCATACAAACTAAACATACAGTACATATTCATTCTTGTAAACTTCAGTGCATTCTCATTTTGTTTTAGTTTGCACTGCTGTACTGATGGTTTTCAAATAGGATTATTACTGCATGGCACCGTGGAGATAAAATAAGCAGCCATGGATAAAAACTGAGTTCATCTTGGACACAGTTTTCATTACATCACTAATCCAAATGACTTATTTGGTGAGATGACAGATGAATTGTGTCATCTACCTTCTCCAGAGTTTGGAGACTTGCTGCAGCTGGACATGCTGGGAGGTGGGAGCTGGTGCGTTGGTCTGGCCATGGGCTCCATCCATTTCATCCCCATGCACCTCCAGAGCGGTTTGTTGAAAGCATTGTCAGGATCAGCCACAGGGCAGTTTCAGCCATGTGCTACTGGACATTGAATGGCAACTCGATAAAATCTGGGGGAAGGAGGAAAGGGAGAGGCAAACCATAAATGTAGAAGACATAATGTAATAATAAACTTAAATAAACTTTTCCTCATTAGATCAAACACTTCTACTCAATATAGCAGATAAAAACTAAAATTAACTATGCATGCAGTTCATTCTGAAACCATGAATTGTGAATATCATATCTCAGAACCACAGAGATAAGACCTGAGCTTTGAGTTCGGCACCACCTCTATGATCAGCCGCCTTCACAACCCTCCACAATCTCCAATCTGACCACCACAACGGCTGATGCAAGAACATGACAACATCTGAACTGTTTTTAATACTTTACAACGGCTTATATAGAAACAACAAACCCCATTCAACTTTTAAGACTTACAAATGTTCTGTTACCTGTGTTTTTAATTGTATTTTTCACCCAGCCATTGCTTCATCACTTATACATTGTTTACAGTAAAAATTAAATATACATAAGTAGGGTAACAGTATAATAATGCAAGGGGTAACATTACAATAAATCCTAAACATTACACCTATTGGATTGTAATTGTTACATTTTATCAATACTACTTTTTTTTTGAAACGTAATACAAATGCTAGGCTATTTTTAAACCCAAAATGCTGCAGTCTTGCTTAAATTCAAATTTGCAAGGATAGTGTACAGTTCGGCTTTGCCCTGAAATGCTATTTTCTTATGAATATGATAATGTGCAATTATAATTAAAAAAAAAATAAAAAAAACTTTAGGGGTGTAATAATAAATATAAACAGTAGCTTTGTCTTGAAATTCCATTACATTAAATTTTAGGACAAGAAGCTCAATCCAACACCATAAAATGAAAACACAGAGATGAAGACACTTTTTTCCTCATCTGCTGCTCTTCTAGTTTGTTTAGGGTACATTTGTAATATTCATACATAGGTGGAGAGATATCAATATTTTCACTTACGAACACATGACAAAGAAAAAATTCTTATTTTTGATGTTGAACAGGCATATACTATGTTTTATATTGTTAGAGGCATATTTGTAAATGTGCCTTTAATTTATATGTTCAAAACATTACTGATTGTATGTTTGTATGACGTCATTTCTACCACAAAATTGCATAAATATTCAAACATTTTTCATATTTAAAAATCCTATTTAAAGCTTACATTTGGTTAAAGTGCCCACATGTGTTTCTGCACCAACCTCTCTGAACACCATGTGACGCTTGTATAGGCCTATACGGTCTCACTTAAGCACCCATCTTTGCAGAAGGGTTCATAACGAGGACATAAATCCTTTATTGAACTGATTTTAATTTATTTTTTAACAATCCTTTGTTTTCCTGCCTTGAAAACCTCGCAATCTTCGTCGAGCGCGTTTCCACAGCAGGAGGCATGCTGCCAGTGCTCCACCAGCCTCTCAGTCAACTGTATACGGGAACGGCGCCCGGTCAGCTACAGTAGCATAAATATGCCGCAACTTGCATTCAGGCGTTGAGAAAACAAGTGCTCTGCAGACTCACCTTAAAGGGAAGCGGTTCCTTGGCTGCTCGCCTCCAATGAAGGCGCAGGGCGGTCCAGCTGTCAACGCGCAAATCCCACGACTTCTCGCCGAATCCTGCGAATAAAACTGGCTAGAAATGACTGCAGATATGTCCAGACGCATGTAACGCACTATCTGTCATAGTGCAGCATTACCAATCCCTCCGACGCGCACACAGGCGGCAGCCCGAGTCTGTGTTTGATGCCACACAGACCCGGTCCGGACAGTGTTTTTTTTTTTTTTTTCTCCGGTGAAAATGTGTCCCTTTCTTGTACAAGTGGGGCTGGTGATGGCCTGTGCCAGAATGTCCGACGCGGATTAGTGATGTTTTGAGACTTGAGAGGTCAAACTCCGCCCCTAGTGTAGCCTCAAGTCCACTGCTGCTGTATTGCAGTCTTCAATCCCTGCATGGCAAACTGTGTGCTGGCGGAAGGTCAGACTTCCAACTTGTCATGATGATGATGAGAGAAGACATCACATGACTGCACTGGTTTCATAATCACGCAGCACTGTGGGGACTAAACCCTGCCTGTGTTTCGTAAATGTCAAATACCAGAACAGAATACTGTTTTATGTTTTTTGTTTGGAGTCCAACTGCAATACCAAACGCGTAAATATGCCATGATTGTCTTTACATGCCACAGAGAGGCTGTGATTCTTTCTTATCAGTCGCGATGTAAATAACACATAATATAAGCATTAGTGTTATCTGATAACATCACAGACATTCTAAATCCACCATTTCTATCTGTGACGCTGACGCTGCAGTGAACAGGACATGGAATGACAAAAATCGGGGCAGATGGAGGGCCTGGCAGGGGAAAGCCTGCAGAGCTGAGCAGGTTTTAAGAGTAGACAGGACGACTAAAAGAGGCTGATGGTGCATGCGAGCCAGCGTCAGCAAAAATCATACTCACTAATTGGTGTGTCTCTCTCCCAGTTTTTTCTACACAAGTTTTTGTAGATCTGTCCCAGTTTGGCAAAGAAAACAGTTGAGCTGTTTTCATTAGGCTATACAGTACAGCCATACATTTTTTCAAAACAAAAAGATAAAAAAAAGCAAAAAAAAAAAAAAAAGTCTCAGATTTGTAACAAATCCAGGATAAAATGAGTGATTTGGTGACGCTGTGATCTTAACACAGCGTTTACCATCAGCATGCTGAGTGTTCATCAGCTGCTGCTATTCTCACTTCCTGTAAATATAGTGTGCACAGGGGATCCCAGTAGATTATTTACAGTATATGTGTGTGTGTGTGTGTGTGTGTGTGTGTGTGTGTGTGTGTGTGTGTGTGTGTGTGTGTGTGTGTGTGTGTCTCCACAGCCTGTGGGTTAGCCTGTGAAAAACAGTGGAAAACGCTCTTCATGTGTTGTTACACGGAGAGGTTCTCACTGATTCTGAGTCCAAAAGGAAATCTGTTTCAGTGATACTCAACAGGCACTTCTTCTATTACAGTCATGGAGAAAACAATTCAGTGATGCACTGTAACATGGAGTTGAAACCATTAGTTGATTGATCAATTAGTTGATTGAAAGAAAAATACATGGCATGTATTTTGATAATCAAATAACTGTTCATGTCAATTTTTAAGCACACTTGTAATGGTTCCAGCTTCTCCAGTGTGAACATTTGCCACTTTTCCCGTCCTGTGTTGTAGTAAGCGGAATATCTTTGGGTTTTGCATCAAATACAAAAAGCTATTTGCTATTTGAAGACATCACCTTGAGCTCAGGGAAATTATTCTGTTCATTTATATATATATATATGTATACTGAATACATACAGTATAACTGTATTTGGCATCTCTCTAATCCTGGCTTGGCTCTAGCAATAGCAGTGAAATCTCCCTCGGGGTACATGAAGAGTTCTTGGTATTATTTATAAAAAGACTCAACTGTTCTTAAGGTTATTTTTGGAGTTTGTTGTTTGTATCTGTTTCTGATCTTTTCTAGTATCCAGGATGTAGTTTCAATTACCACCATAATCAGTGGTGAGGAGTCAGAGTTTGCATGGTAGTTTTTGTTCAGTTAGTTTTTTTGTTCTAGTTGTTAGACTTTTGTCACACAAAGACTGGCCTCAACTTCCAGTATACCCTTTGAATTGAGGTCAGTATCAGATACTATTACTGTCAAACCCCTAGACCTTCCCACAGTTATATCTCAATACATAAAACAGCTCATCTTTTGGAGTGTGGGTAAGAAAAACTCCAAATGATGTCTTCTGTCTACTAATGCTACTTTCTACATTAATTGGAAATAATACAAATTAACATTTATTACTGTGACAGTCTGAAACAGCTGAAAAAGTAAAATTGTTCATATATCGTTATGTGGTGACCGTTCTGTGAGAATGGTATGCAAATTCTTTGGAGTACTGAGGTTTTGGACAAATGATAGACATGCATTTCCCACTGGCCTTGAATTCAATCCTGTCAGATCTCCTCTATAGCTGCTCTCTGTTTCCCAGCTGTCTTTGTGAATGGTTCCCTCGTCCAGTGGGCACATGAAGTCACATTCAGTATGTATGTATGTAGGACTGTGAGACATTAAACACTTTAACTGTATAAGAAGTAAAAGTAAAATCATGCTGCTCAAATGTTTTCTGCTTGATTTTCAAGAAACAGTGAACTCAACACTAAATGTCACTCACAGACAACCAGTGTATTTTGCACTAACACACAGAGTTGCTGCTGTAGGTTGTTTTACTGCAAAATAAAATCTTATTTTTACTCCATCCACATGACCAGAAACAAGACAGAACAAACATCTATAATTCCTCTTTACTGTCATCGCACTCCAAACAAGGCAGGTGTGACAGTTTCCATGTTACATGATTCTCAGCAGGGAGTGGTTGTTTCTTGTATACATACAAATTCAAAGGTTTTGAGTCCATGAGATGCAGTGATTCTAATTAGAAGTGCTTTAGCACGGCTCCATGCCATCACAGGTCAAAGTCCAGGTTCCTCGGTCTTCCTCCCAGATTGGTGATCTCTCTGTGATTTTCTCAAGATAAATTAATCTCGGTTGCACTGTGAAATCCCCTTTTTCTTCTGCTTAAATACTCTGAATCCTCTTCCGAGGATATGGGACCTTAACATGAAACAGAGCTTCCACTTTTATCTCATGTCTACAAATTTATGAGTGAAAAATTCAGTTTAAGTTATTTGTACTATGAAATTTTGACTAGAGCTTATTCAATCTTTATTATATCTATAGAGCTATAAATATACCTCACGTGAAATTTTCAGTTTCACTTATATATTAATGTGTATATTTTTTGTACTATCTATAATAAAAATACTACAAACTATATAACCTACTGCATGATCCAGTTTTGATTTTGTGCCATCAATAAATAAGTTGCATTCTTTATTTACATTACATACTTCTCTTTTCATTTGAAAATTTATAAAAATTTACAGTTTTGTTTTCAGTATCAGTGGAAACTCTGGATTTTGTGAATTCTGTATAGCACATTCTTTTGGCTATTTACATGACTTTCTTTGGAAACAGTTTTTCTAGCGACAGCAAACATACTAGTCAACTGAAGAACAAAAGAATGAAACATTTCGTGTCCATTGCATGGGAACAATCCAAAATACTGTTAAGGATTCGCAACTGTGCTACTAATTGACTGTTTTGTTGTCATCGCAGGCTGAGGCCACAATATTACAGCCAACATCATGTTGCCAGATTACATAAAACCACCTACAGGTCATCAGACTCCGGCACGTTGGCAGGCTCCACGGTAAAAGTGGGTAGGATCAGATGGGTGCCCTCAGATATCCATCCCTGGGCTGTTCTGTTGAAGGTGGGCCTCTTAATCCCCGGCTCCTGGAGCTCTGGGTAACTCGGCGGGTTCAGGTCCACCTCCGGGAGTTTGAACGTGATTCCTCTGGGAGTTTTCTCAAAGCCGCCATAAGGAGTGGCAACCCTGTAATTTAGATCAAGGTGTGAATTCTACTCTTTCTCATACTCTGCACTCATTCGCTGAAATGTGCTCACAGTTTTCTCACCGGTTAAAGCATTTGTATTCAGGAAGGTCTGGTCGTGAGTCTAGTTCAGGCATTCTTAGTTTGAGAGTTTCAGCGAGGTCGGGGTCACCGAGGATTGCCTCCTCCCATGGAGAGTGATAGGACTTGGGCATAGCTGTGGTGTTTAACTTCTCTGCAGTCGCATCTGTGAAGGAGAGAACAAAAACGAACAGGTACAGTGGAAGAGAAAAGTCAGCGTGAGATCATGTTGTTCTAAAATCGCAGCAGAGTCATCTGACAGCTTGATGTGCAGTTAACACGGAGCTGTTTTCTTTAGCCTGTTTTTTTTGGGAGGCTAAGGATTTTAGAGTGGATAGGATTATGAGCAGAGACTGTGCTTAGAGAACACTTAACACAGGCAGACTGAGTTGTCCATCATTACGATGCGAGGCCTTAAAATACCACATAGTTGAAGTGTGCACTCATCGTATAATGTGTCGATATGGGATGACACACTATGGAAGCTTTTTAGAATAAGCACAGGGCTCTGCTGGTTTTTCAAATATACCAAAATAAAATAAAGCATTTAAAGCACCTCAGGTTGTGTTTTCAATCATAGTTACATACATGGTGTCATGCTACTCACATTAGCTGCCATGTGATAGGACCAGCTGTCATAACTGTATGATATAGGTTTTCATTATTACGACAGCCTTACACAATCTCTTTTGACTGTGAATAACACTTTGACGGTGGAAAATTGGTATAGTTTGCTAGTACTAATGATTTTCAATAATCAAACATTTACACATCACATTTTCCTACTTATGCTTATGATAGATTTTCTAATACTTTAAAATGTTTAACTATGTTTGAATTGTTCCATATTGACACAAACAGCTGTATCTACTCAGCAGCATCATTACCTGAAACAGAGGTTTCTGCATTAGCAGTATTTCCATGGGTGGGTGCATCAACTTTAATTTCCACAGTGTGTGTACCCTCAGCTAAAATATCATTCTGCAAAACAGAATAAAGAACAGCACACATGTTCAGCTTCAGTTAAAATATCAGTTGCGCAACTAAACAATCAAAGTTGGCTCATGTATGAATGCACTTGTCCATCATGTGCTGAGATACACGTGCACACACACTAAAACACACACGCACACACATATCAGCAGGCAATGATAAAGAGGGAGCAGCTCCACAGCAAAGTGCCTGAGCAGCCTCTCAGAAGATTTGGCAGGAGGATGCAGAAGGCACGCGGCACATGTCTCTGTTATCATCCATGTGTTGTAACACTTTTTTTTTCAAGAGCATATTTACTGATAAATTTGCTGAATGAGTAATACACAGACAATTTAGATATTATATATTCAGTCATTCAAACACATGAAAATGACTGAATAACACACACAAGCTGACTTACATTTAGCTGCGCGTTTGCCTCATTTTGGATACTTTCAAATGTGTATTTGTCAGATCTCCTCTGGCGCATTTTAAAAAGGCGAGAACCTCTGTTGGAAAGCAACGATAACTCCTCCAACATAATGTCTTTAGGAGTGCAGAGCTTCTTTCCGAGATCCATGACGTCCCCTGTCAGACAAAGATGAGAACAGAAAGAAATATGTTGAGGATCACAATCAGCAACAACAGCATACTGGTTGTTGCATTTTATATAGTGTTGAGCTAACATTTTCAAAATTTCTAACGTGTGCTAGCATATATGATTGAGTTAAGGTAAATTTTGTAAAAAGGATAACAAAGCAAAAGACTAATTTTTCCGTTCTCTTTAATGTTATTGGGTTAAATAACATAACATAATAGCTTGAGGGGTCCCAAAAGCCCCAGAGTTACAGTGTGGCAATCATGGTAATCTGATTAATTGTACATCTATTTGACAGTACTCGTTACAAAAGCACAGTATAAATGGAAACAGTGTGCACCTTGAGGTGGCATTTTTTATCTAATTCTTAGGCCATCTCGTAGAAAGGTTTTTGCATCAGTTGATATTACACTTAAACTGTATGGTATCTTCTCTCAAATAAATGAGTATATAATCAAATGATCATAAACAAATTTAGAAAGGGAGTGGAGGAATAGTGGCTGACAGTTACTTTATGCCCCTAAGCCCCCTGGAGGGTTAATCCAGCCCTGGTTTTAGAGCTGGAAAGTACAGAATAGACAATATAAATATACACACAGACATATCCCCTGACATAATTCTGTCATCAGAAGGGGTTTAAGGGAGGGTCGAAAAAAAAGACGTCAAAGGTGTCACCGAATTTTCCGTATTATAAGTCCTGTCATGGAAAATGCGTTATCATTATAGTCGAGAATCAGTTTTGGATGTACACGACGCTCCCTCATCCACCAATAGTGACGGAATGTACCCCAGCTGTCACCAACCTTCACATTATCCAAACAGCTACACAGTTGGCCTGCAAAACGTCCCTCCCCTCTCCCACCCACCCAGAAATAGACTTTTGAAAAGGACAACGACAAAGGATTAGTCACCATAGGTAGTACATCACCCCATTCGCTTATTTATGGCAAGTGCTGGAGAGTAGCCCTGACATTTTGAACCCAGATCAGAATGGATATTCTCTGGCAGCAGTGTGTTTGTCCGCTGAGCCTCAGCTCTAACATCATACCATTGGTACCATGGACCTCTCGGCAAATAGCTGCTGCACACTTCTTCCTCTCTCCAGCTGGCATTGTACAGAATTGTGACATTGAAGCTTTGGCAAGGTTGGCAGAACTCAGGAGGACTGGAAACACATACAGGACACAGGATGTAGTTGTTCTGCCCAAGTAATAATGAAGGAGTTTAACTCCTAATAATCTGATCCCACAGAACATCAGTGCAGTGTTAGATTTAGCTAAACAGAGTGATGTTTGGTGAGTGCAAGTGTAAGGTCATTGTTTATCAGATGTCAGAGAAAAAAACCTAACTCCTCTTGATCAGACATATTTAATGCTCTATTCTTCTCTGTTACATAACACATTGGTACTATACATAGTTTGTTTAAGTCTATAATGTCTGTCTTCCATTTGCTGTCCACATATATTGGGATTTGAATATGATTTGTAAGGTGCCCGAGTAAATAAATCTGCTATATCAGCGTTTGGTTTGTTATAATAATCTCTGTAGAGGTTACATTTAACAGATTACAGGGTATTGCATAATCCAAAAGCCCCATTGTACTTGCATTGGTACCACACACGTAATTCTTAAATCTGGCCTCGTCACTGCACCAAAGGTTTGAGTACGTGAGCTAACGTTAGTGGCATCTCCTGTTAACGTTGTTGCAAGATAAATTACCTGTGTAAAGGTCAAGGGTGAATATTGTGTCCTATGTTTATATGTGTAGGTGCACACAGCAAATGTCCAACAATACAAAAAAAGACAGAAAAAAGAGGCACACAACATCCAAAATTACTTTTTAAAATTTTTAGTGGTTGTATATATTCAGTGTTCCCTTTCTTCTCAAATTCAAAACATGATACCAGACAGTAAAATTATAAATATACGTCTTTAAATTTTAAATGTTCAATAGCTCAGCTGTGCCTGTCTGCTGACTTTGCAGCTGTGATATTTGTGAGAATTTTAAAACTATTTCCATGCAAAATAGACACCCTGCAAAGTCAGTTAGTCAGTCAGTCAGTCAGTCAGTCAGTCAGTCAGTCAGTCAGTCAGTCAATTCTAAAGAGAGAAAATATGTACAATTAACTGATAATCTCTCAAATGTCACAAAATCCATAAGGTCATAAGAAAGTGATTCCTATAAATTCTAGAAAATATAAATGTTAGTTAGATCCAGCCAAATTTCTTTTATCACAAGACAGTGACATTCTTGAATGATCTAACGTATACCTCAATTTAATTTAAATCCACCACATATTCACAAAATACACCTTGATGAGGCCATACCTGTGATGGTGTCCCTACTGTGCAACCTGTATCCTTGAAGGGGAGACACGGAGACTCAGGGGTCAACCTACAGTAGGTAGTTTGATCTTCCCTGATCTTCACACTCCTGGACACTAAAGCCAGACTGTGAGTGTGTCTCTGTGTCTGTTGTGAATGGAATGCAGCTTACATCAATAGGCTAAATTTAACCTGCCAAACACTCAAAACCACTCTCAAACACCATGGGGCAAGGATAGCTACCAGAGGGAGAGGGGAGGAGAGGGGAGGAGAGGGGAGGATGGTCAACACACACATACCCACTGAGGTTCTTTGGGGCAAGGACTTCCCTCCGGAGACATTCTCCTTTCCTTGGATTGAATCCTCAAAGTCAACGCTTCTCTGTGGGTTGATGTAACCTCTGAGGCGCCGCGCTTTCCAGTTAGGGAGGTCGTCGGTACTCAGCACAGCTGCACTCCTCTCCCCAAACTGAGTTGTGTTACCATCATTATGTGTAATTACTGACTTTGGATAATGAAATACAGATCACTGAAGAAGGTTAAAGGGCAGTGTGGTCTCATCCCTGAGATAGCGCTCAGCCAAAAAGATTTTTATGAGACAACATCAGGGTCATTTTCCTGCCAGCCGAACATGTTGTCCTACCTCAGACATCCTGTACATTCTGTTGAAACATGAGATAAGTTCCTGTCGTACTCTTATTTTAATATGTACATACTGTCAAATCAGTATAAACTGTATGTGTTATTGTTACGTAACACTGACATACCAAATAAACAAAGAAATGTTACAAATGATCAGAGAATGGATCAAAAGCATTTTCATCTGCACTAAAATGATGCTGACTCTTAGAATTATATCAGAGAATTAAAGCCAAAAAATAACACTTTAAAGACGTCATAAAGCATTTTTGTGTCTTTTAATTTTTCAGCTTGTGTTTAAAAGATGCAAAAAAAAAAAAAGAAACATTTTATTCAAGAAAATCATCAAACACAGCTGGGCAAAACCCCAATTCAAAATTTTTAAATTCTAAAAAATTCTACATTAGAAATTTCAAAAATCTTACAACCCTGACACTCGAAGACAGAATCTGTGGTTCTGTTTACACTATAAAACCACACAGTGTATGACTAAAGGTGGGATACTTTATGAATGTATGCATGCAACACTTATTCTTCTTAAACTTAAAATATATTGATAATAATAGCAAAAAAGCTTTTATCCATTTTGAAATCTCACACGTAGTTTTTCAGTTTGAACAAGTATCAATTTTAGGACGCAACACTTATTGCAACTTTGCTGCTTTCCTGTTTCCTGTCACTCTAGCTTCCTAAGAGCATATAAAAATGGCATGTTGGCAATAGGCAGTCGCTAGAAAGGGCTACAGATGAATTAAAATGTTCTTCCTTTTGTATATTTGCTACTGCAATAGTAATGCAGATAAGAGTCATTAAAAGAAGATGAGTAACATCTGTAATGATTATCACTGAATTAAATATTCAGATGTGAAATAGTTTGCACATCAACATCAACATGAAAAAGTGATCACAAAGGCCCAGTGAGTTTTAAACTAAAGATAAATGAATGAAAAAGCCACACAAGGTTTCTTAAAGCGCCTTATTTCTCATAAAATATTTATAACCACTATTACCAACATCTTCAGTGAGTAAACACCACTCCAATTAAAAAATAAAAAAGCAGCCAAACCAAATTTCTTTCAACTACTACACGTTCACTTTAACTTGCATAACACATTCTTAATCTTATCCTGATGACAGTTTGTCTTAAAACATCATCCACTTCTGTCCTAAATTATTCTGAATGATCGCTGCACAACTGCAAAATCTCCCATCAATGCTCAGCAGGGTAATATCCCATCAGCAACACAGCACAGAAGCTACAGTAAGTTGTTGTGCTCTTTAAACCAAGTGATCACTCAAACAACGAGGATAGCTGCTGAGACCCATCACTCCCATCAAATATATAAAACAAACATAATAAATGGTCTAAAATAATCCCAACACTCAGATCTATTGGTTAAGTTTTAACCAACACATGCCAACAACAACCTATTATTTCATCACCGTGGATCAAACATATTCCATCTTTCTGGGCCAAATTTATTCAATTGTTTTTTTATGTTATGTTTCTTAATTTATTTATTTGTTTATTTATGATAATATATATGTATGTTTCTCTTTCTCTGATGCACATCTGACTTCATCTTAACTCCTCTGGACTGCAGAATAGAGGGGAGGGCACTTTGTTGGACTGGGGCCTTGTCCCATGTATCCAATACTGGATCTACTGCCAGGCCTAAGGGGCTGTGCAGGTCTGAAAGGAGGCCCGTAGAAGGCTGGTTTCTCAGGTGAAAATGTCCTGCTCAGAGATGGTGCCTGGAAAGCAGGGGCTGCATGATAACGACTCTTACTGAGAGCTGCAGGATCAAGAGACACCCTGCGCTTCCATTCGTCTGGTGGCTCCGGCAGAGATCTGCGTTGCCCTGCAGCTTTGACATTAGAGGCAACAGATGACGGGAGGCTCTGAAACACAAACGCGTCATCCACTGAACCAATGGGGCTTCTAGATGCCGCCTCCCATGGTGACAGTGGCTTGTAGATGTTCTCTTGAATGGATGTTTGCCTCTGTGCTGGTAAAAAGGATGCCTGGGTTCCAGGGGTGCTCATAGGTGACAGAAGTCCGGTTGAAGGCATCGAATTCAGCCGCTTTGGCAGACTCAGGGAGCGGCTTCGACCAAATCCCTGAAAGAAAACACACGGATCAGCTGACTGCTGGGACAGCAGTGTTGCAGACTTTGCTGCCACCCGCTGGCTCCACAGAAGCCGGGACAACTAATAACTATCTTGTTCATGTTTTACTTGAAGTTATATGAAAAGTTTTAGTTAACAGAGGAATGTAAACATATTCATAATTATTTTACTATAAAAAAAAAACTTTCCAATTTCATTGAAAAGTTGCCTGTTCACTGGCAAAGAAAGTAGAGGAAGCAAAGTGACGCATTGTGGAAAAAAATGTGGCACAAATTGAAAGTTTCACCTTTTTCTGATTGGTCATTTCTGTTTGTTGAATCCTTTGAGTGAAATGTTCACATTTTGTCACACATCTTTTTCTCTTTGGGCCAGAGTGATTTCAAAGCACGACCCTCACAATTCTTTGTCTACAATAACAAAGGCCAATCAGAGGATTGAGTTTTCCCATAAATCCCATAAAAATGTTTGGCTGATATAAATGTATGGGAAAGATCTCATGTGTGAAGGTCTTGTAGCATCATTTAACATTAACATATATTGAAAATGAAAAAAATATTTCTTGACTTACCTGTTGTTGGTCCAAGAAACTTAAAATACAGTACAGTAGCAATGTTACTACATAAAAGACATTTAAAAGATTATGAAACTTTGCTTGGAACTATTTCTCGGTCAACTTGTCTTTGTTTTCTCTTCTTAAAGGGATATCCACCGTAAAAGAGTACATTTTGTCAGATTGAGCAAGTATTTCCATACTTAATTTCTGTTATTACTCAGTAGTCAGAGCTATTATTGTCATGTTTGACAGATTCTTCTCCATTATTTTGTTCTGTGTGAGTCTTTACTAAATTCGGTGTTGTTTGTATTTCTTAAGCAAGCAGAGAAACTTCCTGCAACACAAATCTTGCCATACTAAAATATTTGTCACACAGTGCCATGGTTTGTTGTGCTTGTTGTGAATAGTTGTGTGTACTCAAAACTTAAGGGGAATCTGGTCTGTCCTTAGACGTAATTGACAGAAAAAATACAAGTAACATACTGTTAACTGACTCGTCAACAGATCATTAGAGTAGCAAAATGTAAACTCTGCTTTACTGTGGATTTCTTATTTTGGAGGCCAAGATCATAGTTCCAAACTTTTTACATTAAGGGCTGAAGGTGGACTGATGGAAATGCTATGAAAACAATCACACAAGAGTATGTTTGTTTTCACAGCATGTCCATCTGTCCAAACTGAAAAGATAAAGTTATACAGTGACAGTGTCAACCTTCAGCAGTTCACCATTTTATATTAATACAAGCAATAATTTATTGAAAATAATCAATGATGTAGTGGAGCTTAGAGAATGGATATTGCTGAAGGTGCAGTAAATATGAATAACTTCTGTGTGAAAGTGTGAGGCAGTGAGAAATATACAGGAGGAAACATGGGTGACTCAGAAAAAGTAGTGATACAGCAGCTCAGCAAGAGAGAATAGAAGCTCATGACACACAGGAAGTACTCAGGTAGGAGGAAAGAGAAATTTAATGGCATGATTGTGCTGATGACAAGAAGTGCAATAAAGAGTGATATGTCAGAAAAACAGAGACAAACAAGACAGTTGTTTTGTATTTTCGTTTTGAGTCGCTATTAATAATGTGAGTCAATAACATTCAACTCAAATCCCTGTGATATTCTGCTCATGTTTTACATCAAGGATGAGGACACAGAATGTCTGATGACATTAAATAACTGGTCTTATCTGATGATTGCAGAAAATACATCCACATAAAAAGCATTTTAAGTCATCAGGGTTAATGATCACAACTAACATTGATGCTTTTTAGCTGTTGTGATACCATCAAAGTTTGGAATGAGACTGAAGGAATTTCATCCAAAAAAAGAAGTGCATAGACAGTTTCTCCCCAAACAACAAATAAATAATTCAAAATATTACGCAAATATAATTGTAAACTTGAGTTACTCTTATCCCAAATGACAGAATTATTAAGAATTATTATGACTATTTTGGATAAATAAATGTAGTTTTGGGATTAGTGGTGATTACAGTTACATAAAAATGCATGTAATCTTATTTCTTACAAAAGAAAAAAAAAGAACTAAAGAAAGATGAGCAACTCAAACTAGAGACCTTAGTTGAACAAGGCTCTCTACTCACATTATTGCACATGTAAAAGCACCTCCTGAGAATCACTCAACATGATTTAGTCTCATATTTCCTTTTAAAACACACACGCACCTCCCAAGTTTTAGGAAGATGATGTGATGTGCTAAGTTATTGATTTATGTTTTAGTTTGTATTCCATTGTTTAATCACAATTTTTAAACTAGTTTCGCTGTACATTCAACTGTCTTTTCCTGTTTCCCGTACATTGGCCTACGTTTAGACAGTGCAAAGGTCTATACATTTCCGGTTAAGTAAGACATTTTAGATGCTAGCAAGTTACAGACGTAACTGCGTCCTATCGTCTCAGTGTTGACTACACCAAAGCCTGACCATATACAGTATTAGGACAAATGAAGCATAGCAACAGGCTTCCACTGTTTGCCTGTCACTGCTGGCTTCTTTGCAGAGAATTTTGGCCGAGGAGCCATTTGACGTGCGCCTCTAGCAATAAGAGATGCAGGAGAAAAAGCTGAAGCTATGCTGTCAGCAGTAGATGACTGCTGGGAGGATGTGCTTGTGGGTCGGGCGCTTGGTGCTTGCTTTTTGGTTATGTGATGGGCTGCAGGTGTGACAGTGTGCTTGTCATCCAAGTGCTTGTCAGTTGCAAGAGGCTCAGCTGATCTTGTGTTTTCGTGGGCAGAAGAATTTTGGGAACTTACCATTCCAGGAGACTTAGCAGGGGCTTCTGCCTTGCCCTGAACAGCAAGCTCAGAGGCATTGTAAGGAGAATGAGAGGAGGCAGATCTCTGTTTAAGGTTTTTAGTAACCTCAAACTTTGACACTGGAGTTGGTTTGGGGCTGGGGCTTTTGGCCTCAGGGACTGCATCATACTTGAACAGTGACGAGTCCAACTGATAAGGCTGATGTTTCATAATATCTAAGGCATTTAGGTGCTTTGGGGGTGCTTTAGGTTTTTCTTTGGTCTTGGGCTTGATTTTGGGGCTTGTCGAAGGGGGCTGCTTGGCTGCTGATGGAGGGTAGAAAGGAGCAAGAAGGGGATTGTATGATAAAGGCGGGGGGGCACGAACAATGGAAGAATACCTCCAGTAGTTAGGGAGGGACGCAGTTGGGGAGGGAGATCTGGTTTTGTTAGCTTGCACTGATTCAGCATCGATAACAAACTTCTCCATACGGGACTGTCTCTTGGCAAACAACTCCGCACCTCTTCCCGCCATAGTTGAACCATCACCAGCCCGATTAATACCTCTGTCTGAGACTCGACCCTTTGGAGAAGCCTGCGATGCTTTTGATGCGTGGATGTATGACTTCCCTGCTTGTGGTGGGCAAGAGGCGACTGAGTTGGGAACACTGCCTGACTTATTCCTTGAGGGTGAAGGTGGGTGATGTGGGCTGTAAGTAGGACTGTGGGCCTGCATACTCACAGGGGATCGTGGCGGCTGTTGATTCCAGCTATTTGTGGTTGGCTGAAGATGAAGCTGAGAAGAGGAGTTGACCGGAGCCCAGGCATTGACAGGTGTTTGAAGTGGTGCTCGGGTTTGATCTGGTGCCCACTGGTTGGCCATCTGCTGAGGCTGAGCCCAATCTTGCTGTTGTAAGTAATGCTGACTATGAGGCCCTGCGGAACTGTGAGAAGGTTGTGAAACCGGACTTCTTGGTGGAATATATGGTTCACCAGAGGGACTCCTCCCCATCCAAGGTGGGCAGGATGGATTGATGGTAGGTTTTGGGGCAACTGGAGGTGGATTCTTGAGTTTTATTGTTCTTGGTTGCATAAAGTTACAAGCTTCTGCACCAAGACTAAAACAGTCTTCTTCTGACTCAATATAAGATCTCCTGTCCCCTTTGCTTTGAAGGTGAGGATTTGATTCTTGCGCCAGCTGTTTAATAGGAGCTTTTCTTTTTGACTCTGGTAGGATGCCGGTCTTGATCGCTGGCACAGATATTCGCTCATCTCTTGAGGCTATGATGTCTCCAGTTGGGGACCAGACCTGTGGGTTCGTGTTAATAGGCACAGGTACTATGAATCTCGGTTCGTTCCTCTTTGTCACTGGAACAACGCCACCAGGCATGACATGAGCAGTCGTGCCATCTTGAAATCCTAGGAAGGGCTTCGCAGTTCTGTTTGGCACCAATGGTTTTGGCACATCAGCTAGGTGGTTCATCTGTTGAATATTTTCTTGGTAATCTACATGCTGCCTGTGACTCGCATCCATGTAGTTGGCCTGATCAGCATGCATGTACATTTGCTTAGTGTCATAAATATTTGGTGCTTCTGTACATTCAGGTTCTGTTAATTCCTCCGCAGGTAATCCTTTACTCCTCAGTTCTTCTTGCTCTGACACAATTTCATCCATCCGTTTGCGGCGTTGGGCAAACATCAAAACTCCCTTCCCTTTTGTCTCTGGTAGTGCTTCCATTTCTCGAACACTTCCCCAATTCAGACTTAAATTATGCTGCTGGTGATAAACAGAATACTCTTCCTCTAACTCAGAATCACTTGTTGCCACAAAGTTATACCCAGCTGATCTGACTTCTTCAGTTTCCTCCTCTATTTGGTCTTCGCTGTCAAGCTTATCACCAGTCCCGTAACTCACAAGTGTATACTTCTTCACCCTCTGGCGCCGTTTTTTAAACAGCAAGGCTCCCTTATTTTGAGGATTGGGTGCATCAGTTAGGAGCCGAGCAATTCGTTTACATTTAGACTTGGTCTCCTTGACATTCTTTTCTGATTGGCTCTCGTTGTGGCTGAGCCCTGAGACACAGGAAAAGACAGAGAGAAAGAGAGAGAGAGAAGGGAGAAGGGAGGGGCATGAGGAAGATGAAAACGTGCGAATCTTAAAATAAACAGTGAGCCCACATTATTTTATTTTGATGTTTTGTCAGTGAGAGGAAAGTTAAGAAGCTACAGTATTTAAATGATCAGTGCTCAGTAAAGTAAAACAATTATGGGAGAAATAAGCAGTTTGGGATTGTTTCATACAGTGCTTTGGTATCATTTGTTCTCAGTTTGCAGAATGCATCAATACATACGTTACATGTTGGCTGAGCATTATTATTATTATTATTCTTTGAAGCAAGCACACTAATGTTAAATGAGACAAATTTTAAAGTTACCCCTGCTGAAGCAAGCACACTAATAAAAGCATCATATTTACTTACAGCTAACTTGGGGGGGGGGGGTCTCCATGAGGCAAGGAAAGTGAGGAGCTCACTTTCCATTGCAGTCCAGTCTTACGATTGGAAAAGGGATCGGGTGACAGGCCAGGGTGACACATGCTAGTGTCTGTCAAATTTGTTTCTGCTAGTCTCATCATATGGTCATATTTTATTCTTATCTTGCTCTGACTATTAAAGCCATGGGAATTCTCCCTGTAAGTCCACCTCAAATAGACCCCAGCATGAAAATAACCAGCACCCATAATGCTTTGCACAAGTTATTTATCGATTAAATTAAGTATTTTGTTTCACATAACACTTCTAATGAATGCAGGCAGAAAATATTATTTTATGATAATATTATGATTATCATGATGTAAAGTTAATTTGTGCCTCAGGCTGCATTTAAACCACATACAAAATTGTATCTATTAATAAATCATATATAATTTAAATTTAGGGGGAAAAAATCAAGATAGGTTACACAGCTTGCACTACTAACTCCTAACTACATATGTGCACTGAAATATATAAAAGGAGGGTAGAAGATAGACACTTACGTGTGTGCCTTGCCCTGTGCCGGTCAGGTCTGCACAGATCTGTGTCAGACTCCGAGTTCCACTTCTCTGCCTGCTCAGCACCCTCGTCTGGAATTTCAAAGAAGACAGAAGCAGGAGGTGCTTCACCACTCCCTCCTTCCTCTGAAGATTCAACCCTCCTGTTCCCAGTCCCTGAGTCCTGCCTATTACTGGCTCCCAGTGGCTCTTCTGTGGTCAGGGTCAAGGCCAGGGTCATGTCAGCGGCACAGCCAAGAGAGGAAGAAGATGACAGGGAATGCAGTCGTGATATCTGGCCAGCGGGAGGCCTGGAGTCAGGGCGCTCTGGGTGTGGGGAGAGTGAGACGGGTGAGGTTTGGATGTGAGGTGACTCTGAAATGGACTCTCTTGATTCACTAAGGTAGATGTCATCCTCCTCTTGGTATGAAACATCCTCTTCACTTCCACTTAGTTCAGGCAGGGACTGTTGCTCACCTGCAGATTCCCAGTCTTGTGACTGAAGGCGTTCTGGGGACTCAGACTTGGGAATATGAGGAGGCTGTGGGTCTAAAGGGAACTCATCACTGATATCATCCTCATTGTAGGACTCTGCCAGGGACTCAGAGACACAGAGTTCCTGGGAACCATCTGAACCTGACCAAGGGACCAAGTTATCATTGTTGTCTGGGTCTTCCGCCTCTGGTTCCATTTTTTAATGCTGTTTCAAAATGTCCTGGGTGTCACCAATGATACCTTCATTAAAACAAAGATAAAACAACTTCAGGCCAGGGAGCCTTTCACTTGAAGGGTGGATTACAAACTAATCAGACATTTTAGCAGACTTTCAATGTGACATGTTATCAATAAAAAAAATAAAATACCCCTGAAAATAAGTATTTACTGGTTAGATCAAGAGATTTCAGCATTAGTGCACTTTGTATCATTTCTAACTACTATGTAATTCTCTTGATTATTCCTATCCCCAATAGGAAGTGCAGCTTTGCTTTGGCAGCGCTGCCATCGCTCTAAATGGAATGGTATGTAATATCAAGGGGGAAGCAGCATTCACATCCAAGAGTATAAGCAAAACAATTGGGTGGCTGTTTTCCAAAGTCCTGTTTATACAGCAAGGTTTCTTTCCCTTCACTGTTCTACATCTATCATTACAGAAAATATCAGCAGAGCAATGGATGTCAGCATTTCCATTTAAGAACTAAATCTGAGAGATTATTTATTTTATACATATTAGAAATACTAGGCCACCTTCAACCTCACTTTAAGCCAGTGTTTTGCTACTGAAGTTAAGTTATATCAACAGTTAATCTATCAAAACATCTACCAAATTATTCACTTGAGAAATCAGTTATTCTATCAAATCTGATAGAAAATGCTTCTATCAATTTAATCATTCGGTGAAAAACAAGCGTCTACATTTTTTCATTAAATCAAGAATTTTGGACAAAGCTGGTATTAAATTCAGCACGCCCTTTTCAGTTTATTAAATGAGAGAAAGAAAACATGGCCTTCATAACCTAATATGAAACTGAAATTCAAAATTGACAGCCTGTTGAAATTGTTCATATTAGTGCCCACACAACGTTAATCTATATCTATCTATCTATCTATCTATCTATCTATCTATCTATCTATCTATCTATCTATCTATCTATCTATCTATCTATCTATCTATCTATCTATCTATCTGTCTATCTGTCTATCTGTCTATCTGTCTATCTGTCTATCTGTCTGTCTATATAAACAGGGTACAGAAAGAGTTCAGCGGTCTTCTACAGTTTGGAAAATAGCAGGGAATCCCACACAGGTTATAGGTTATAGAGCAAACACAAGCCTTTTACTTTCAAACGCAACACTTCCTAACATCCACCAGAAGGTGGTGCCATAACACAGCAACACAACAGTAGTACATTTCAATAAATCTAGCCTCTGGTTGTTCACCATGTTAAAAAAAACTTTACATTGTGTAATTTTATCTGGAACAGTTTATTCAGCACTCCAAAATACATAGACTACCTCTCCAACACAAACAATTTATCTCAATGAGTATGCTATTGAGTCGGTCACTTCTTTTAATCTTAATCTCTTTGAGATATATCAATTTGATGTAATTTGTTGGGGAATAATCCATGTTAACAATTCGTCACCATGAAGAACCCAATTTCAGTTCATGGAACTGTGCCCTTCAACATGGTCTTATACATTTTCTCTGAATGTCTTTAGTCAAATTACATTTGCTAAAGGCAGCTCGTAGTGACATATGCTTAAATTTAGATTTAAATCATAAACTCATAGAATTCAATCGACAGCACTTAAAGTCTAAAGTCATGAAAGAAGCCTGTTCTGGTTGCACTGCAGATACATCTCACAAAACAAAACTGTGGGACAGAAGAAACAGATGATTTTGCTATTATTAGATTCTTAAAAATATGACACCAGACGAAATTATAGTAATGTAATTTAGTCAGCAATATCTATGTCAGTCTGCCTGTATTATGAGTTGACATTTTGGCCTAAATATGGCACTAAAGAAGAGCTCATGGACTGTCCAATGTCACTTTTACTCTTCAGCTTTTTGATATTTCTTGTGCACAAAAAACATTTTGGCTTGATGGCAGCAGTGGAGTGTAGGCTAATGCAGATGTAGCCAGTCTGGACCAAAGCATAGAAAACTCACTGACTGATACTGTCATTCTTAGTCCCCGCTGCAAGTGGAAACAGTTGATATTAATGCAAAAACAGGAGTATTTACATTATTTCACACCTGAATATTCACATCTGCATTTTACTATAAATTAGACCAGTTAAAATGATCATGTCTCTCCATGTTCTTTTCATAGACTGAGAGGAATACAATAGATAAAGTTTGTAGAATAAAACTACATATAGGCTATGTGTCTCTCAGGTTTGATATTGTCTGACCATGTTTCGGTCATCAAGTTATTCGCCCTCCTGTCATGTACTTATATGAACATTTGCACTAAATGCACTGGCAGCATCATATCAGGGTATGATGTATTTTATGGACCGATTTTATCCATTTGAACAGGACAGTAGGATCCTGCAGCTGTTCCTCACCTCAATAAGGAGCGACAGAACATTATTGTTATAGCAATATTGAACTATGAAAAAACTGCAGTGACACTATCATGCATATAAGGATAAGGTTACTTCAAAGAAGGACAGAGGGTTGTTCAAACAACTACTTTGTTTACATGATGTTTTGAGCTTTGGGGGTTGCTGTGTGTTTAAGTACAGTACTCTGCAAAAGATTCAGCAATTTTGATGTTCAGACTTTTATCTGTCACCCATCAGGGAGGGGTCTGACCGGTCCCAAATTCATTCTGCAGCATGACAATGACCCCAAACATACAGAGTCATTAAGAGCTATTTTCAGCCACAAGAAGAACAAGGAGTTCTACAACAGATGATCTGGCCTCCACAGAGCCCTGATCTCAATATCATTGAGTCACTCTGGGATTAAATGAAGAGACAGAAGACTCTGAGACAGCCTAAATCCACAGAGGAACTGTAGCAAGTTCTCCAAGATGCTTGGACCAACCTACCTGCCAAGTACCTTAAAAAATGTGTACATGTGTACCGAGGAGAACTGGTGCTGTTTTAAAGGCAAAGGATGGTCACACCAAAGATTGATTTGATTTAGCTGGCACACCTGATATTAATTTACTGTTTTTTCCAGAACCAAACTACTCCTGATGGTGGTTCTGAAGGTAAACCCAAAGCTTGAGACTGGAACAGTGCCTCTGTCCTTTTTGTGGAGTAAACTTACTCTTATATGTTAAATATCTGTGGATCTCCTGGTTCCTACTATGTATCATTGCACACATACAGTACATGCACACATTTTCTAAATGCAGCATGTCTGTATGTGGTAAGACGTTACTGGACCGGTTGGAAGGTTGTTGAAACCTCTGATAAATTGCATTAAACTACATGACTTTTGCTACATTTTACTGTACCACTATATACAGACCCTGATGAAATGATACATACAACTCCAGGATTGCTAAAGGTACAGACTCGTTGGCACTTTGTCCCATGCCCATGCTTCTCTTCACACTTGGTTCCACTTCATTTTAACACTTCACCATCATCAAACCTTGCTTTAGTGCTACAGGAGTTTTTGTTTCCTAGTATGGCAGTAACTCCAGTATGTTGACTTATTGCCATGGAAACAGAGAGTCAGCATCCTTGACAAATGGGTGAACTCTTGGTCTGGGCATGACCCCTGTGAGGACTGAGCTCTAGCGGATTAGATGTTTCCATGTTATTACATAATTAGACTGTCTCTCCTCAACCACTAATGAGAAACACATCTGTTCTTAACAGCCTCTACAAATACCTCTTTATGACTCACTCCAGGAGCCTTATTACAGAACAAAAATCATTTCTATATAAAGTATTTAACCCATATAGATATTGCAATTAATAAATATTTTATATATTAATTAAACTGGTGCAGCGGCAGGTAGAAATATGTTTGCTACTGTAGGCAACATACACATCTGAATGAAAAGAATAAAACACTTAGTGACTATATAACTGGCATGATACTTAATTCGGCCCATTGCTAAATTACTGGCTTAACAGAGTTACTTGGTAAATTAAACAAAATCCACAACAGTAGGATGAATGAATCACTTAATTACGGCTAACCTTTACCAATAACAAACTGTGCAAGAAAGCCACATTAAGAGGTCTAAGAAGTTAATGAAGGAATTACTTACCAAATCCACTACTTACAGTATTCATTCCCAAAGCGCCTGTAAAAGACAAAAGTTTGTCCAAAAGGTGTCTCATCAGTTGGTGTCCAGCACTGTTGGCCTCACATGCTGGCAGTTTTAGTGCAAGACCATAGATACGAGATTCTGAGTACTTGTCATTGATTGCAGATGTTCAGGTCACTTACCAACTTGCTCACAGTGTAGCCTCGCTCATTCATGTACGCTGCTGTTTTTAAAGAGAGAGAAGAAGAGGAGTTCCTGGCTCAACCCCCCTCAGACGCAGCTCAGTTAGCATCATGCAGAAAGCACACAAAATGGACTTGTCCTTAGAAAGCAGATTCTTTTAAGACAGATTTGAAATGTGCCATTAGCTTGGTATCAGTGCATGCTCCAGAAATCATAACTGGTTAACACCTGCACCTGCATTTAATTACTGGATAAGTCAAATAATTCAACAGTTACGAGAAATACATAAAATTTTGTTTACACAGACACACTGTATGTTGTTTTTCCATTAATTTGCCATTAATCCATTAATAATAATTTTTCATCGCTGTCAAATTGGGGTATCAAATAGGGTCATTAAAATTCAGGGTAAAGTTCCACATTATAAAGCTGCTGTATAGTAAATACATGAGGTAAGACTGTTCTTCACCATCACAGGATGCCCCTACATGGAACTAAATCTGTGTTTGAAATGGAAGTTTGCAGAAGTAATATGGGAATGGAGAAACTACTCTACTGCAGTTATCAGTACACATTTAAATGTGCCAAAAGTTGGGTGAGTATTCCTATGAAAGCCCAGCATTCATGTTAAATGATGTTTGACCTTTCATTAGGCCCCGCAGCGGGTGGTATCAGGCTGTGCCATCGTAAATCTGCTGTTCGCATTCTCTAACCCTGATCTAGTTAAAGTACCTTTGCGTATTTTTAAGCTGCTTTTATCTCCTACCCTCCGTCAAACAAAGAGAAGACATTGAACAGCTTGACCCAGCCTTATATTTACATTGTATCTGCTTAGGCTAAGCTGCCCTAGCCGGCCCCACTGGCTTGACAGGACGTTTCATCTGAATGCCATGTCCCACCCATTAGTCCACCCATCATCCCTTCTTATCTAGCTCCACTTACCAGTAGTTACTGGCTATATCAGAAATGTTCTATTCTCCTATCCCAGTGCAGTTTACTTGGAGAAGCCGGTCCGCCACTTGCTGTCCACCATTGGCTTTGACACAGCATTTTTTCATTTTACACCTCACTTTTGCCAATTTGAATGAAAAATGCAGATGGTCTTTGGCTCTTGATGAACAGCATTTACAGTAGAGCCCATTCTGACAGTACTTGCACCATATTGGGACTCATAAGCAACTGTAATGATTAACATGGTTCTGGTAAATGTGTCCTGTTTAGTATCTATCACTTTACTTCACATCACTGTTTCACATTTGGCTTCTTGTCTGACTCCACGGGCACAGCAAAATGAAATTCGACAACATCCTTTCAGAAGTTAACGGATTTGGAAAATTCCAAATCAAGCTAATCTTGATTCAGATCCTCTCTCGAGTTACTCTGCCATGTCACTTCCTGCTGAATAATTTCATTGCAGCTGTTCCCGCTCACCGCTGCAACATCAGCGCTCTGGATGATGGAGGCATCTTCAGGAATTTAACTCTAGAACAGAAACTGAGTGTGAGTATCCCAGCCGAGCAGGATGGGACTCTGAGCTCCTGTCAGATGTTTCAACAGCTCCAATATCAAAATCTGTCAGGGTCAACAAAGAACAGTAGTGAGAATATATTTACTGTTCAGTGTCAGAATGGATGGGTGTATGACAACAGCACTTTTAAATCTACTTTGGCAACAGAGGTAAGTGTCATTCAATAAATATGATGTGTTCCTTAAAGACTTTAAGCATTCTTTAATTTGTTAAAAAAAAGGGTCATATTTCATTAAAGTAAAAGACATTTTTCTGAGGGTTGCTCATCTTTTATGGTAGAATTTTTTTACGTACAGTGAATATAATACATGCAAAAGTAAGAAACGTGGTTTAGAACTTGTGAATGTTTTATGTAAAAAGAATACATAGTGTAATATTTTGAATGTTTTCTCTGAAGTGGGATCTTGTGTGCAGCAGAAAAGGGATAAACAAGGCAACAGCCACTGTTTTCTTCATTGGTGTTATGTTTGGAGCCCCTTTATTTGGGTTTCTCAGTGACAGGTAAGATTGTCAATGAAATGTATGTATGTATATCCATAACGTCCAAAACATCCCTCACTCACTGTAACAAATGTTAGATAAGATTAAAAAGTTCAGAGAAAATGGTTGTTGCAACAGTGCATACATACAGTAGTGTGCCAGCTCTTATCAAACTGGGAATATTACTGTATATAGGTATTTAATAGTAAAGTTTATAGTAAAAATTACAACATGAACAGCAGAGTGCAAAAAAACTGAAAAACATTATGCATGTCACAGGCAGGACTTGTTAAAATCTTCATTATAGCAGGTTCAACACAATTAAATAACAAAAAGAAACATAAAGAAATTAATTGAGATAACAGAATGGGATGAGAAATAATTTGATCACTTGTGTGCAAAATATTTCCTATCATGTGAATTATGAACTTATTCTTCAGGTTTGGGCGACGGCCACTTCTGCTGGTTTCTTATCTATCATCCTTGATGTTTGCGGTGCTAAGCACTTTCTCCACATCGGATGTAATGTTTGCCATCCTGAGATTTTTCACAGGGATGTCACTCGCTGGAATAAGTATCATCTCCATGGTTCTAAGTAAGTAGGCTAGTGCTGAAATTTATTTCCACTGAAGTGTTTCTTGATTTGACATTTTCTGTGCTGACGTTTCTGCAGGCATCGAGTGGTTCAGCATTGAACACAGGACTTTCTCTGGTGTAATCATAAGTCTGGATTGGACACTTGGGAACTGGATTCTGGTTGGAATTGCATACTGTGTAAATGAGTGGAGGATGCTCATTCTGGCAGTGACCTCACCCCTGATACTGTCCCTCATTGCTTGGAGGTATTAAAATTTCATGTTTCACACTTTGCAGCATGAAAAGCTGAATCCTACTAGAAGCTGATGAGACACTTAACTCAACATGTTTGTCACTGCAGGTGGCTTCCAGAGTCTGCAAGGTGGCTCATGGCTCGTGGGAGGGCAGATGCTGCTCATCATTACATCATGCAATGTGCCGAGATGAACAACAGATCAGCATGTATGGCCACCATCACACCAAGGGTATATTTCAGCAATGTTTTCATTTTGGTTAGTTGACAACCTCATATTAAGAAAAAGGATCTGTTTTAAATGAACATCTTGACTGTGTTTATGTGCTTTTTATCCCGCTTTCTCACAGACATTACTGGAGTCTGCAGAAACTGAAACTGAAACTGAAGATAAGAAGTACAATTTTGTTGACCTCTTCAGGACTCCAAATATAAGGAAACTTTCTATATGCTCAGGGATACTGGGGTAAATGTGAATTTCAACAGTTTGACACATACCACTCTCATGTCTGTTATACCTGTTACGAGCTGCAGCTGGGAGATGATTAGCTTAGCTTTGCTTAAAGACGGGAATAAGGGGAAACAGCTGGCACATTCTGAACTCCCTCTAAAACCACAAGTTGTCTGTTTGTGTATGTTAATCAGTGATCTTTAGAGGTGCTGGTAGGTGGGTTTTTGAAATTTGGACAGAGCCAGGTTTACTTGGTTTCCACTCTTCTTGCTAAGCTAAGCTAAGTATCGCCTGGCTCCAGCTCTGCAGTTAGCGCACAACATGAAAAGTGTGAATAAACGTCTAACTCACAGAAAGAAAGCAAATAAGTATTCTTTTGTAGCAGCTGTAGCATGTGCTAGTTATTAGCATATGATATATTATAACATATGATATGACATGTTTAACAGTCCTGTTTTTTCTATGGTCTTTTCAATGTGCTAATGTCTGTTTTCCTTCACTGATAAACAGTGATTTAGGTTAGTTTTACAATAGTTTTTTTTTTTCATTTCTGTTTTTTGCTTAGATCTCCTTATAAGGCCTTTAGGGTTTTTTTATTTTATTATGTCTTATTGTGTCTTTTTTTATTACTTTTCCAAATAACTAGTAAACTAATTAATTTAAGACAGTGTGAGGCATGAATCAAACACTAGAAAGTCTAATGATTGATAATATATTTCTAATACACAATACAATAATATTAATAATGTAATGTAATATGTAGTATGATATTTTACATGATAATATGCAATGTAATTATATAGTATTAATGTAAAGTTTATATAATATGGTATTTAATTGAAAGATGTTTGATGATACCAAAACAACTCACAGTAACACTCCACCCTGCTATAAAGACTTGCAAGGCTAAACTCACTGTTATCTGTTATCAGTAACCATATCAGTAACCAAATTAACAATGTTTCTTTTCTTTTTTTTTTAAATCATCCCAAGGTTAGAAATGGCATGTCAATACAAGGTTTGAGTTCTTTTTTCTCCCTTTTGTAGGTATGGAGTTGCATTTATATATTATGGGATAAGTCTAAATATCACTGGATTTGGACTAAACCTTTACCTCACACAATTTATATTTGCATTCATCGAAATGCCAATGAAGATTGGTTTGTATTTCTTCCTGGATAAAGTTGGTAGAGGGCCTGGTCAGATATGGGCCATGCTATTGACCGGACTCTGTCTCTTCATCAACTTGTTTGTTGCAAAAGGTCATTTCTTTGGTTTATCTTAAATCTAATCATTTAATTTTGTTGCATTTTTGTTAATATACCTGAGAATATTTTTGATCAAACTTCTTTGTATTTTCCCACAGATAAATGGATCATTCGTTCTGTTGTCGCTGTTCTTGGAAAAGCCCTGTCAGAGGCCTCATTCACAATCATGATACTCTTTACAACTGAACTCTATCCTACAGTCGTAAGGTTAGTCAACAACAAACTCATGTATCCAGTTTGACCACAGACAATGATCTTCTGTTCTGTTAGCAGCCGATGTGCAACAGGTTTTCATTAACCCTGACTTTGATTTTTCAGACAGAATGGTGTAGGCTACACCTCATTTGTGACACGGCTGGGTGCGTCCTTATCCCCACTCATCATGCTATTGGAGGACGTGTGGCATCTCCTCCCTGAAGTTACATACTGTGCCGTAGCCGTTGGGTCTGGTTTAGTGGCCTTACTTCTGCCTGAAACATTAAACACACGATTGCCAGAGTTCATCGAAGACATTGAGAAACCAAGGTAAAGAGGAAATGATTTTAAAGGAAGATTACATGTACAGTAAACGATTACCCACGTGAATGAGCTTCACAGCTAAAGAATAATCCAGTTAACCTTGAAAAAGCAAGCTAACCATAATTTCAGAGCCTTATACAGTTTACATCTTTCTAAATAATTTATGTTTTAATCATTTGCTAATATTCTTTCCTGAAAATATGACTAATTTAAGTTTTATCTATATTGCAGAGTAAAATCAACAAGGAAGAAGGAGATTCAATAAAAATCACTCTTAATGATGAGAGTGATACTTAGCATGCACAATTTAGTAAAAGCTGGTTCAATTTAATAATTTAAGACGATGATTTTAAAATAACAATATCAAATGACATTGTGAAAAACTTGAACCAACTGGCTTGAACCAACAGCCTGTCAGGATTCAACATGTCCTTAGTTGTACTGTCTAAATTATGTGCTGAACCTAACAGAGTTGGATAACAGAAGACAACAGAGGAAGAAAACCCAAGAAAAGTGAAACTTAGTAGCAGAATCTGTTGCTCCAGGTGACATTGCACTATAATTATTATAATATGAATAGTCTATTATAATCTATTATATTGTGATATATTATGTATTATGATACCTCACATGCTAATATAATTTGTCTAAATATAACCATTCCACATATTTTAGAGATACCACATGATAATATGATGAAATATAGACCTAAAATACTCACATGTCCTCAAATGGGATTTTCCCTTCCACAAACCCCCCTCTGACTCTCTTGAAAATCTGTCAGGTGCTATTACAATATTTATAAATATAACCCAGACACATATTATAGAGATACATCATGCTAAAATGATGAAAAAAATTAGGTCTGAAATAGGAGGATATAAGCCCTACTCACACGTCCTCACACGGATTAGGACAGCTCTGAATCCTCGTGTGAGTCGCTTGAAATCCGGAAAGATTTCAATTTGAACCTTAAATTCAGCCACATTTTCTGAGGCAAGCGTATGTCACACGTGGTAAGTTCACCGACCATGGGAAAGTTGAAAATCCGGCGATTCTCTCAGTCTTCACAGCTTCTGGCTATGATAAATGGTTTATTTTTGGCAATTCTCAAAAAGAAGCAGTTTTTTTTATCCTGTGCACAGGCTTGGGGTTCAAAAGTGTGTTTAGAAAATGAAATAAAATAAAATAAAATAAATATAAAAGTATTCCGGTTCTGAACTATGTTTTCCTTGCTGATCTTCTGGAGTGTAAACTTGGATAACACTTTCAATTGCAGTTATATTTTGGTGGTTTAAATGGGGTCAATTTGACCCGAAACATAACATTTATTTTAACATAATAGCACGGTTAATATAGATCTTGACTATGGAACATGCAATAAGAGTGCTAGTGACCACTGTCTTTCATCAGTAGCTCACTGGGTCTTGCAGCTATAGGCATAGCTTGTTCACATTGCTTTTTAAAATTGTTTAACAAATAAATTTGATTTCAACACATAAAACATTTTTTTAAATTATTGAACGAACATTTTTGCAAACTTAATTCAAAATCTAGAGAGAGTCATTTGTGTTTTAAAATATATTTCTAATGAATAAACTTTTAGATATTATCAATATAATCTGTAATTTTTTTTAAAATCCTTCATGGAAAAAATTGCAGAGGTCCATCATGTTGTCTACAGCGAGGTCCCAGTAAAGGTCACATTAAAATTATTACTGGGTAACAAGGTAGGATCAATGGGGTAACGTTGCTGATATTAAAATGAAATTATTTACATTATATCTTATTCTAAAATTATGCTATATTTATATAGTTATAAGTAGGTGGTGCAATTTATTCCTTAGTCCGCTCTAAATGCAAATGTGTTGCCCCCTTGTTTGTACTTGTACCAGTAGGTATCCAGTAAGTTCTTCCTTGGCATTGTACCAAATATTTAAACTGTAACTTGCTGGCTGTTAATTAACACTAAACACAAAGTTCAGCTAAGCTTGCTGGGAATGAAATTAGTTTTGCAGGTATCTGGTCATAAAGGAAAGTATTAGGCAAAGTGAAAAATTTGATCTGCTCTTGACACCACAGGAAAAGTCAAAGTCAAAGTCAAGTTATTCGGATTCATCCTCCGAGCCTTACTGTTCTGGAATTATTTGCAGTATTTTGCATAGTTTGATTGTTTAGGTTATTTTACTCCTGAATTGAAAACTTTCAGCACTTTAAGGTACATTGTTGTGTTAAACTGATCTTTCAATATTTGTGGCACTTTGATGTGTTTTTATTCAATGTTTTTTTTTTTTTGTTAAGCTATTTCAATCTGTAACAGTCATGACCAAGTGGTGTAAGAAGAGCATTATTTCTTTCCTCACTCGAAACTGATTGTCTTCCACAAAAGTGTTTTTTAACCTTTAGACAATGATCGTGTCAGTATAATCTTTCAAGGTGGAGTATTGTATTGCTTAGGGATACATAGTTTTAACATGCAGTCATTAAGAAATGATTAATTTTTTAAAATACGTTACTTGTCAGACTATTTTTTATTCTGCTGAGAGTGCATAAATTGTCTGTTTTCATTACCTTATGAAACATTCACTAATCATCCTGAGCTGACCATTAACCTGCAGCATTTAACATAAGTAAAAGGCTAGCAGCTCACTTTCAATCTAACATCTTGTGTGCTTTGTGATATTTACTATTATTCCCTGAGCTTCACTCCAAATTGGAAGTGTAGCAATACTTATTTTCAGGATGAAGTTTGAGAATGTGCTGGCAGAGGTAGATGGCTTTGGGAAATTCCAGATATTGATCATCTTCATGATAGTAATTCCTCGTGTGACTTTGCCGTTTAACTTTCTGCTGAACAATTTCATTGCGGTTATTCCCTCTCACCACTGCAACATCAGCTCTCTGGAAGACAGAGCTGATTTAAGGAATTTATCCCTGGAAGAGAGGCTTGTTGTTAGTATTCCAGTCCAGGAGGATGGGACCCCAAGCTCCTGTCAGATGTATACAGAGCCTCAGTATCATCTGCTGCTCAACTCCTCCAACATAACTGACCTAACCACAGTGTCATGCCAGAATGGATGGGTGTATGACAACACAAGCTTCAAATCCACTCTGGCCACAGAGGTGAGTTTTTTTTGTTTTTTAAATGTACAAAGCATTAAACAAATACTGGTCCCAAATTTGACTTTATTCTTCACTATTTTTCATCTGTTATGTATTCCCTCCATAGTGGGATCTGGTTTGTGATAAGAGAAGAGTGAACAGAGCCACAGCCACGATCTTTTTCATCGGGGTCATGCTTGGATCAGCAGTATTTGGATATCTTAGTGACAGGTGTCCACGACTTCAGCTCTCAAATCAGACACCTTTACGCTATTTACTTATATTTGTTTTTACACAAACATATGAGAGAAACTCGTACATTGAAAACTCATTGAACACTGAACATTGAAAATATCAATATAAATATTGATATCATTTTAGTTTTTAGTTTGTATTAGCCTCCGTGCACCTGTATGGAGTCAAGAATTGAGTCCAAATGTTGTCTTGTAAGGTATCAGCTATGCATAAGACAGTCAGAGATAGTAGTGCAGCCAGCGCAGTTCTGACCATACAACTGACTCAAAACTTCACACTGAACATCTGTAGACTTTCTTTTTCACACTGTAAACACAGGAATATATGTGTCTACCTAAAGAAAGTGCTTTTGCAACTTCTTCTGAACATACTGTAGGCCTATATCAATTATATCAAATGAATAATTAACTAATTACTTATCTCTTAATTTTTTTGCCTCACAGGTTTGGCAGGAAAAGAACACTTCTGTTGTCGTATATAGTCACCACAGTGTTTGGATTTGCAAGTGCTTTCTCATACAACTTCAGCGTTTTTGCTGTCATGAGGTTCTTCACTGGTTTTGGAATTTCTGCAATAAGTATCATCACCATTGTCCTTTGTGAGTGGAACATCATGCTCTGTCTTTTATTTATGTAATGTTTGGAAAACAAAACAAACATTTGCTCAGTTGCATGTGGGAAGTTTTCATAATGTAAAATTAAGTTTGTAGAGGTGATTCATGCTTTCTTCTTTTATCACTGTCCGTGAAGACAAACAAATTCATTTTAAACCCACTGTGTACGTCCAAAGTCAAGAAATGATCCACAGATGAGTCAAAATGCTCTATCAAATACAACACAGCTGTTTATCACATGTACTGTATAAAGCTTAGGTCATTAGATGGTTGCTGTTATATATATATATTTCTTGCTTTTTAGAAACTATCTTCTTTTTGAGTCCAGCAAAAAAAAAAAACAACAACACAACTTTGGTCTTACACCAATAAAATTATAAACAAAAAGGTTTTCCTCACACACACATATATATATATATATATATATTTTTTTTTTGGTACATAACTATACTCCTTCACACTAACCTTTTTATCAGTTTTGTGTTCTAAACTAAATAAATACTAATAATAATTTTTTAAAAATCTGCATCTGCTAAAGTGTAAACTAAATTACCATAATTATGGTCAAGTATATTTTAATAGATCTGATTTAGTATCATTGCTCATAATAGGCATTGAATGGGTGGACATCAAGCATCGAACTGCAGTGGGTGTTTTAATGAGCATGGATTGGAGTGTTTTTACCGCTCTGCTTCCTGTTGTGGCCTATTTTGTGAATGACTGGAGGTACCTGACTGCCACAGCAACTGCTCCACTGTTTCTGGCGATGATCTGTTGGTGGTAAGGAAAAATAATTTTAACATAATTATTGTTCTGTATATTGGCATATAACTTTCACAAAAATAATTGCCAATAAAAAGAATCTTTATAGAAAACAATCTTACGGTGTTTAAAGATCAGACTTTTAGTTTTGATGAGGCAGGGGTGTGACTCGTGAGTTTATATGAAAAACCTGAGCTTTATCAAAACAAATGTTGTTACAGGTGGCTCCCTGAGTCTGCTAGGTGGCTTATAAGCAATGGAAAGCTAAACAGTGCTCATTATTACCTGAGCAAGTGTGCAAAGGTCAACCACAGAGAGCAGTTCATGACTGACCTAAAGCCTGAGGTTCAACATTTTACATAATCTTTTCATTTCTAAACAAAAATCGATGCACAGCTCTATTCTTTTCTTTGACCAAACTTTTCCTTTCACTCTCCAGATCCTGTCCAAAGTAATACTTGTGGAAAATGAAAACAGAAAGTATTCCTATTTGGACCTTGTGAAGACTCCCAGAATGAGGAGACTGACTGTACTTACTGGCATTGTGTGGTACTGTACTGTATATATGTAGGATTGACTTTACCTTCAAACAACACTGACACTTTAACTTCTAAGCATTATGAAAATGTCTAATTTGTTTACTCAGCTGTTGCTCAACCAATAAGCGACCGTGGTATCATCAAGTTCATACACTCCAAAGTGTCCTGAAATAGAAAACAACAGACTCAGTGCAGTGGATATTTTCATACATCACAACACTGTATATTACTGTGAATTATCACTTATGTATAACATGATTACATTGCTCTTTTTCTGTTCATAGGTTTGGAGTAGCCTGTACTTATTATGGAATCAGCTTGAATGTCAGTGGGTTTGGTGTGAACATTTATCTCACACAGTTCATCTACGGTGCAATTGAAATCCCAGCAAAAGCAATTATTTTTTTCAGCTTGAGCAAAATAGGTCGAAGGTTGAGTCAGGCCGGAACACTTGTTCTGACTGGACTGTGTATAATCTGCAAGATGTTTCTCCCTCAAGGTAAATGATTAATTCAGGTGTCTTTTTTGAAAAACTAAGATCATGGTGGCTTCTGTTACTACAGCAACAATAACATACAACAACAACAACAGAAAAAGCAAAACTTGGAAAAAAAATAATACATGTTTAGATTTCATAGATTGATTACCTAAGTAAAGAGTAAATAAGTTTAAAAAAAAAAAAACAGCACTGGGAGTCATTAATTTTCAAATTCTGGACATAGTGGCTTTAAATATAATACAATGTAGAGTTAAAATGTCCTTCGCCAACTTTTTCTTTCAGAAATGGGGATGATTAAGACAGTTGTAGGAGCTTTGGGCAAGATGTTTGCAGAGGCAGCTTTTACTACTGTATATCTGTACACAGCAGAGATCTACCCCACAGTAATTAGGTCAGTAAAATATATAGAGCTTATATTTTGCACATTTACAAACAATTTCTGTTATCCGGAGGCCATCTCCAAAAGTGAAGTTTACTGAGACTTTTGAAAAAGGCAGCAATCAACACCCAGAATGAGTTAAAGTGAGTTGCAGTTGTATTGTGAAATAGATCCCTGATAGTTACAAATGTGTTATGGTTTCTCTGTAGTCAGAGGTTATATTTTTTTCTGTTACACAGACAAAATGGATTGGGTTACAGCTCCTTCATGGCGCGTTTAGGCGTATCCGTATCCCCCCTGATCATGCTTCTTGAAGAAGTGTGGCTCCCACTACCAAATATTGTTTTCTTCCTGGTGGCTTTTGCTGCAGGGCTGTCAGCTTCTTTTCTTCCTGAGACACAAAACATCCGTCTACCAGAGACAATTGAGGACGTGGAACAGACGGGGTACTGGTTCCTCTTTATAACTCTCATTGTGCATCCAAACAACAAACACAGTGATAAATAAATGTCATAAGATGAAAATGTTTTTTTGTGTGTTTCAGAAGACGATCAATCTCCACATCAGATGAGAAATCTCCACCTTAAAAGTTTTCACCATTGCAACTGAAAATATATGAAAACAGCAGCAGAAACGAGCTATAAACAAAATACTGGCATATTATCAAGCTTTATAATGTGAAGTTAAAATAGGATGTAAAACTAAGAGCAAAGAGCAGAAAAACACCGAATTGCTCCTTAGAGCTGAGGGCAACTGCAGAGTCAGGTGATCCTTCTCTTTGCATTCATCACTACAAGCAACAGTTTTGCAAGTAACATGTTAAATAAAAAATGAATTGATTCCACAATAATAATGTTCCTGTGTTTTGTAAGAAATACATTGGGCAAATGTCAATAAATACTTGAAACTAACATACCAGTGTTTAACAGCTGTGCATTTGAAGCCATGATTTCATGTACATTATGTATATTAGAGCGTGAGGAGATGCACAGTCTTAGAAGAAGCTGTGGATGCAACGTGAAGTCCAATAACTTGCAGGCACATGGCTTACGGCTTGTGGAGCTATTTGTAAGTTTTGCTATTGCTACATAGCTAACGTTAGCATTAACAGCTGTTTACTTACCAGCTTTGCCAAGAGCATCAGCCATTGTTGTGTTTACAATACAAGAGGTTATAATACATCTTCAGAGCAGACTGGACACCACAGTGACTCAGATAATCTCATCGACCCCCATGGGAGACCACTCCTACTAGATTGTTCAAAGAGGTAACCGGAGCCTTGAAATAACCCCATTAGCAAAACCCTTTTATAGAAGTTTAATCAGAATTTTTTAAAGTTGCACAGCACAAAACAGTTTACTCACAAACAATTTACAGATGGCCACTAAGTCCGGTGTACGTTCTGTTCCGTTATTGCTTCATCTCAAAGCAGCGTTTGATACAACTGATCACAATTTTAAAATAAACAGTGGGCTGGTATCCCTGGCATAGCCTTGGACAAACCCTGTCTCCTAAAAATTATATTTCTATACAACAAAACTGCAACAGCAAATACGTTTTGTGCAAAAACTTGATTGTGCCTGGATTACATTTTATAATGTAATGAAATGTTGACATGATTGCATGTCCATTCGCAGATTTGTCAGCTGCACATTCATGCTGCAAATCTCCTGTTCTACCATATCCCAGGGGTGGCCTACTGGATTCAGATCTAGTGAGTGCTGACGTGCACTGAACTGATCATCATGTTCATGAAAGCAGTTTGAGACAACTGCTGGAAGTAGCCATTAGAAGATGGGCAAATTGTGGCCATAGAGATATGCACTTGGTCAGCAGCAATACTCAGATAGGCTATGAGATTCAAACAATGATGTGTGCCAGGAAAACATGCCTAACACCATTACACCACCAGCCTGTACTGTTGACACAAGACAAGTTGGGTCAACAGATTCATGCTGTTGACACCAAACTCTAACCCACCCCAACAGCTGCCTTAGCAGAAATCCCAGGAGATCAGCAGTTTCGGAAATACTCACCCATCTGGCACCAACAATCATGCCACAGTCAAAGTCATGGAGATCACATTTTTTCCCCCAATTCTGATGTTTGATGTGAACATTAACTGAAGCTTCTGACCTGTGTCTGCAAGATTTTATGCATTTACTGCTGCCACATGATTGGCTGGTTTAATAACTGAGTGAATAAGCAGTTGTACAGGTGTTCCCAATAAAGTGCTCTGTAAGTGTATAATCCCCCAGGTGCTGAAGGGTCTCCTCTCAGTTGGAGAGCAGTCTGTCCAGTTGACTGAGTTCGTCACCCTACAGCTAAGGGTGCATCCAGTCACTTTGTGAAGGATACTCATTTCAACTACTTCATTCATTTCACTACGTCATTCTTTTAATTTCTACATGAGTCATGACCAGTAAAGGATGAGCAAATGACTCATTTATCTGAAGGGTGAAATAAGGATCCTGCTTTAACTATTACCATGAATGCTTCACAGTCACCCAGACACGTTGTTTTAGTGGTTAAGTGAGGTAAAATATTCACCCATTTCAGCTTTAATACAGCAGCTCTTGGGAGAGTCAAATGCCAAAGGTTGTCTTATCAGGTCTTTGATTCAAGTTTGCTGTTCACTTTTTCGTGTACAGGCATGGGTGTGTGAGCAGTTTTTCTTTTTAATCTCAAAGGAAGACATTTTACACACAGTGAGAGGCCACAATGAGGTTTGAGAATGTCCTTGCTGATATTAATGGATTTGGAAGATTTCAGATAATGATCATTGTAATCAGCTTCATTGGACGCTTCACACTGCCCTGCCACTTCATGCTAAACAACTTCATAGCAGCGGTTCCCTCTCACCACTGCGACATCAGCTCGCTAGATGATGGAGATCATTTCAGGAATTTATCGCAAGCAGAGAGGCTTGTTGTTAGTATTCCAGTCCAGGACGATGGGACTCTGAGCTCCTGTCAGATGTTTGCAGAGCCTCAGTATGATCTGCTGCTCAACCCCTCCAACATCACTGACCTGCCCACAGTGCTGTGCCAGAATGGATGGGTGTACGATAACACAACCTTCAAATCTACTCTGACTTCACAGGTGACTTAGATTACTTTTCATTCATAAATATCACAAACTGTATTGTGTCCACCATCATAATTAAGTTTTATGAAGAAGTCTTTTATGTTCAGAGTGAACTTGTCCTCTTTCTTTATTTGCTTGTACAAGTGGGACCTGGTGTGTGATAAAAGAGGAAAAAACAAAGCAACTGCGACCATCTTCTTCATTGGAGTGATGTTTGGAGCTGTGACCTTTGGAAGTTTGAGTGACAAGTATCTCAGTTTACAACTTAAAGTGTACAGTATATACAGTCTACTGTATGATCACCTAGGGTTTCAACCAATCAGAAACACTAACTTTGGAGACGTCCTGACTTTCCACAGGTTTGGCCGAAGGATCATGCTGTTGGTGTCCTATGTGTCTGGAATGCTGTTTGCCGTTGCAAGTGCTTTTTCTTCATCCTATGTGATGTTTGCAGTGCTGAGGTTCTTCACGGGGTTTTGCATCACTGGCATCGTCATTGTTTCAGCAGTCCTTAGTAAATAATCTCTGCTCTGTATCTTAACACATCACCTCAGAAGCCCAAACTACCAAATGCAGGTCTATAGAGAGAGAAAAAAAGATTACAAGTATTGTTGTAATTGTAAAGGGTTTTTTTCTGACAAGCGATTGTTGCAAAGTAAGTGATGGGATGTTTGTTCTTTGCAGGTGTGGAGTGGGTGGACGTTGAGCACAGGAAACTGGTGGGAGTGATCGATAGTTTATCATGGACATTTGGGAACACAGGATTTGCAGCTATTGCCTACTTTGTTACTGACTGGCGGTGGCTGATTGTTAGTGTCACATCACCTCTAATCTTGGCCATTGTCACCTGGAGGTATGACTCTGAAAATGAGATCTTTTCATCAAACAACCTTAGTCCTTACTCAGTGGGATTGTGATTGGTTTAATTATTGGTTATAAACATAGGCAAGTGACACTCTTACATTGCCCAAAAACATATTAAGGCAATGTTTGAACATTCAATGTCTTCCTCTGGCAAATATCCAGGTGAAAGAAAAACATAGCATAATCGGCTTTCGCCTGATGAGGACTTTGGTGCTTGGAAATTTGCCTCATTAAACTTGCTACTTCTATCTTACGCCTGTATCCAACCACAGCTAGATGTACACAGTATTTATGGTTTATGCTTTAAATGTAAATATGCAATGGAAGTTATTGCCATGTAATGCATTAGGACTAAAAAACCTTTTTGCCTTCAACATTAGGTGGATGCCAGAATCGGCTAGGTGGCTCATCGCCAATGGAAAGCTGGAGCAAGCTCAGACGTATTTGAAAAAATGCGCCACAATGAACGGAACAGAAGAGTTAATTCACACACTTAAAACAGAGGTATATTGCATAGCAGATGATAGTTAAAGCTGGAGTGCAGGACTTTTATATATAAATGAACGTCCGTTACATTCAAGCAAATGAGTTCATACGATGCTGATTAAGCCTATCAGCGGCAGGTAAATCCCTCTGTATTTCGCAGCATACTGGAGTATTAAATCTGGTGGTCTGTGGCGACATTCCCACATTGGCGTACCGGAAGTGATGCTTTTTACATCAACCAGAAATGATTGGTTTCACAAAGAGAAGAGGGTACCAAAGCATAGCGATGGAGCTGGAGTAGCCTACAGCAACTAGGCGTATGGTGGCACTATGGTGGAACAGCCTTGGAAGCGTCCAGAAGAAAGGTTTCTGATTCTCCAGATAATAAAGAAACTATTACTCTCACTTTCAGAGGGGGGAGACAAAAGTTCTGCACTACAGGTTTAAGTCAAGAGAACCAATATATATATATATATATATATATATACAGTATATATATATGTATATAATAAAATCAACAACATAGTCTTGGGCCTGCAATCTTTCAGATTCTAATTATTTTTGTGTTGCCTAAAACACTATCCTTTATTTGTATATCACATGGCTCAAAGAACAATGCTGCTTTGCATTCTTTCAGACACTATCCACTATTGTTGTGACAGAGAAAAGAGATCGGACCTATTCCTACCTTGATCTGATACGAACACCCAAGATGAGGAAACTGGCCCTGTGTACTGGTGCATTGTGGTCTGTATTCCCACTGTGATTTAGGTCAATGGTTTTAGGTTGTAAAATATATTATGTATTGTGTTTGGGTCAAAGAGTTAGTTTTACATTTTAAAAGATCCAGATGAAATGTTGTGATGGTGTATCAACAGACTGTTTAATGAGCTTGCACTTTCTTTTCCCCTAGGTTTTGCGTGGCGACTACATTTTATGGCATCAGCTTCAACATCACAGGCTTTGGGCTCAATATCTATCTCACTCAGTTTACCTATGCTTTAATTGAGCTCCCAGCCAAATTATCAGTTTACTACTTACTGGATAAGATTGGCAGGCGACGGACTGAGGTGGGAGCTATGCTGTTGGCTGCTGTCTGTCTTGGAATCAATATTGTGGTACCTACAGGTAATCTAGATAATTGTTCATTTCACATACTTACACCCCAGAGCTTCAACCATTATGCACTGGAGTATATAAGGAATTCTAGTTTTTTCATTATGAAAAATGAACTGAAATAATAAGAAAATTATGTTCTCCTCTTAGATATGTCTGTTGTGAGAACAGTGGTAGCAGTCATTGGAAAAGGGTTTTCTTCAGCATCCTTTGCAACTGTTGTGCTCTACAGCTCTGAGCTCTATCCCACTGTAGTAAGGTAACTATGCATGCCTTTCTTTTTATCTTTCTCTCAACAACCTGCGCTATATCAATATTGCAGGACATTGAATACATGGGCATTATTTCTACCTACAAGTATCAAATCATTGTTAAAGGCAATGTCTCCGAATGTTTCTTATAGGCAGAATGGTATGGGCTACAACTCCTTCATGGCTCGACTTGGTGTAGCTGTGGCTCCTTTGATCCTCTTATTGGATGATGTCTGGAAGGAACTGCCGCAAGTTGTCCTGTGCTCTGCAGCTGTAGTCGGGGGAATAGTGGCAAGAATGCTGTCAGAGACACGCAACAGGTGCCTGCCAGAGACCATAGAGGATATTGAAGAGCAGTGGTAGTAAACACTGTCACTGGCACATACTCAGTCAAGCAACGTTATTTTTAACAGTCTGTTCTGGGTGAATTTATGTGCAGTTTTTTCTTGAAGCAGAAAATAAATATTGGTTGGTTTGAAGGATATCATTTCCATCTTTCTCGGTTTTTGACCTCTACATTTTATCTTGTAACCTCTAGATTGGGGATCCCTGTAATTAGATAAATTAGCGACACTTTACTGTAAGTCCCGTACTTTAACATAAATGTAAGCAGATTTTTTATTAATATAGAGAAATACATTTGTTTGAAATTTCTTCATAGAACTTATGATTGTTGATAAACACTGTACAATGTCCTTATAGCATCTAACTACATTATGGTGTGTTATAAACCATTTATTAAATGCTTGTATGCTGTTTATACTGTAAATGCTAAGCGGGGGAACTTGAAGTAAGGGATTACCAGTGAATTATATACAATATGCGCATTTGTGATAAAACAAACTGTTTTAATGAAAAGTGCCTCAGACCTGATTTTGTTCCCTGAAGATTTAAATCAGAAAACAATCGATATTTAATCTGTACAATGGATTAAATTATAAACTAAGCTCCATGTTAGGTGATACAAAAAAGGTGAGTTGAACTATAACAATCTGGCTGCTAAGAATTTTAAAGAACCAAAACATAAAGTTAACAAGCTGATAATCTGTATGACAAAGTAATATTATGTACTTTAACAATATAGTGCCCATATTAACCTGTGTATTGGTTCTGTTTATTTATTTGACCAAATTTATATCTCAACACAAAAGTGAAACATTAAAACTCCTGTATGGACCACACAACTGTTATAATAACAGGTTTTACTAATTAATATCTACACGGAAATTAAGTCAAAGCTCCTTTATTAAAGAAACAAAGCAAGCACAATTCTTTTTTTTATGACTCAGTAATCCCCTAAAGGAAAGTCAACCACATCTAAATGACATGTTTCTGATATTCCTTTTGAAAATCTTTTATAGCCAAGTCTAAGATTTGCTGCTGATATTTCATCTGACATTACACTTAGTTACAGAATTAACATTGATGGGAAAAGGGAAAAAAAAAGAAAAAGCAAACAAAATATAAAAATCAAAATGCCAAATTTTAAACATTAAGATACAATGATACAGAAAGATCTAAAACTATAGTACGCAGTTGTTTTCCAGGACACTTCTTGGCTATTGTTCAGTACTGGGAATACTCCTTGCTCTCTAGTTTGGCAATGATTCGTTCCAGCTGTCTTTTAGCTTCACATTGTGGGAAGTTACTCATTTCATAGTACTGGGGTGCAATCTTCACCAGCCTGTAACCAAAGAAAGAGGATCATGATTAGTTCTGTCAGTGCGATCATGTACAAACAAAGTTCAGTTACAGAGATTTATCTTGAGGAACCTGTATTAGTAAAACTTTTTGAAACCTCAGCACACATACCACTCTGGCTTGATGTCTGTGCAAGTGCGGATGTAGTTCTTGGTGGTGAGGACAAATTCATTGTAGAGCACCCACTCGGGCTTGTGGTCCAGGACTGTAGATGGGTGGAGTTGGACCACTTGGTTGTCTTTCACTGTGAGGTAATGACCTGTGCGCTCCAAATGAGCCACCTGCAGAATGCGACGAAAGAAAATGCAGAAGGACCTCAACAAGTTAGAAAACAAACATCTCTGGTGCAAAATTAGCAATTTTCTTGTAAAATCATCTTGGAGCCCCGTAGCATCTATAAGCAGTATATAAACAGCTCAGACATGGTTTATTACACACTATAATGTTCTTTTGTGGTTTATGAATGCATTTATAAACAACTATATCTCCTCCTGTGTGCACCCATGAGCAGAACATTTCGTATGAAGAAATAATGAATAGTAACATTACAGTGTAAAATACATCTTCAAAGATGTTATAAATTTTGGCAATTACTGTACTCTACTCCTAAAAATGCCATGATTTTTACTTATAGCTGCATTATGGTGTGTTATAAAGTCTATCATTAACATGTCAGCTAGCATCCTTGTGTGTTCACCTGCATGAAGAACCCAGTGCAGAGCGCCCTTCGGATGTTGATGTAGTAATCTCTGCTGGTGAACTCTGTGCTCCGACGGGGCAGGTTGAAGCGGTCCATGATCCTGGACAGCTGCTGCCGCACATTGTCAGCAGACATCAGTGAACGGTAGTTGACAAAGTTGTCATAGCACCACTGGTTAGACTCGTGGTCTGGAAAAAAGTATAACAGAGATTCAGAAATTTAATTAAATGTCAGGTGTTTCAAAATGGGAATGGGAAGCGTTTGATGTTATTTTTACAGCAAACTCAAAGCTGCACTGATCAACATTTTTTTATATAAACTATGGATAAAAAAAATGTAAACGGCATCACTAAAATAGAGAGCAAATTTGCTTTATGAAGTGATTTAGTACTTTTTTTTGGCTTTCTGGCCCCCACCTTCACTCTGATCATGGTTTCTAACTACAGCTGAAACTGAGGATGGATTTTCCTCATGAGTTGTTGTAGATTAAATACAGGACTCAAAATGAATACTTATGTTACTATCTGCTTATTTTAGCTTGTTCTGTTGCATCCAAAGTACCTAAACACTCAATAAATGCTTCTTCAATATTATAAGTGCAAGCATTTCAGTGCTGCAACATAATGCAAAAAAAAAAACAAAAAAAACAGGAGTATGGTGCAGAACTTAGACTGGTGCTCACTTTGTTTGAAGGCGTGGTAGACGTTGAGCAGCGTCAAGTGGTCTCCGTCGATGTGAGCAAACCTCATCTTGGACTCGTCTGCTGCCTTCTTAGCCTCCGTGGGGCGGACAAAACACTGTGGGACTAAACAAGGTTGGTATGGGCCCCAACAAAGCCGCCCATAGGGATGAGTCAAACATTCACAGAAAAATGGAGCAAAGCCTATGATGCTAGGGCACTCGACACTGCGTTGGGACAGGGCAGGACCACAAGCTCTATCAAAGGGGGCTGCAGGCTTTTCTCATGGTCATTCCCAACTGTATTGGCTATTAGCTCGTAGAGAGGGGGTCATTTAACCACATCTGTAAAACAAGAGTTTTCACACAACTACAAAGTGTTAGGGACACCAGCAATGTTTAACTTTTCAAGGTTCAGAAATTTAACTTCTTGGTATTGAGACACAATGGGGTTAGGCCTTTAAGAGAGCAGATAATAAAAATACTCATAGGCTACACACGATAACTATATAAAATGATAACAGCAAAAATTCATAATGCATTATTTCAATGAAAAGAAAATTCACATAAATGTGACGAATATGAAAAAAGTAAGTGGTGCCTGCCCTATCCACTAAACATACTGTATATTCTATGACCATAAATTAAAACTAAAATTAAAAGTCAAAAACAAATTGACTGTCAGTTCAAGGAGAGCTTTAACATTTAACTGAAGTTGTCCAGTGTTAACACATTCAAACCAAAACTAAAGCTGTAGATTAAAAAAGCTTTTTCATTATTACATACACTATATTCCCTATACAATATTTATTTTGTTAGGAACAATGAAAATCTTAAAACTTAAGATTGTTTAAAACTCTTACAAACTCAAATATTTGTTCAAACTAAATACGTTGCACAACTTTTCAATAAACTACACACAGAGGGTAACTTGACATAATAAGCTGTACTTGTTGCCAACCGGTTTAAAACAAAAATGATTCTCAGAAAGAATTAAAGGAAGAAGCATTTTCATGCAACACTGGGGCAATACTTTGATGCTACATATGGTGTTGAATGAAGTGCTTGAGATGCCACATCAAGACTTTCACAGGAATTAAAATATGAAATAATAGCAAATTAAATATAAAGTATGATTAATAGTCCTGCATTTATTTGCTTGTGTTCCACAATGCTGTGCACAATCTAAATTCTAGGTGGGACACTTCTTTTCACCACCAGCAGTGAATAGCCGTGTTTTTAACCCCAAGAGAGTGGGCCTACAGAAGGCAAGGAAGATGTCAGCCCAGTCCTGGGCATTACCTGACAGCATGGCAGTAATGGAAAGGATCTCATTAGAGCAGTTAAACTCGCAGCTGGCAATGACCATCTTAGCCAGCTGGGGGTCCAGGGGAAACTCAGCCATCATGGAGCCCAGCTCCGTCAGGTCACCGTCATCGTTGAGAGCTGCGAGGTAATTCAGCAGTTCAAGGGCCCTCATCAGTGTTTCTGGAGCTGCGGTGGGAGAGAAGGAGGGTCAGAGGGTCATGCCCAACTCGAGCCCTTTGGATGTTTTAGTATTCTTTATGCAGACTGACTCACCAGGTGGATCCATGAAGTCAAAGTGCACCAAGTCGTCAATACCAAGCTTCTTCAGCTGCAGCACAACAGATCCCAAGTTGGATCGAAGAATCTCAGGGTATGTGTTATCCTGCCGAGGGATGATTACCATGTTAAATGTATCTGACAATATAATTCTGATTAAACTACAAGGAGCCAATGAAAAATGAAACGACAGAAGTATGCTTTTGAGCGTTTTTCTGCCTCCTGTTTATGTAACCGTGGTCACTTGCCTGCATTTCTGTTTTGTAGGCCTTCTCTGTGTAGAGGCGGAAGCATTTTCCTGGACGTGTTCTGCCAGCTCGTCCTGCCCTCTGCTGGGCAGAAGCTTTACTGATGGCTGTGACGAGCAAAGACTCAACCCTAATACGAGGATTGTACACCTGGACACACATTTGGAACAATGGTTAATTAAACAACTGACCTGAGATGTGCATTTTTTTTACATTGTAAACAAGGAAAACAGGACCACTAGTGAACAACAAAACTTATCTACGTTTATAATAACAAGTTTTACAGAATGATGCTAACCAAAGATTTTATGTAGGACAAAACATGTAAGATTATATCACCTTTTGTTTGGCAAATCCAGGATCAATGACAAACACCACACCATCAATTGTTAGAGAAGTCTCAGCAATGTTTGTCGACACCACGACCTGAGAGGAAGAAGCAACAGCAGTCTGTCAGACATCTATTATCAACATCTGATAATTAGGTGCAAAAAGATGCATTATGGGAAGTCATTCAACAACAGAAAATGCAACTTTGATTTGGTTTAAAACTCATATTGTAATTAAGCTGAAACCTATATCTCTATTATTCAAAACTGACCTTTCTTCCTATTGCGCCGTTGGGTTTCCTTGGAGGAGGAGGCTCAAAGATCCTTTGCTGCTGCTGCGGCGGCAACGTGGAATACAGGGGAATGATTTTGATGTCTCCAACTTCAGGTCCAAGGTCATCTACCTCACGCTTGATCCGTTTGCAGGCTTCATCAATTTCCTGAAAGCAGAAGGTTAGGTTTCATTTTGGTGTTCGAGACACAGACCGACGTGACAATAATGAGGCTTCCCAATGGACCAGTAATGTCAGCGTTGTAAGTCTTACCTCTTGACCAGTGAGGAAGAGTAAGCAGTCACCTTCATCTTCCTCACACATATGAATCTGGATGACAGTGCGGATCGCTGCCTCAAGGTAGTCTCGCTCGGGCTCAGGGGTGTAGAAGATCTCCACAGGGTGTGTACGACCAGGAATAGTCAGCAGGGGACAGTTGTCGAAGTAGATCTGGAACTTCCCAGCGTCTAGTGTGGCACTCATGACGATCACCTGTCCATGAAGGAAGCATCACTCAAGTTTCTTTTTCTACTCACATTTGTTTAAAAAGACCATAACCCGTGTGTCTTTGTGTTTTAGCCCCTGGCCTACAAAAATCACACTTTACAGTTTTGTTTCAAATGTACAGTAATTAATTTCTATGTGTATGAATCTATTAGCAAAGTCTTGAAACCTGACTGAATTGCATAATTCATCCTAGTGCACAGTAAGTCAGCCTCAGTTTTTGTTCCATTTTCACTGGGTGGCAACACAGTGTCACTGGAGATTGATTTAGAAAGTGTGAGCTCCGATACCTCCCAACCATGACGCAACTTTAACTAAACTTAATGCAGTGTTAATGCAGTGTGATGGTTTACACAAATCAAGCAAGTTTCAAGAGTTTGCTAATACATTTTCATATCATACAGAAGTTAATGGAAACCAGTGTGTGCCTTGAACAATGAGGAAAATACATTTTAAAAAGTCCAAAAAGCAGGAGCATGGGGTTTGCTGTCATGTAAAATACATATATATTTGTTGTAATTTGGCCAACACAAGGAAAACCTCTGATATGGTCCATTAAGCAGCAGTTACTCTGTATGTTGGTAGATTTTTTTTAATAACATTTGTTTGATCGAGAGGGGAAAAAAAAAAAGCTGTAATTTGTTCAGTTAACTGACGCAGAAACTATTGCGCCAAAATTATGTGCCTCTGTTTTATTGGTGCAAACGACTTCCCTGTTTGTCATCCAATGAACCATCCTGTGTGTGGTGTTTTTCTTTTTTTAATCTTTAATACTAAATAAGCTGTGTATGGTCATAATAATAATAATAATAATAATAATAATAATATGACAACTATCAAAAAAGGACAAGCTTATTCCTCCAGTCTGTGCTGTAGAGCATGCATTTCCTACCTTCTCATGATCAGTGGAATTTAAATAAATGAATAAACTAATCAAAGTGGCACAGTGCTGTACTCTACGGTATTCATTTTATTATCATCAGCCAAAAATAAATTTAGAAAATCACCCGGCTGTAGCAAAACATAACATTCACAAAGAAATCACAAAGAAGAAAGAAATTTTATGACTTTTATTCAAAAATGAACAAATACCTTCAGATCTGGTCTTTGACGCACCACCTCCTTCAGTACTCCCATCAGGATATCTGTGGCCAGAGTTCGCTCGTGGGCCTCGTCCAGAATGATCACACCATATCGCTCCAGCAGTGGGTCATTCATCGCCTCTCTTAGTAACATACCGTCGGTCATGTACCTGAAGAAATAACAGACATGATTTTTTGGATTAAGACATTCTGGGGTAAATCAAATACGACTGATTGCTCTATAAAAAGCTGTTTTTGAGCGTTAGCAGCTCTAAATCACTTACTTCAATATAGTCTTGGCAGAGCTACAGTCCTCAAATCGGATGGAGTAACCGACTTCCTGTCCGAGCATGACGTCCATTTCATCTGCCACTCTTTGAGCCACACTCATGGCTGCCACTCTCCTGGGCTGAGTACAGGCCACCGCTCGCTTGGGACCAGGCAAACCTCTCACCATGTCCACACACCACTGTGGGATCTGAAGAAGCAAAGGTTGCAAGGCTGTTAGTGTGCACAACACAAGCTTTTAGTATCTAGCACGTAAGACACAGGTCAATTTATTGCATTTCAGACCTGTGTCGTCTTCCCAGAACCAGTCTCTCCGACAAGCACAAAGCTCTGATGACGTGTGATGATATCGCTGAAGCTTTCCTTGTACTCCCACACTGGAAGCTGTAACCTCTTCTTCAGGATCTCGTAGTAACGCGGTGTGTGCGGTAGGTTGGTGAATGGATTGATCTGCTGGTGCACAACCATTTGCTTGATGGGTGGTAAGACTGGCCCGGCTGCCGTGCTGTTAACTGGCGCACTAGAAGGCTTCGGGTCTCTGTCCCGGTCTCTGTCCCGGTCCCGATCCCTATCTCGGTCCCTGTCCCTGGAGCGGTCCTCACGGTCTCTGTCACGGTCACGGTCTCTCCTGTCAACATCATGGCAACAAATTGTTATAATCATTTCGCTTGTAAAGAAATCATTATGAAACTTCAAGTATCAGTCGAGTTTATGCTGCATTCACGTCACATCATATGGAACGGATTGTGGGAAGTTTGTAAGCGTTTACCTCAAAGGAAAACTCAAGACAGTTATGATTGTAGAATTGGTTGGACTTTGGTGGATGTGAAGCATTCATAATTGTTTGGATAATAAGGCACTTCCTTATCATAAAAATAAAAGCCAGGTTGACTATATCTGAACTTCAAGTTCAGATATATATCAAATTCAGATTTATATCAGATATCTGAAGTTCAATTGCCATATCTCCAAGATATGACATGAAAGCAGCATTAATCTGCATTATGTACATTACAATCCTACAGGCACTGGATCTTTAAATTTGATAACAATACACTGAGCAGTATTCTTCCTCTTTGACAGGGACCCCTTAAACTCATTTTTTCAATTATTGTACAAATTGATATATCTGTGATAAGCTAGTATTAGCCAATAGACTGGCCTGGGTGACTTATAGATCGAGCTCTAATGTACACTCAGTTGCCAGTTTACAATGTACATTAAGCAAATAAATCAAATAAAACTTTTCAAGGGATTTTTCAAGCAATAATTACAAAAATATTCATTTTTCAGAATGAATATTACCATAAACTAAATGTATGGGTTTTATACCATTTGTTGAATAAGACAACTGATTTTTTATTTTTATTTTTTTTTAATAGGGAAAAAAAATATTGACTAAAGGACAGGTTCACATCTAGTAATCAGTTTGTCTTACAGGAATAGCCTTGTGTCCATAAGAACACTTAAACAGGTTTTGCTTACTGTAATCATTCCTCCTAATCCTACTGGTCATTACAAAATCCCTTCCTAATGCAAGTTGGGGGGGGGCAAAGACGCTATCCCTCCTTGTTTTGTGCAAAAGTGTATTTTTCGGTTCAGCTGAATTTAATATGAGGCTTCAGCAGTCTGAATGAGCCAATTCAAGTGAGTGTCTTTCAAATTTACAGCTTTCAGTAGAAACATTCCCTCTTTTAATCACTATATTTCCACTGTAGTTCAACAGGGAAACTTGAGGGACTTTTACACTAGAGAGACAATCACTTTGGATGATAGCCACTTCATTTGTTCAACTGGGAGTGCTGAAGTCTCATATTAGCTTCAGATTAACTAATGAATACAGATTTATTTTTGTCACGCACTCCCTAAAAAGTCTATTATGAATGGATCGTTTTTAATGACAGGACGAATTCATGATAGCAAGCAAAAGCTGTTTTAATGTTATTTTTATTTTAAGAGACTGGGAAAGCTGTGAATTTATCAATTAATGCAGAGGATTGTTGACAGATTAATCAATAACAAATAATTGTTAGCTGTTCTCTTTGACTGCCGTTAGCTAGCATGCTAATGCACTGGTTCTGTCAACAGACCCTTATTTGGTAACTTGTAAGTGTATCTAGATAACGGTTTGCTTCACAAACCAAATCACAGTTTACGTTTTTGTAGCTAGTTTTTACTCGGCGTAAATCAGTTAACAGTGGCTGACTGGAGCTGTTAGCACCGCGCCAAGTAAGGTTAGCCCTACACACACACACACACGTGTCTCAGCCGTGATGGAAACGTTGAGGCTTCGTTTGTTAGCTTGAGCCGTCCTCAGCAGCTACTTACATTAACTTAACACCAAATTAAATATATTGAATATCATGTACCACAGGAGCATTTGGGATGCTGAGAAGCAGCGGGTAAGAAAAGAACTAGAACATTAACAGCTAAGGTTACATTATTGTACATTATTCCAGCTGATTTTATGATTTAGATTTTATGGTTAGCCAAGTTAACTAGCATCAGCTAACAGTCGGTTAGCACCGGAGTGGTTAGAGCAGACATGTAAACTGTGGAGCTTCACCTACCCATCAGACCTCTTCTTACTGGAGGAGTAGTCATCACCCAAATCCAGGCGATGTCTTTTGGACATCTTTGGGGGGGGATAAACTTGGGTTATCGTCAATCAATCAACGTGAATACAATTCTGCCGGGCGATATGCAACTAACTTGGTTTCCTGATTCCTGAACTGGAGTGTTTTATTCTTTTCACATTAGTTTTTACAGACTTCATTTACCGCCGCCTACTGGTCTGGAGGGTCTACCTCAAGACACCCCAAAAGTCCCAGATTTACACCATATACTGAGTTCACATAATTTGATTTATCACAAAATTGTTAGACGAATGAACCACTTCAAGTAAAATATCAGTAAAGATATCAGCCTTGTCTTGAAGACAAAATTGTTTGTAGACAAACAAGTCTTATGGCCTTAACTGCTAATTTGCTCGTTTGTCTTGAAGTTGTTTTATCAGATTGCTTCATTTTTTTGTGTCAATTCATTAATACAGAGAAACCCTTGTAAAATAGTATTGTTCCATCACAGCATTACAATAAGACTGCAACCAATGTTTATTTTCATTATCAATACATCTGGCAATTGCTTTTTTTTTTCTTTTTCTTTTTTAAATAATTAGCTGATTGCCATTGTCAAAAGGCCCATCATTATTCCCTGAAGCACAAGTTAACATTCAAACTCATTCTGTCAAAAACTGTCAATTTTCCCTGTTTTGTAGATGATAGACTTCAGATGTGTTTTCTGGGCAGTTACTTAAGAGGAGAGTTTAGACCAGGCCTAATGGACGGCAGGAAAGTTTCTAAGGTTATTCAACAAACAGCTACCTACAAATAGCCTATAACATGAGCTGAAAAACACAGGTTCAGCCGCTCATAAACGGAGAAAACAATGAAAAGTGAAGACCAGCCCACACCATCAATCTTCCATGATGAAAAAGAAACTGACAGTGTCCTGTGAAGGTCTGCTCCACCCTCAACAAGCAACGCCCACTGACACGCTTATACAACACTTAAGAAACATATCGCATAGTCAGACGATAAACACGGAACCATTCAACAAGAGTGAAAACTCTTTACCAACAGGTTTCCCATCGTTTTTTCATGCTGACCATGCGTTTTCACGGGTAAGTGGACTCAGCTTATATGACGGTATCTGAAGTCTCGTTTTGGCTTGTGTGGGATAATTAACTTTATTTAAACAGGGTAAAACACTGCGACATCATGTTTTTCCAGTGGTAAGAACAGTCTGCATGTCGCATTTCTCCCCTTATTCTTGTTAGGGCATAAACATACAGTATAGTTAATTTAATGTTTTGTGCATTCATTTTAAATGTGTCAAAATTGACAAGTATTGGAGTTTGACATGCACTAACGGGCATATTGTCCTTGTTGAGAAATAAGAGAAATAACAGTCACATGGGCCCTTTCTTAAGTGTTGGAGCTTAATATCTGCTGCTCTGTAGTTAAACTCTGAAGTAAAGGTTGCACTTTTTTGACTGAACTACTTTCACGGTGGTGCATTTACTAAAGTACATTAAACCACACCAAAATACAAATTTTAGGTACTTTACAGGTACTTTAGTAATTCTTGTTTAGCTGCGTCATACTTCCACTCCACCGCATTGTAAAGTGAAAAATTTTACCTTTAACTCCATTATATATTTTTGTCAACGGAAGTTTTTTCTTTTAGATGAATATTTTAAATATAAAACATATGATGATTTTAATAAAAGTGTAATCAATCATCCAACTATGTAGTAAGTATTTAAATGAGCTCCAACTCCAGCAACATTAAAATGCTCCTAAAATATAATGATTCTTTCTTCCTGAAAGGAGATATTATATATAAATATAAAGAGGGGTTTTTGATGCTTAAGTACATTTTTCTGACAATACATGTGCATTGAGTAATGCAGGACTTTTACCTATAACAAAATATTTATATAGTGTGTTTTTGCTTCCATTTAACTAAAGGCTCTAAATGCTGCTTTCACTGCTCCTCATTTACTTTACTTGCTATTTTCATGCAAAACCTATTGTTTGTTTATTAATCTAATGCATCGTCATAATAATTTTAATATCTTTCAGGTCAGTGCGTCTATTGGAAATTGCTCTTTTGGTCCTCCTGGCAGTCTGTCAACAATGTGTCTCAGCTGACAATGACATTTTGGCTCCACCAGAAGTCTCGCAGCACAATGGCACCATGTATGCAGTGTGCAAAATGAGACCCAGCTCAACAATACCCGAGGGTCTGCCCAAAGTGTACGGTCAGGTGCTGTTTAAGCAGGATTATCCTCATGGAAAACTCAAAGTCCTTCTCCGGTTTAATGGCTTCCCCACGGAGGGTAATCCAGAGCCTAGAGCGGTGCACATCCATCAGTACGGAGACCTGAGACAGGGGTGTGACTCCACAGGTGGCCACTACAATCCACGTGGTGTACATCATCCAAACCACCCGGGAGACTTTGGGAACTTTGAGCCCCAGGAAGGAAAAATCAATACGTTGATAGAATCTGAGGCAACACTGTTCAAAGAGCTTTCTGTGATCGGAAGAGCAGTGGTGGTCCATGAAAAGAGAGATGACTTAGGGCGTGGTGGAGATGCGGGGAGCCTGCTGCATGGAAATGCAGGCCGCAGGCTTGGCTGCTGCATTATCGGGATTTCCTCTCCTACTCTCTGGAACATGTACAACAAGCAGAATAACAGGCCGCTGAGGAGAAATTAGAGTAGAGTAGTGCTGTATACTTTTAATCAGCTCACAGATGTTGCCTTTGTATTCATTCAGTCATTGTATCGGTTGTATTCTGTGTCTGATACTAAGAAAAATCAATGATTCAATCACATCACCACTTTCCAAACATTCAACAGTAGCTTATTGGATGTAGTGGAAACTTGCCTTAAGAACGTGACCCACCAAATTTGGTTCAGACATCCATGGTTCCCAAAGGATGTATCCTTGATTTTGGTGATTCTTTGCTTTTTCTTCTAAAACCCATTAAGTTAGACTCCTTGCATGAAACCTTACAAAAATAGACATTCTGCATTAAATACTGTATCAAACTTTACTTTCAGGGCGGTGTGTCACAATATATCAAATCATGATGAAAACTGCTTCTTGTTTTGGATTTTATACTTAAAATACAGTTTTTCCAAAAACAGTAGTTGAAAATTATTTATTTTGCAGAAATAAATCCACATTTGTACACATTCAACACTTACAGAAAACACATATGGCTCTATGTAATTACTATCTGCTGAGTTACAAAAACACAAGATATCAGTGCTGGTAATCTAGATGTGGCTTCAGTGTGTTACAGACTAATACATTCTGTATATATATAATATATTCTAAACTAAGATCTGTTTGTTCAGTGTCAACTGACAAATCATGTGGTAAATCATCAAATATTTGCTTTGAAAATGTCTGTTAAGGAATAAAAGCATGGATTAAAATAGAAAATGCAGTTCTCTTTAATCAATTAATTGTATATTGTCATGCAGGATTTTATATAGCTTTCATAACATTGTGCTTTCATGATTCAAAAAACAAAAACTTGTTTAGCGATGTTTAGTTAAAAAAAAAAAAAAAAAAACTGAAAAAGGTTTCTGGACAGAATCTGTTTGGAAACATTTCTATAATGTTTGCAGAAAGAAACTAGAGATCATCTTGAGATGCAGTTATAACAGTGTCGCTCTGACAAACATCTGTCCACAGACAGACAGACATATAACCACCTGCCAAATTATTCAAAACCACCTCTGTGGTAATTCCTGCTACAGTAGGTGTCTCCAGGACCACACACAAACAAACAAACAAACAAACAAACAAACAAACACACACACACACACACACACACACACACACACACACACACACACACACACACACACACACACACACACACACACAGTGAAAACAAAACCAGCCCTGCAGCTGGTAATAAAACTGCCTGGCTTAAATATTGTTCACAACAGTGGAATGTCTACTTCTTGATACAGTGTTTTATAAAATATGGTAGGTTTATTTATTGTCAAGGGGGAAACATGGGCAAGATAAAGGGGAATGTTTCAGACCAACATTTAATTTCTAAGCGACACTGCCTCTTTCTGTTGATGGTCAACTGACAGCAGCAATTGCACTTTGTCCCTCTTTTCATTTTTAATATAATTTCCTTGTAAAACAAAATCTGAATCAGTGTCCCACTGGAGAGTTAACAGCAGAAACATAATGCAAATTACATTCTCCTTAAACTTAGTCTCTGAGTCAGAACTAAGATTCGCACAACTAAAGTAAATGATCTTTAATGATCGAATGCTGACAAATCTACATCTTCACACCTGTGTTGTGTTCCAGCCACAGTTCCAGTTCATAGCCCTCGTTCGCTACTTCACAGATTCTCCACTCCACACCTCTGACACAGAATGTGCAGCTTCCACCAGTTCAGGAAAGATCCTTTTCCCTGTTTCAACTTGACAGTGCCGCTAAACACAAAGTGACATCCATAAAGAAATGGTTTGATGAGTTTGGTGCGGAAGAACCTGAATGGCTTTCACAGAGTTCTGACCTCAAACCAACAACTTTTTGGATAAACTACATCACATACTGTTAATGCCCAGCCACACCAATTCTCTGGCTCAATGGGAGCAAATCTCTTTAGCCAGGTTCCTGTGGAAATCCTTCCCAGAACAGTTCAGGCTGTTAGAGCAGCACATTAATGGCCATAATTTTGGAATAAGATGTTCAACAATCACATTTGGTTGTAATGTTTGAGTGTCCACATACTATTGGCCATATAGTATGATTAACGAGGTTAAAAGGTGGGACAATAATCAGTTTAAGGATTTTTTTTTTTTTCCTAGACAACCATGAAATTTCATGCCGTGGCCACTGAAACACAATAACAAATCATCTGTTGATCCTAGCAGCTCAGTCTTGGCACACTCACACAGATTTTTTTCATTATTCATAAAAATAAATAAAGGATCATTATATAATAAATCCATTTTTTGTAATTATTCTTAAATTTTCTCCTGATGCAGCTCCTGGAAGATGTCAGATTTCCTGACAAACACAAACATCTGTCTCCTCTGAAAGCTCTGTCTCCTGGTTGGGCCGGGCGGCGTCGTCGTCCTGCTGCTCTTCAGCAGCCGCATCAGAGACAGCGTCGGGCGTAGCAGCACGACTGTTTTCCTCTGTGATAATACACTCAGTTTCGACAGTTTCAACCACTTCAGTGTATTCATCTGACTCATCCCCTCTTCCTCCTGTAGTGTCTGAGCTGTCTAAAGTTAGCGGTAAGTGGTGAGGGTCTGAAGGACGGGGTGTGTTCACATCTGTCACCGTGGGAGGGGAATCACTCAGACACTCCTCTTCTAGTGTTAAAGCAGTTAAATCCACTGTGGTCTCTATGTGGTTGTTTGGTATTTCTGTGTGAGGCCCTTCATGGTGTGAAGGGTTCTGCTGGGGCTTCTCCACGCTGGATGGTGGTGGAGTCTCTTCCTGAAAAGCTGATGCAACTTGTGTGTCACCGTCTTGGTTTTGAACCTCGGGGGAGCTCTGCTGCTCAGCAGGTATATCTGCAGGCCCCTTGTCAGCTGTAAGAATAGACAGAAGAGTAACATTCAAGAAATACTGATTGAATACAGATAGCTGCAGACTCATAGAGGTGTAGTTGCACTGAATATTCACCTTCCTGTCCAGGAGACTCTGGTGACTCAGCCTGCTGAGTGCTCAGGATGATAGTGTCTTTTCCTCCTGTCGTGACAAAATATTACTCAAAGTAAGCTCCAATAAATATGATTAAAATGTAGTCATCTGTATACCACTACTTAAAACTGCTGGATTGGATATAGATGAGTAAATGTAATGTAGGAAGATGAGAAGTGATGGAAGAAGGTGAAGTTCAGAGGTTAAAAAAGTAGTTAATAGATAGGGGGACATACTACCATAAATTCCCAGAGACACATTATAAGTCAGGCCTCCAGGTAGCAAGAAGCAGAAGGACAAAGAAGACGATAAGAAAGGTGAATTAGCGTGCAGTATATATATATATTTATATATTTGTTTTAATATATCAAGCAATTTATATCCACCTGGCAGGCTCCATAATCCAGATATCTCTAGTGTTTTTAGTTTCTTCTCCAGCTCTGCTACTCGATTTCCCAGAATCCTTAAGACAAAAGACAGAAAGACTTAAAGACAGACATGCATGAGTTCTGCCCAACATCCACAAATTACGACCTAAAAGAAATGTTTAGGAAGAAAGTGTCAAGAATAAATGTCAGTACTTGTTGATCTGTCGTTGGTGCTGAATCACCATGTTCTTCTCGTGGATGGTTTCCAGCAGAGCTGTGGCCAGAGACTTGAGGTCTGAGATGGACTGAGGAGTCACCGGCAAACTGCAGCCGTTTTCCTCAGAGAGCAACAATTCCTTCACTGCGTGCGCAAACACAAAAACACACAAACACCATCATCAGTCACAGTTTAGGTACAGACCAACTACTACCTTCAATTTAAGAGTTTAGAGAAAAACAGATTCCTTTTCTTCAGCGCACATTTAAATGTTTACATGGTGCAGTATTTTGTCACATTGTGCATAGTGAAGCGTGAGGGTTTTGAAAATATGATCCTTCTGACCTTGTTTGGCAGAGAGCACCCCTGTGAGAGCACTGCTGTTGGCTTTGCCACAGATTTTAGAGTTTTTCCTACACTCCAGGGCGCTCTGTTAGCAGAGGGAGGCATTAGTGAGCATGAGAGGTTTGTTTCCGAGGAAGAAATTAAATTTTTTTTCCTTCTAACAAATCCACATTTATAATTTTGTAAAAAAAAAAAAAGTTACATGCCTCCTTCTTTTATGGAATTGAGAAACTATTATAAAACATAATTTTATATTTTAAAAATGTAGCCACCTTGTACTTCACCAGATTTGTTTTGAGCAAGTTGACCTCCTCCTGAAGTTGACTGAGGCGCTCGTGCAAATACCTGGAAGAAATATTTTTTATCAAAATCCCAGATTCAGAAAAAAAAAGTCAATAAAATCCTAAAATACACATTATTTCATTGAACTAGTCAAGTAGTGGGACTTACTCAGATTGTTCCTGCAGCTGTGGACACTGCCGCAGAGACTCGCATATAACCGAGGTGACGGTAAAGTTTTTTTTTTTTTAAAAAAGAGTAACGAACCTGTTCTCCATGCAGAGTGCATCTATGTCTAGGATTCGAATCTCATCGTTGCCCACGATGTGGTTCATTTCCACGTTGAGACGATGAGCCTTCTGCTGAAACACGTCTCGCTCCGCTCGGACATCCTGAAGCTCGTCTGTGAGCGACTTCACGCTGTGCTCCAGCACCTCGTTCTACAGCAACACAAAACACACTGCGTGAGTACAGACGCTGTGATGTCATCTGCAGATAGCACTGTTCATCTTCAAAGGTTATATATCTAATTGTCTCATATCTGTGTGTATTTTTCACTATTTGAGGAAAACAACAGTTCCACACACACGATATTTAGCCCGTTTCATTCTTGCCTCAAACATTTGTCACCTATTATCATATCTTGTCTAATCATGGGAACAATGGGTACAACTTCACTTATTTATGACAGATTTAGGGCAATAAATCTCCAGGTGGACACAGCTTTTTTTCATGGAAAAACGAATGTTCAGATTGAGAATAAATGTGTTGAAAATCTGTTTAAAGTAACTGAAAGTCTTGCTGAAAATTAAATAATGAAAAACATGGTTAATGTGACTCATTCTTTACACAATAATAGCAATAGAGTAGCAGTAATAAGCAAATTTATCTCTCTGTCAAGCAAAATGACCAAAGATTTGTTACAGCTGAATTTATAAAAAGTCAGCTCTCTCAGTGGGAGGTTTACACTCATGATGCGCTCCGCATCATTCAAGGCAAGAATCAAACCGAACTCTTAGTGTCACAAACATTAAAACCATCTTGAAGTTCAACAATTGTACATTTGTTTGCAATATAACACAGGATGTTCTTTAATGTCACACTGTCGTCCACTGACTGCGAATCATTAACCCAGTAACACCTGAATACGCTGAACTATTGCAACTGAAAAGAAAAGACAGAAAACTAAAGAGCGGGCTGCGGGGCCTCAGCCGTCACCTGTTCTCTGGCTCTTTCTAACTGTTTGACCAGATCTTCTCGCTCATGTGCGGGAAAGTGTCGAGCGCCGACCTCCTCGTCTCCCAGCCTCTGTTTGGTGATGGTCATTCGTAGGAGCTGCAGGAACAGAAAGACCCAGCAGGAGTCTGTTAAATTGTCCGTCGTTTTCCTGCATAGAGCAAACAGCGTGATACTGCTTTTCTGATCAAATACTGGATATGCTGGAGATATATTCAAGAATAAAAATGCATCTAAGGTAGATTATAAACTAATACTTGGAGACTTCTGATGGTTACAAATTACAACCTGCTACCTTGTTATCACCCTGAGCTTCCACCAGCCGTTGTTTCAGCTCCTTCACCTCCTCAGAAAGTTGATTACTTTTTTCTCTGGAGTCTCTCAATAGCTGGGCTAAATTCACCTGGAGGAGACATGAGGTCACACGAGGGAGACAACCCAGGTTTAAGTCAGCTGTCAGAGGAAAAATATACAAGGAGTGGATATCTGTGCAGTACAAAGGTTCTATGAAAACATTTTCCCCATCCTTTTTTTTTTTTTTTTTTTTTTTTTTTTTTATCTTAAATCTACAACAGAACAGCAGAGTTGGTATGGACACTGGCAGGAACTGCTCTCCACCCACAGGCAATGATGAATTAAAAACTGTCGGTTTGTATTGCTGAACTGTGCACAAAGCAAAGGTGCTCCACCCAGAAACATCTGGACTCACCATGGTTCAAAACTGTCATCATCCCCTCATCTACTGGGTAAGTTTTATGTATAAAAAATAAAAACCAGCCACATCAATAAACACAAGCGGTGTGTGTGCACATTACTGACCATACTGAATTTCTGCAGTATTTGTGTGCAGTAGCAGTTTGCAGCAGTTTGTTAGACAGTAATGAACGAAGATTAGTAGGTTAAAATCACTTACTTGATTTCTCTTCTCCGGAGGCAGAGAGAGATCTCCATCCTATTAGTAATAAAGACAAAGGAAACTGTCACTGAATATAACATCTCCAACATTTAATAGAGGGCAAGGACACTTTTTATTCTCCATTTTGCTGCCTATTATGAAGCTTATGATGTGTCTCTAGGACCGTACTGGTGCAGCCCACAGAGATGTCTTACAATGAGTTCTCTGTACTTCTTCTTGAGGCCTTGGTGCCGCTCGCGGAGCTGGTTGGCCATCAGCTTGTACTGATCCCTCTCCTGCTGGCAGGTGTCCAGCTCCTTAGACAGAATCAGAAGAGCTTCCTTCTTGCTCTCCAGCTTCCGCTTGCAAATTAGAAACTGCATGAAGGAACAAATGTTTTGTAATAAAAGGAACAAAAGACCGAGGTATTGTTAAGTGAACAGTGAAAGATTAGTGAAGTTATGCAGTTCTCATCTGTTCATTAAAGAATGTGATGAAGCAATGCAGACAATATGAAAAACTTCCTCTGATGATGGTCATGTTTATCATGACATCTGTTAAAGTAGGAAAATCTCCTGTTTAGGGCTGCAACTAATGATTATTAATTATTCTGACAATTATGCTTTTGATTAATCATTTAACTTATTGTGTCAGAAAATTGTGAAAAATGCCCAACACAATTTCCCAGAACCCAAAGTGTTGTCTTCCAAAAACCACAGATATTCAACTTAACTTTAACTTAACCCGAACCCTCACGTCTGAGAAGCTGAGGGAAGAGAATGTTTTGACATCTGTGCTCTGTAAATTAAATGATTAATCATTATCAGGGCCGCTATCAATCAATTTTCTGTCGATCAACTAATCGATCAGTGTATGTATATAGACATGGGGGAGATCATTAACTAATCACACAATAAGTACCCCTTCAAAAGAAAAACTCCTGCATTTAAAGTACATAAGTACTATCAGCAAAATGGAGTTAAAGTAGTTTAAAGTATCAGAAGCAAAAGTATTCAATATGTCAACAAGTCCTCCAACCTTGTTAGAGTTAAACCATTATACTATTGAATCAGCAGTAGTGATGTATTGATATCTAAACAGATTTTGTGGGTTGAAGTGGGACTAAATTTAACTATTTCATATACTGTTGTTCAACCTGTAACAGAGCATCAGGTTTTATAAACTGATCATGTGTTTGTTTGTGTGTGTAAAATGTTAATCTGCAAAGTGACAAGTATCTCCAGCTATCAGACAGGACTAACTAACAATTATTTTACTCATCCTATCCATCTGAACATTATTTTCTCAAATAAAAGATTTAGTTGTTATGTCTACAAAAACAATTGAAGGTGCCTGTCACAAATTCACAAAGCACATGGTGACGCCTACAAATGTCCAAGAGCCACAAATATTCAGTTTTACTTCCATAGAAGACAAAGGAAACCAGAAAATATTCACATCCCAGAAGCTGGAACCAGAGAATTTGGGCAATTCCTTCCTCAAAACATGAGTCAGAACGATTAATTGATTATCGAAATAGTTGATGATTGAGTTACGATCTAATAATTAACTAAATCTAACTAATTGATTAATCGACAAATGGGCGGAATTCAAATGCCAGATAAATGTGGAGCAAAAAGGACAAATTTTCTCTCTTAAATGTAGTGGAGTAGACACGTAGAGTAAAGCTAGCATTAAAAGTAAATACTCAAGTAATGTACAAGTAGTTCAAAATTGTACTTAGCTACAGGATTTGAGTAAATATACTTCATTATTTTCCACAACAGTCATCTAAACATATTGATGATTGTGGATTATCTATGAAAAGTCAATACACCTGCAGTGTGGTGCATGCTGTTGTACATACCATTAACTCAGTAAGACACAGGGCTCTGCAGGTACAAGGAGAAAAGATTTTTTTTTGTTTTTAAATCTACTTCCTCGTTTTCCACAGACTGAGCTGAGAATGAATCCTGTTTGCTCAGTTTAATCTGGACCACATATTTTAACTGTCTGTGCGTCAAACAAGAGACATGGACACATGGAATTTAAAGGGTTTAAAACGACGCACGTTCACTATTAATATAATGGTTCAGAGTATAAGACATTTCTCCTAACATTAGCGGAGGTTAGTGAGTAACATGCTCACGCTTTTTTACTCTGTCCCCTCTCTACGTCTTTCCAGTCTCACCTCACTGACCAGCCCCTGCCAGTCACTCTCGCTCCTCCGGGAAGGATCCATGTTCCTCCGTGTTACAGAAAAACAAATACAACAACAGGCCAGTAGTAACACAAGGTGAGTTTCAGATCGTATGTGTCACCATGTTAGTTGTGTTGAGTTCAGAGACATTTTGCATCAAAACGGATTAACTGATCGAGGAACGCGACCTGCATCACTTCCGTCCGTCTCGACGTCAGAGAGGCGTCACGACGCATTTGGAGACCCCGAGTAAAACCAGGAACAATATTCGCACTTAATTCCAAAAAGACTCGTGGTCCTGTTTCATACGTAATATCTTACTGGGATAATCTAATATCTGGTCGTGACTGGAAGATTAATCGCTAAAATGATAGATGATAAAATAATAATAGTAAAAGTAGAAGTATTGATATAACGATTTGCATAATTTATTCTGATTTTGTCCCCATCCTCACAAGTTTTGGCAAAATGTCAGTTTATTTATTACACTACTGGGAATTTTCACTTTCTTTTGAGCATGTACTGTTCGGTTTTTACAAATTAACTAAAATCTTGAGGTAAAGCCAATGAGGTTATTTATTGAATAGTTTATGTGATATTCTCATCCACTTTGATACTGTCATGTTATTGTGATGTATATGTCTCACCCTCTGGCTAATACTTATGTATGTCTATGAGATCTTTCCCAAGTATGTGGTGAACACACAGACACCCATATTCATCTATTTTTCTCTAAAATAAACCATGTGTTTTAGTAATTTGTTCTTTGTTGCGGTTGAAAGAAAATGCTGTCTACATGAGGCGGTCTGTGTTATTGCCACATTTCACTGCCTGCCAAGAATGGAGGACTGAGTAAAAAACAAATGATTACACCACATGTGGTTAAATGTTCTTTAATGCATTTCCACAAACTCATTCTTACATAGGACAGAAGGCTGTAGCTGTAGCGCTGTGTAAAAGATCTGTTCTTCCTCATTGCCAAAGGGTAGCAGAGTGGAAAATAAACACATCATTATTAGGTAGGACATAGGGGATAAAGGCATTACTGTCTTTTTCAAGAAATCTGAAATCCCGACAAAAACAGATTTCTTCTTCAAATCTTGTTAGCATTTGATGAATTCAGCAGTTTGACAGTTGTGAAAGACCATGGCTCAAGTTGCACATCATGCCTTTGTTATGTGAAATGTTCAAAGCCCAACAGACTGTAATTAAATCTGTACAGTGCATGAAAAATATCAAAAGATCAGTAAAGAAAAGAGCACACTTTTATGGCTTACGACCATGTAAATGTCATTTCAAGTTATATAACAGCTCACAACTATCCTTGTGATTGCAGCAACACTTAGTATCACACATTTTGCATAGGAATCAGGAGTAAATTATATTTAGTTTTGCCACTAATCAGGCACTCTGTTCATACAGTAGCTTGTTATAAATGTTGTGCACTTAAAGCTCATTTTATTTACATTCTGCTGTAATTTTGGTAAATAAGAAAACCTCTGCATCATGCACATTTAAATCATCAGTCATAAGAGTTACTGGGATTAGATGGCTTCAAAATCTCCACTGGCTGCTCAGTTATTTCAAACAAATCACTTCATTTACAGAGTTTAGAGCATTTTAGGGTAACCGTTTAGCTTGCAGTGGTAAACAACTTTCACATGAATGGCCACTTCTTTACTCCCTGTGTGGGGTGACCAGGTTATACTCCCAGGTCGTCATAGTTGGAGTGGACACCCATTAGCTCAGCAGAACTGAAATAAATAAAAGCCAGCACCTCTTAAGATATAGTATGCAATAAAAATCATCTTCATGCTGTTAACATATCAAATGTTGCCATTGTTTTATATTTCTGTCAGCCTTCAGTTTTAAGTTAATTACTTGAGGTCTGTTATTAATTGTACCACCATAATTGCTCGAAATGCATATGAGTTGCAGAAACTTTCCAAAAAATGTTTGTCTCAAACCAAGAAAGTTTTATCTAGTTGCATAAGGAAGATATACAGCGTTTGAGACTCCTTTGTAGCATACGCGCAATGTTGATCTGAGTGACCAACTCATACTGTGATTAGTAATGATTCTGCTATAGGCACTATAAGCTTAAATCTACAATAATATGCTCAAAAACCATTGATTTGCCCTTTAAGCTGGAAGAGAAGATGAAATTCCTCCGGTCAGTGGTCACGACTGTGAATGACCGAGGTGACTGCACATAAATGTCCTTGAACTTGTGGAAGGTTTTAGTCTCCACATCCCAGAGGTAGATCTGTGTGAAAGAGTAATCGCTGCCAAGAGCAAGATAGTGTCTGTCTGTGAATGTGAAAGGTTGGAGGATCATCGCTCCTCGAGAGGGCAGAGCCTGCACCTCAGTGAACTGCTTATTGGTCCATTTGAGGACTTTGGAGTCACCGATGTAGCATGTCATGGCCAGATACAACTCATCTTCCTCCCGAAAAGCTTTGACTGCCACCACGTCATCGACATTTGGGATTTCACTGTGAAGTATGAACTTCAGGGTGCTTTTGTTCCACAGGAAGATGACAGGTGACTGAGACCGACTGGCTAAGATGAGGTAGCACTTCCCATCCACTTCGACAAACTCAGCATCTGTGTCACGAAACCACTCATGGAGAAACTGGTAGGAGTAAAAACCTGTTTCGTTGCGGTCAGGTTGGTTGGTCCACTTGTACAGCGTTGACAGTCCTGCCTTGGAGCTGTCCACAATCACAAAATACCAATCGCCATCTATTTGGAAGACCTCAATGTCATTTGGCTTTGAGATGTTGAAGACCTCAATAGTTTGAAACTTGGTGAACTTGTTCTGTTGATCATCAAACTTGTAAATGTGGGAGCCACCAAAGAGCTGGGTGACAATTATCAAGACATGGTTGTCAATCAGGACCGACTTGCATCCAACAACAGACTTCCCTGTAGGAGAAAAAATGTATCAGTGGTAATACAACGCAGAAAATGACATTAGAGTGGATTTTTAACTCACATTAAATCAATAATCTAATTTTTTTATGTAAAAGAAAGGCTAATTACAAATTTACCGTTAAGGATAATGCTGGCAATCAAAGAACCCAACGAAAGACCAAAGTCAACAATGTGTAAATCTGTTGTTATAGGGGATTAAGTTGTATCATGGCAGGAAAACTTCTCTGTAGCACCAATTCATTGTTGGTTTGGGCCTTTTATGGGATTTATGGGCAAAAGAAGAATACAGAATATCACCTGCTTTATCTATTGAAAAAAAGATTTAGGGTGGGTTTTGTCAAACCTGTGATATTATCAAATTTTCTGAAGTTCATTTCAATGTGATCCCACTCCATGACCACACAGCTGTTGGAGTTCGGGGCAGCCATCGCCACGTAGATGTCCTCTTTAAAGGAGAATATGTCTGATGACATGGACTGAATAGGAATGGACTGATGACGCACAAAGTCTGTGAGATGCAGACAAAAACAACCACTGTTAGTCTGCTGACAAAGTGAAATAGTGGACAGTTAGGACCTCACTGCTTCAGTTACATTTTTCATGCTGTGTAAACCTTTCAATCTCAATTTCTATCAACATGTCATTTTTAAAGTTCACATTTGGAGAGAACAAAACTTGTATATAATAAACTAATAAATTTATAAATAAATGTTTAGTAAAAATATAGTAATATTAGGCATGAACTGGCATTCTGTTGTTTCTTTACTTATAATCTGATGAGGCAATATAACTGAGAAATAGGAAATGATGTAATAGCTACACCACAATATTTTGGTAAACATTTTCAAATAGTTGAGACTAAAAAAAACAAAGGTATTATAATTTGTTCCATATTTGCCCTTTATGTATTTTTTTGATTATATATTTATGTGTGTGTAGTGTGAGAGTATTTGTGTATATATATGTATGTGTATGTAAACATGTCAGCAGGCCTGGAGCCTGTTTGTTTTAGTCCAGAATGGTGCATGGTGGCGTCCTGTTTAATTATTCAACAGTTTGATTGATTTCTTCTGTCTTTCTTTTATGACATGTTTAGCCGTGCCTGAGACTATTCCTAAATGCCTTTGATGGTGCACTCGTCATTTTACCCGTGGAGATGCACTCGCCCGGTGGAATAGGAAGGTCACTGAGCCGCTTGCCCTTCATGTCACTGGGCCCTGCGCAGAAGACATCTGATACCGTAGCGTTCGTGTTTTTCAGCCATGTCATCAGCCACTTGTTTTCACAACTGCACTGGAAAGAGTTGCCTCGTAGGTCCCTGACACAGGGCAGAGAGGGAGTCATTAACATTTACAAAATCAGTTTGGACACATTTACTGGAAGAAACGCTAAAATATGCAAAATGTCTTTTGTTGATAAGAGCAGAAGATTGAGAAAGATTGACAAAGGCTCAAGACAGTTCGGTGAGTGATTTAAGGTGTGACCCAACAAAGTGAAGCTCAAATTTAGACATATTACATGACAGCCAAAATTAATTATGATGATCCAGATGATAGTGCTGCACAAAAAAACCTTCCATCTACAAAATACGAACTGTACTGAGTGACTGTTTGATATGTCCGTGAAAAATTTTACCTACGGTTTATGTGATAAACACTTTTGGCAGAACACAGAGAACGCATTGTTGTGAGGACAATTTAAAAGTCACCCGAAAGCAACAGTATTGAGGTGGACAGAAGAAACAAACCATTTGCTGTCCATTTCATTCTTGTGGGATTTAATGCAGCCAATCACAAAGCACAGCATGAGTCAGCTTCACTTTACAGCACAGTATGGAAAAAGAACACACACACACACACACACACACACACACACACACACACACACATACACACACACACACACTGCTGACACCACAACTGCTTACTCACAGTTCTAGCAACGAATCCAAGTCAAAAAAGAGATCTCTTGGCAGAAACCTCATCTGGTTATTGGCCAGGGAGCTAAACCAAAGGCACAGCACAAAAAAAGCACACTTCTGTCATTTCTATGTTGTAACATTAGTTCACCGCTGAAATAGTTAGATGCCAGTACTGCAGGTGCTGCCTACTGTGAGCTTTAAGTGTATATCTCTTTTCTGATTGGTGGAGAGAATGATAACAGACTTACAGGTGAGTCAAATCTCGTAGACCACGAAAGGCATTTTTGGTGAGAGTGTCAATCTTGTTTCCTTCAATGAACCTGTTCAATGAATAATAAAACTGTAGTTTATCGCCATGGACCAGCAGAAGAAATAAATGATCACGTTGTGTCATGTCATAAATGTTTATTTGTCTGTAGATACTGGGAAGACAAACGTCTTTGTGTATGTGTCTTGTTATTTTTCTTATTGGTGGGGGTGCTGGGGCAGTTTGGACAGTTTTGGTCATGAGCAGATTGGTATTGATGATGCTTTGAGTAATTAAAAGTGATGGTCTGCAGTTGTATTTGCAGCATGATGTAACAAATTTCTTTAACATAATTATTAATCATTATGTGGAATATTCAAGTTTGCTGTTGTGTATATGAGAGTGACTATAGGCTCCGCATGCAAAACTGCAAAAAATATATATGGCAAATACAAAATACATGATGTCATTTGGTCAGTTTCAGTAAGAAAGCAAGTATGTCTGCTGAATAATACTCACAAATATTCTAGATGTGGAAGACCAGAGAAAGCATCATCTTTGATTGTGGTCAAAGAATTTGCATTTAGAAGTCTGTAAGGAAAAAACAAATAAAAAAATTAAAAACTACATCTTTTCTAACTTCACCTTACTATGACAGAAGACAGAAGAAAAAAAAAGTTTGTATAATTGACAATCCATCTACTGTCTTTTGTTCATGTATGTTTAGTTGTCTACAACAACAGCTAAGCTCTTAAATGTTAATCACTACACCAGTTAATCAATGCACTTACAACAGCTGCAGAGAAGGCATTAGTGAAAACATCCCCTCAGTAATTTCAGCAATAGATCCATTTACCATGCTCCTGTTGGAAGAGGCACATACAAAATCATCAGTCAAACTCAGGGTTGGGTCATCACAACACTCTGTACCAGACACACCAAGTGCCAACTCTGCAGGGAGGCACAGGGCAGCAAGTAAATGGACTCCCTGAATGCAGCACTGATTGTCTTTTGCCACATTGAAGAAACAATCCTACTTTGTCTGAAGAAATAGGATTTGTTACTCACAGTGAGTTGATCTCATTCGGTATGGTCCGTGGGACTTGTGAAGCACCGACGCAGATGATCGTCTCCTTGGAGCAGGAGCATCCTGAAGGGCATTTAAAATTCCTTTTGGATTCAACTGCTCCAGAAATATAAAGAAGCGCAAAACCGGCGAGTAGCCACTGTTGAGTAGATGTCATTCTGCTTCTTCAACATTAATAAACAGTAAAAAAATAAATAAATGAGAGCGAGGTCAGTGCTAGCAGCAGCTTATGTTATCCGCCTGGGCGACATCAAAATGCAGCACTATAGTGGAAAAGCCCTGACACAGGCTGATACGGCTACAGCGGCGCCCTGGAAGACTGCTGCGGTTTCGGCCGTGGTAGAAAAAAAACAAAAACGCCGTCTCGTCACTAAAAGCAATGGTAGCTATTGTAGGGAGGGCACTAAAATGAACCTGCGTATGTATTTAATCATTATTTGAATTAATATTATAAAAAGTCATTTTTAAACTGGATATATCAGTGCACCACAACGATAATAAAACACAAATATGGCATGAATAAAGTAATTAGTCCAGCACCATGGAGAATGGTAACAGTTGTTAAGTGCAAGTTGGCCATGCACAATTTAGCTCATATCCTGCATGATACACTAATGTGACTTCATCAGTAGCTGCAGAAAGACCCAAAGAAGAAAGAAATCCAGATAACATCGTAACTCCAAAGCTGAACAGCTGATCATCCTTATTCTCTCAAGCCCCACAGATATAATCCCTGATCCCTGTCTGTCAAACGTTTTCCTCAAGTAAAACAAATGAAACGGATCTTGAAAAGTAATATTTCTCAAAGTGTAACTGAAACCATGATTTTTTTTCTTAAGATGTCAATAATGATGAATGAAAACACACTGTACATCAGGCCCAAAAAGTCAAATAGGCAGAGAATCTAGTTGGTGTGGTCATTCTGCTATCCAATAAATAGACGTATTTATAATGGTACATTAAGGTACCATTACTGTAACATGAGTACAACACCACTAACCAGACTTAATGGTAATAGTACAGTAACAACGATTATTACAGAATATAGTATGGTGTAATATAATAATATATTTTATATAATATATTTTATTTAAACTTTGGTGCCATCCAATGTATCAAGGATCATGTTGAACTTTTAACTCTTACAAAGGCAATAACATTTTCTAATGAAGCCTCAGTTACTTGTCCATAACTGATGCATTCATTATCTAGAAAATAGAAAAGTATGTCCTGTTTATTTGAAAAAAGCACTAGAGTGGACCAAAGCACAAAGAGAACTGTAGTGGTCTGTGTGCTGTTGTTACATGAGTGTACCACCAGAGGGAAGCTGCTGCTCACCAACGAGGGAACAAACCCAGAGTCTTCCTCTGAACAAGTTACAGTTGTGGTGACAAAGGGAAAAGTATGATGTGTGTTTTAAGTTTTTCTGTCCTAATTTTCATATCTTAAAGCTGCTGTCTGAGTTTTTATGTGATTATAACTGCTGTTTAAATTATTGTGGTGACTTTGGGTTTTGTTTATAGAATTTTATCCCATCTCATTCTTGTGTCTCCCCAGGCTGGAGTTAAAGTTATACATTTCCTACACACAAATCCTACACAAAGGAGCTTTAAAATATGTAATTTGGGAAGAGAGTAGATATGGAAAAATTAGCTCATCCTACAGTGTGCTAATGTTCCTTTTGTTCATTTGTGTCTTTTTCTTTTCAACAATTACACATAAATTACACAACTGATTTCTAATTAAACATAATAAGCTATACAGAATGTATAATAAAAGCATGACATCACTGAGAAAAATATTACAAACAAGTGTGTTTCTTCAGAGGTGTGCACATTAATAAAACATACAAAATGGACACTTTTTCTTATACTTGTCATAATTTATTTCAATTTTCCCTTTTTAAATTACAATAGAAACAACTGTAAATACATGATGAACTGGGAGTCATGAAACCAGTAATTACACACTCAATGTAGTAAATTCATGAAATTAAAGTATTAAAAAAATGATAAAATAATAATTAAATAGGATAAAGAATATCACAAAGACATTGAAGAACTTCTGTGCCACAATAAAAGTGCGATTTTTGTTTACATTTTATTTTGAATAAAATGGTTGATGATATACATTAGATTATTTACATAATTTGGCACTTTTGGGCAAAATTACTTTAAGTTACATTTTCCCCACTCATGCACAGGGGCAGTTTGGGGTTTAATGTCTGTTTAGTGATTTGTAATTTGTGCTGGTCACATAAAGTCTGATCTGCTTGCTAGTTCATAACTTTTACAGTTACAAACTGTTTCACTTGATTCTTTGTGCGTGACAAAGGTCAGCAAATCACAGTTCATGGTCATATGTCTATGAAAATAACTTCTCCACTACATTTACTCTATATTAAATGGAACGCAGTATCATTATTCATAGAAAGAAGCATTCACACAATAGGGTTGTTAGTTATGGCAGCAGGCCCTAACAAGGTGCTGACCTTTGCTGGAGGACCAGTAGTCTATGAGCATGAGTGAAACCAAATACCCATTGCCAGAAGGGAGCAACCGTACATGTCTGCCATTGCTGGCATAATTCATGACAGCTCTGCATCTAGCATTGCTGTTTTTAGGCTAGAGTATCCCTGAAACACTCAGGACACGTGCAAGCTGAAACCAGATGACGCTACAGCAAACACTATTTCTTTCTAGACAACCATAAAGATGTAATTAAGGCTCTGGAAACACCTTTTCACTTATTTTCTATGAAATGCAAATATATCTGCAAGATCTGTTTGCCTTTAACAAACATGAACAGATGTCTGTCACTTGTGACCGTTGACACAGTGAATGTCATTTTATTACATTTTGCTCATGTCTTGGATGTCTGTACAACTTTATGAACGCAATAAAATTTCCTTTTTTATTTGGCCTAGTCACAAATCAAAATGAAGCATCTAACAGTGGTGAGAGGGAACTTCAAAACAGCTTGTACAAAAATAATCACTGTTAAACAGCTGAAACACTGAAAGTGTATTTGTCACTAAACATACCTCCTCCTGTGGACACCCAGGAGTACAGACTGCTGTATAAACAGATAATGAATGACAATATAGTAAAACACTTTTGTCTCCTTATGGGAGAAGTTCTAACTGTTCAAAATACTGTAGACTACATACATGAACATTTTAAATGTATTAATTTATATCTGCTTATAACTACATTATATTGTCTTATAAACCATTTATTAAATGTTTATATTCTGCTCTTAAATGCGGAATAGACGGACTTAAAGTGAAGTGTTACTGATTGCTTTTGTATCAAATAAAGCAAGGCTCCCACACACACACACACACACACACACACACACACACACACACACACACAGAAATATCAAGATAAATTAAGTTCAATAACTGCCATCTGTGGTCTATTTTCCTTGTAGGTTTACACTTGTAAAACAGACTACGCTATGTTTTTTAGAGTACAATTTCTGAACATAACGCTGCTGTAACTGAAACCATGACATGTAAAATACACACCAAAAAGTTAAATAAGCAGTGAATCTGCAGAATAACGTCAGTTTAAGGAGTTGCAGTGTGGTTATTGTGCAAGCCACCAAACAGATTCAATTGGTAACAGGTAACGTTAAGGTATACTACAACTGTAACACCTGTAAACTGTAATCAGACCTAATGGTAATGACAGTAATAATAACCATTATTACAGTATGTGGTAAACAGATTTGGTTTGGTAATATTAACACTCCAGGTATTTTATGAAAATGTGTAGGATTTAGTTTTTATTTAAACTTTGGTGCCATCCGATGTATCAAGACTGATGTTGAACTTTTAACTCTTATAAAGTAAATTGAGACCATTTTCTAATGAGGCATCCTCTATAGAGTTTGGTAGCAGCTAATGACTTTATTGATAGTTATTTGTTGATGCTATTAATACAGCAACATTTGGGTTGCAATGTTGTAAGAAAGGCTTTTTGATGGTGTTAATATATTTGGTTATAATGAATAATAATACTAATACTAATAATAATAATAATAAATGTTTGTGATGTTTTAATAAACAAAAAAAGGTGTTTTTTTTAACTTTCCAATAAGACATCAGTTATGTGGTTGTTAATGGTTACAATTCATTGAGATTTTTTTTTTTTTACGATAATCTTCCAAGTCGGCATTTGTAAATATTAGAAAGTTTTTATTAAATGAATTTTGGTCCAGATGATCTGCAATCAATGATCAACTGATAATGGCTTATCAATGATCTATCAAGCATTAATTAAACATTAATGAAGCAGTTTATTACATCTTATAAGCCTTTTATAATGGGAGTTTTATTAGAAAGTGGTACTAGTAAATTAATTATAATCTTTATAATCTATATTATCTGTATAAAACAAGACCCTCTATTCATACATCCTCCACTGTGTTTATTCCAGCTTTCAAAACTGCTACATGTTGTCTTTGATTTAGAAACTGTCACTTGTGTGTTCATGTTAGCGAGTCAGTTTAAAAGGTCAGATATCGATGCAAATTTCTGAGGTTTGACTGGGCTATAACTGACTTGACAAAACAATATGGCGGCTTTTCCTGTATCGTAAAAATACACTTCTTCAGCTTCATTTGGACATAAATGCCTCAATAAATGTGTCGCGTCATCACATCTGTCATATTTATAAATTCACCAGTAAAAGTGATTAAATACTCACAGTGATCAGTTATCCTTCTTAACAGAATTGTCATTATCGGTGGTTTAGGGTGACGCTCTAATCCCTTACATCTACTGAACTAGCTCACATACGACACTTTCAAATCCAAAGACAACCTTTTACCCTTTGAACCATGAAACCCTTGAGGGCTGGGAGGTGGGGGGTGGAGGTAACCTGGAGAAGAGCAGCGTCTGGCTGCTGGTGACTGCCTCACAGCAGGTGTTCAAGCTCTCAAACTTCTCCAGTTCCCAGTCAGAAGCTGCAGAAGGCGCAGAGGTCAGTGTCACAAACTCACTGTCACTGCTAGAAGGCACGACCTCACAAAAAAACAAACATATCCTGATATTGTACAAATAATGAATCAGTCTGTGCTCAGTATTATTGATGTAATTTATATTTCAAGGCCAAAATCTTGTATTTCAAATAAAATTAAAATTTTCTTTAATATAATAATGCAGTAAAATAGAATTAACCCTGTAATACAGTTTCATTTTTAGTATATTACTATTAATTGTAACTATGGAAGCTCTACTTTTACTTCAGCAAAGGATCTCAATGCTTCTTCCACCGCTGGTAATGACTGGAAAACCTCAACTGTGAGATCCTGTTTTGGACATTCAACTAATTTTGCATTAAATCAACAACAGGCTATCTTATTAATAAACCATAATAATAATAATAATAATAATATGTATTTAAATGTATTTCGAGTATGGAGTCTGGGATGTGCCACATGAGTCTGAATGAATCTTAACTTTTAAAATAAAATAATCAACAGTGATGGAAGAAGCAGATATACTGTTACATTCAAATATTTTAAGTACAAAAGCATTAGCATCATAATACACTTAAAGTATCAAAAGTAAGTAGGTTCTTATTATGCAGAATTGCCCCTTTCAGAATAGAGTATTTAATTGGATTATAATTATTGATGCTCTAATTTACATCACTTTAAAGTTGAAACTGTTCATTTTATTGACTTTATATATACTGCTGGATTGTGAATAGCCCCTGGGCATTAATAAAGCAGTATATATATGCAATATAACAAACGTGATGAAGGAATAAATATAATTAATAAATGTAATGAAGAAAAAGTAAAAACCTACATCTTTCCCAGGAGCACACACAGGCCCTGGGTTTATCAAACACTTTCATGTCAGCTCTGCGAATGTCCGACCACGCAGTAACTTTTAGTGTAAAATCAACACTTGTTAACACTGGGAGTAGGTACACATTGTGTATTGATTCTCAGCAGTGACTTCTCTATATCAACATCTGATGTGTGAGGGTGAGAGCGAGGGTTGAAAAGGTCTTCACTTAGACTGTTGGTGGCTTTGATTAATGGTGCTCATGATTTAACACCTGCTGTTTTTTAATGTAGCCACTGTAAGAAACTGATCTCAACGTGCTTGTGTGAGTGGTGTTCCCATTTTAAATAGCTACCTAAATTTATCAGCTTTGTGGAGGTCACTTCAACCTGTGTACGTTCATGGTTTGGCAGAGAAAGAGAAAAATTAAAACTTTAACAGCTCAGCCTTTGAGGAAATGCATGCCACATGTGCAATGTTTTTCCACACAGGATTTTCTCATCAGGACTGTCACAGCACAGCTACAGTGGTATTTGTACAATAACTGCATGACATCCATAAAAGTAACTTTAATTCAATTCATTTTATCACTTGTTCTAACACTTCACTAAGAGGATTTACTAGTAGAAAAGATTCTATGGTATTAAAGTACTGTTATGCAGTTTAATTATAGGTATAATTTGATGATGTGAAATCCAACCTTGAGTCATGACCTTTAGTAGTTTACTGTTGCTTGTCTTTGCTTGGCAGTAGAGACACTGACAGGCTTCATCTATTAGATATTAAACGCTTCAAAAACAGTGGTGAGAGCAGTACTTACTTCTTTTACTTAGTAAATTTACTAATACATTAATGTAAAAATACTCGTTACAAGCAAAAGTCCAGCATTAAACTCATACTTAAGTGAAAAGTGCAGAAAAGAGGTATTTTGTACACATGGGTGACAAATTAAAGGAAAACCCTGAATAAATGAGTGGAGAAACATAATGAATGCAGATGCTTCCACACATGTGCACTGCATGGGACAATTAAGCAGTAAACATCAGGCCATGCTCTGTGGCTGGTAAAAAAAAATGCTGAGCAAGCCCAGCTGATTCTGATTCTGGTTGATTGTCACATTGCAGGAGCTTCAGTCACAAAAACTGCTCAACTGACTAGTGTTTCAATAGGAAAAGTGACTGAAGTGACATCTGCATTTAGATCTATGGGAAAGTAAATAGGGTTGGACATTGTGGTCGACAGCACACATATGATGATGATGGAGCATTATGCGGTATGTAAGATGAAATAGAAGAGCAACTCTTCCTCAAGTGACTGAGAATGTCAATGCAGGACCTGATCAGACTGTGTCAGCAACAAAAGTCCATCAACAGTTACATGGAGAGGGATGTTATAGTAGGTTTGCAGTGCATAAACTCCTCATTAGAGAGATGAATGCACATGAGTTCACATGAGTTCAGTTATGCTGAAAGCATAGGGACTTATCTACAGAGATGTGGAAAAACACGATAGGGTCAGATGAGTCATCCTCCACCATATTCTCAACAAGTGGGTGAGTGCATGTGTGGCGTACACCAAAAGAACGGTACAAGCCTGAATGCTTCACCCCTGCAGTGAGGGGATCTGGTGGCTCTGCTATGCTGATATTTTACTGGCATGGTTTGGGTCCACTTGTCCAGTTAGAGTGAAGGGTCACTGCAAATCAATACAAAGTTGTTCTGAGAGATCACCTTTATCCTACGATGAGATGAAACTTTTCTATCCTGATGGGAGTGGTCTCAGTCAGTCAGTGCATGAGCACTTTTACTGTTGTAGCTGGTTGAAGTGGAGCAAGTTTTAACTCCTTTATATGCAGTTCAGCATTTTGGTCCAGTGGTTCCCAAACTAGGGGTCGGGCCTCCTTTTCGGACTTCTCTAATCTTTGTTTTTTTGATTTATGAAATACTGGATAATTTAACCTCGTTAGGCCTGGAACAGTCATTTGGAGGGGAAATGTCTTGTCGGTGAAACAGCTAACAACTCATAGACATCTGAAACATGACGATGGGCCCTGACTATTCACTTCTTTTAAGGGACAACACGCCAAAAAGGTCACAAACCACTGATTGAATTGCAACAATGTGTTGATTTTCAATGTGCATATTTTTTTAAGTCTTAATCCATAAAGTGACTAGTAACTACAGCTGTCAAATTAATGTAGTGCAGTTAAAAGTACGAGATTTCTCCCTCTGAAAAGTGGAGCAAAGTATAAAGTAACAAACACTCAATCTCAAACTTGTGTTTAAGTAGAGCACTTGAGTAAATATACTTGTTTCCATCCCTGCTGAGAAAAAGATTTCTAAGAGGTTACACCACATTAATGACACTGAGGGTAAAAGTGGGATTAAAGGGTGACAAAGGGTTTATACTGGTGGCCTCTGTCCTTGATATTGCTGTCAGTGTGCCCTCCACATGGAGCAACTGTTGGCCCAACCCCTCCCTGCTGCATACCACCAATCTGGGGCCATGTCCAGAAGCAACACTTGTGTTTTCAACACTTGTACAGAGCTCCAAAAACTGAATCATTATTATGCAAAAACAGCCTAATTCATCATTGTTCCTGATATCAAACATCCTTTTTCTCAATATACTTTTGTCCAGCTTTCAACAAACCCCACATTGGCCCAGTGGTCGGACACTGAGCACATGAGCTCTGGACAGAAAAGACTGACACAAATCTCACGCTACATCCGCAGATGAATGGAAGAACTTATAGTAAATTATTTCAGCTGAGTGGCACCAGCTGGTGGTGAATATTTCTCTCCACTGAGGGCAGACAGCTGTTTCAACGGGTGGGCAGAACGCTAGTGCATTCTTCTTTCCACAAATACTATTAGTGCCAATACTGTAAGTGTCGCTTCTTTTTTTTTTCTTGACATTGTATTGTACTTTTGTCCCTCCTGTGAGAACAACCAGTCGGTGGATGATACATTTATTATTCCAAGAAAACAAAATTCATAACTCAATATGAACTCACAGTACTTACAGTAATTAGACAACAATCTTTAAAAGCTGATGGCTGTTAGGCTGTATAACCTTTGTCCAATATATATCAGTTTTTTGAATAATAATAATAAACTAAAGTCAGTGATTTTATTTTTATCCACAAAACTGGGGCTGTTTTTTACCTAAACAGAAATACTGTGTGTTATCACTACATAATTAACTGAATACAACTCTAACATGAACTAGAGTGTACAACAGCCATATAATCATTCTAACTTTAACATACAGTATCTCAGGCATTAAGGTGCTAAATGTAAATGAACTAAAAGCAAATTAACTCATATTAACTCTTTATATTTATATAATAAATTAAGACAAACAGTTGTTGTCAGTAGGGAGCCTCACACTTGAATTTAATCCTGCTCCATAAAGATAAAGACAAAGTGCTTCACAATTAAAGCCACTGGATATCCAACAGCCACTGTTATTTGAGTAAAAAAGTAATTTTAATGGATTCTGGTGGTCCAGCAGAGGAGCTGTTCTCCCAGGAAAGGTGCTGAATCTTGGCACTTTTTATTAGTTACTTTCATTAGACCACCTAGCTTCTCTTTGAGCAAACAAAAAAAAACTTTGAAAATGTTACACAAAGTATAAGACAGCCTCTCTACATCACAGAGAAATCGTCAGGGGATTTTCTTTGGGACTCCCCCCATTTCTCTCTCTCTCTACCTCTCCCCTCTCTCTCTCTCTCTCCCTCTCTCGCTCACCCACTCACCCCCCTCGCTCTCCGTCCTCCTGTGGCTCAAGCCTGCAGAGTTTTCCCGTCCTGTGTCAGGATAACATCGTAAACGAGGACCACCTGACGGTAAGACCGGACTAAATGGAAGCAGCGGAGGAAACTCTCACTTACCTAGATGACACCGGACTTCACAGGAAGCTGCTCCCAGAGGACAAAGATAAGGACAACACGGACAGTAGAGGCCAGACCACCGAGACAAAAAGCGACGAGTCCAACTATGTGGATCTGGACATGAAACCGGACGGGGCAAGAACAGTGAAGGTTACTTTCACTGGCGAGGGGAACCAGCTCTCCGTTATCAAATACGACAGCTCCAAGCAGGGGACGGAGGACAAGCGGGCCTCCGTCTCCGCGCCTGTCTCGGGTGAGCCTCCACTGGAAACTCTGACCAAACTTCCCAACACTGATCCGGGCTCAGAGAATGACAAGCTGCTCCAGGCCGAGCTCGCCCCGAGTGACTGCAGCGAGCATGTGTGCAGTGAGAGTGATGAGCTCCAGTACACGGACATGTATCTGAACAGCAAAACGGAGTCTGATGACGGGGTGCTGTCCGACCACTGCGGCTCCGACACCGTGGAGGACGAGTCTCACTATATCACCACGCACGAAATCCAGTTGACCGAGCTCGACCACGACGTAGATTACGACCTGGGGCGAGGGACCTGTTGGGATTTTGAAGACGACAACCTGGTCTATTCCTTTGTGGATTACGCCTCTTTTGAGAGCGATGAAACGCAGGAGGGGACTTTGATACTGGAGGGCAGGAGCCAGGCGAAAGTGCAGTCTAATCTCGGTGGAGCAGTTGTCAGCACCGAGCAGGAGGAGGAGAGTGATCTTTGTGACTCGGACAAATGCGCCAGTTCAGATGAGAGCGTGTGCAAAAACCAAATTTGCGGGGACGAAAATACGGGGAAAATTCATCTATCAATAAAAACCTCCTCCAGAGCGGTGAACGAGCCCGTCGGTATCCCTGACAACAGCACCTGTAGTTACACGAAACACTTTGGAGACAGGAGCCACTTCTCTTTTGTGAGCTCTGGCGCCAGAGCGGGGCCCTCGGGCGATAGAGCCCAATATTTCATCCCTGCTCCGGGCCGTCAGCACCTTGCAACCAAACTGAGACGGAAAGATATTAATGAGTATTCCAGCGGAGCGTCCAGCTCCATCAGTGAGCTAGATGACGCTGATAAAGAGGTGCGTAATTTAACCGCCAAGTCTTTCCGGAGCTTGGCATGTCCATACTTCGATACCATCAATCTTAGCACCTCTAGCGAGTCCTCTATGTCGGAATATGGGCTGAATAAGTGGTCAGCCTATGTGGACTGGAATTATGGAAACATATCGCGGGGAAGAGAGCGGAGCGTAATTGCGCACAAGACTTCGAGCGCAAGACTGGAAATGAATAAGACTGTGGAAAGTAAGAGGCATGGTAAGTCCGCATTGAACAAGAGAACAACTTCTCAACAGTCTTCCTCCTCGAGCAAAAAGGTCGAACTGAAAGATCCAGTTCAGCAAAAGCAGCGTGGAGTGACGCTGAATTTCCGCTGCAACGTCGAAGCACCCGAAGGAACCAGGCGTCCAAAATGCTCCAAGAACACGCGATCCAACGAGGTTACTGGGAGATCAGGAAGTGAGATGCAATCTCATCACACAGACAGCATGGGGGACACACACAAGAGGGCAATTTTTGCATCAAGTCTGTTGAAAAATGTGATTTCCAAAAAGATGCAGTTTGAACAGGAGCGCAAAATGGAAAGGGGTGAACTTTGTGACACATACCCAGCACTCTCCCCAGATAGGGGTCTGGGAAGAGGCTTGCAAAGACAAACCTCAGAATCAGGCTCAGGATTCACTGTTAATTCTGCTGATGACCAACACCTGGAGGGCAGCAGACCCAGTTCTTATGAGCCGGCAGAGGAGCAGAAAAGCAACAAAGCACCGGATGACTCAGAAAAGGGACAACATGAGCCTCCAAAAGCAGCGCTCAGCCACAGCCAGAGTAGTGCATTTAATTCATTGAAAGTAGATGAGCCAGAACCTGTAAAGGAGGCTGAGCACACAGCTGCAAGTGACGCACAGACTACAGCAAAGGAAGATTTAGACACCAGCAGCATGCTGACAAAACTGGTTTTTGTTCCGAGCTGCCGTCTTCTTTCAAAAGAGAAGGATTTTACAGAAGACTTAGCAAGCCACACACCTGTCACAGACACACCTGCTGTCCCACAGAAGAGTGAAAAAGAGTTCAAAACAGGCAATAATGGAAAAATAATAGAGAAAGAAGAAAACGAGAAAGGGGGGAAAACACCTGAGATAAAAATATGCCTGAGAAGTGTGAAAGAAAATAAAGGCTGTACACTGAATATTGCCAACCTGTTAACCCCTAAAATAAGTTACAACACTGTTAACACATTCAGGGCAGCAGGTGATGCTAAATACCACATTTTATCTGCAACAGATAAAATCCCCAACTTCACAGTTAGAGACATAAGGGACACCAAATGCCAAAAACACCAAAAGTTTCAAACACCAATATATCATGTCAGGGATGTGCGTAAATTAGTAAAAAGCTCATACCTGGGTAATAGTGACAGTAAATGTTCCACAGCAGCTGAAAAACCTGAGGAAAAGGCCAAAAAGGAGCCGGTTAAACATGTATTACCATCTCCCATCGTGATTAAATGCCACTCTGTTAAAACAAATGTTAAATCACAGAAACAAGAAGAGGAAGGTGTCCCATCTGAAACATCCCAAAGTGAAAATGCACCACCACACTGTATGACTAGCATGGTGCCACCTATTGTATCCAAACAGCTACACCCTGACCAATCAGAAACCCAACCAAACACTGAAACCAAGCTGACAAAACAGAGGCAGGACAAGTTCACAGGTGAGACAGTCGAGAGGAGAAATGAGCCTACTGTACCAAAACAAGCTGCGCTAGAGAAGCTTAAAGCTGCAGTCAAAACAATGGAGCAGCTTTATGTTTTTGATAGAAATGAATGGAAGCGTAAAACTCAAGCTCCTCAACCCATCAGAGACAGCCACGTGCTTTCACTTATTGCCAGGGAGGAGCAGGGAGCAGACGAGCTGGAGACAGCAAACACTGACAGGATTCCACGGTCTCTGATAAATAGCACAGAAACAGGCAGACCACAGGAAGGGAAAGGTACTGTGAATATTGTACATGTCCCGTATAACGATGACACTTTTAAAACACAATCACAGCAAAGTAAAACATTTAGTAACAGAAGTGTCCTTCATTTTGGCAACAGCAGTAAGGCTCATGTCAGCATTAGTTCAGTTAGTAACTCTGTTCTACAAAGCCCCGCGCTGCAAACACCATCGACTATGAAAAGCTCCAAGACACCGGCGACTCCACTGTCAGTGAAAATAGAGCCTCCGAAACACGGCCAGGTGGAGCAGGGAAAGGTCAAAATCAGTGCCAGTAATCCCACTGTCACACAGGGCTGCTCAGACTCGGAGAACTATTTAACCATACCAGGCCTGGGGTATACAAACGAAATCAAACTGCTGAATCGAGAGCCTGTGTCGAGGGAGGGGAATTCAAATGTCAGTCAAGCCCAGACAAGTGACAGCAAGATGCCTGAGCAGAAAAGGTCTCCGTTAATCCTGGAGTACCCGGCTACAAGCATCTACCATCACTCAGCAGCAGCAGCAACAACAAGGCCACAAACCCAGCAGCAGGTGTTGTGCTTCTCTCCCACTGTGTCACCTACCTCTCCTACTGGAGAGACAGTCCCACAAACCCAGCGCAAGATGCTTTTGGACCCCACCACAGGACACTATTACCTGGTCGACACTCCCATACAGGCCACCACTAAGCGACTGTTTGACCCTGAGACAGGCCAGTATGTGGATGTGCCCATGCCACATTCACCTGTGGCACCCATCGCCCCTGTTCCTCCAGTGCCTCTCTCTTTGTCCCCACTGACACTGAGCCCTGGAGCGTACGCCCCCACCTACATGATCTACCCAAGCTTCATCCCCTCACCCACCCTCCCAGCTCAGGCGGTGTTTCCACAGTCTCCATGCCACGCTGAGGATGCAGGTGGAGACAAGGTAAAAAATGCCAAAAGCCCAAGGCTGGAAAGTAACACAACAGGTGCAGAGAGTGCATATTACAGTGCAACAGGCGAGGCTCCGCATCTACCTGTGAGTTTGGGACATGTGACCAGCAGAGGAAGTGCAGCAAGCTCCGAGAGGAAGCCGGTTATCAGCATCACGACACAACAAGGTCCAAGAATCATCGCCCCGCCTTCCTTTGACGGAACAACAATGAGTTTTGTAGTGGAGCATCGGTGACCAAGAAAATATCTCATCATACATGTAAGCTTGCACAAATCCCACATTTTGAGTGACAGTTGTGTGAATGATGGACACACCCCTAAATCCATTTTAACTTGAACAGGTACAGTGGATTAAGTGTTATTCCCTCTTCTATACTGAGTGTGTGTACACTGTCAATTGTTATATATTCACTGAAGCCTAATGGTGCATTTGTATGCATTAATAACTGTTGTATATGCCATTGTAATGCACGTTTGCAGTTCAGTTGTTATGCAAGTCTTGCACTGAGGGATGGCAAGAATACTTGAATAGCATTGAACCTTGCTCAAGTATGAGTAAGTGTAGTCCTATCAAAAACTACCAAAAAGTTAAAAATAGTTTCATTTGCATGTAGCATTGAATGAAATGACTATTAGACAGTACAAATGTTTGTTTCACTCTCTAAAAATGCAGCTTTCGAGTAAAAAGCCAGAGAGACGGAGCGCCCCGGTAGCTCACCAGGTAGAGCGCGTACCATGTGCAAAGGCTGAGTCCTTACTGCAGCAGCCCAGGTTCAGTTCAGGCCTGGGTCATTCCCTCTCTCTCCCCTGACTTTCCTGTCTCTCTCAACTATTGCTATAAAATAAAGCAGAAATGCCAAAAAATAATCTTAAAAAAAAAAAAAAAAAAAGCCAGAGAGGCCTGCGCATGTGTGAAGCTACTGAGCTTACTTACTAGCTTTTTTTTTTTCTTAATTTTTGTGTTGTAAATGTGTAGCACAAGACCAACTCGGCTGCTGCAGAAGTGGCATGTCAGTGTTAATAGACATGCAGTAGCTTCATGACAGGCAACCTGACTCCACTGAGCTGCGGCTGGGCTTGCTGGGAGATTGCTGGGAGATTGCAGCTCACAGCAAGTCCCTTTTCTCTGCATTACACACCGTCGGGCTATTTTGATAGTGTGAGACGAGTTTGTTTACATGGTTTATTCTCAGGGCTGGAAGGTGTCACAGGAAACTATTCCAGTCAGTGACACCTTGCTTGGAGTTATTCTTAATCAGTGTTATAAAATGCTTTAATTACTCAGATAACATTACAGCTCTTTAATGTGTTCGTTCCTTGTTCATGACATTTTGTGGAACTCTCTCCCTGCTAAATGAGTTGGAACAGGCCTGCTTATTATACTGACATGAAATCCTCAGTCAAGAGTTGGCGTACTAAAAAATATTAAAACATGGAAAGTGTACTGTAGCTACTGTCATTTTTCATAATACATTTTTAATAAGTGACAGCAGAGATTGTACTATAATGGCTTTTCAACAAAATAGGTGTGGAACATGTTCATAAGTTTGTCATAGGCTACTTAAAAAAACATTTACAGGAAAAAACAACCTAATTACACAGTTTAAAATGGTCGGTTCACAAAAAATAAAAAAACAAAACATTTTCAACTTATACTTAGCACTCAGCTCAATGTTGTCTGTTGTCTTGGCTCAACTTTTAAGCTGCAATTTGTGAGCATCAGCTGTACTTCAGATTAAAGCTTACATTTTATCTCTACCATGCTATGTTGACTGAACCAGTATAAGAAAAGTCTGCATAAACCTTTTAAGTATACACATCTTAGCCTGGTTCTCACAGGTGTTTTCACTTGTTGCTGATTAGACCTCTGCTCAGCTTGAAGTTGGGTTGGCTGTAAGTCCATGTTGTAATTGTGGTTGTAAAGGTTGTGCTGATCTAATGGGTGAAGCAAAACTGAGGCAGATCTCAATCAAGCACAATCTAAACATGCCCTGTATGTAACATAGTTACACCATTCAGTCATCTGCCATTTTGTTTTCTGGTGACTTTGACTTCCAAGTTAAACTTCATAGAAGTTGTTCATGGCAGACAGTTTGACATGCCATAGCAGGAAAAGCACAGGTGCAACTAATAACATTAATGAGGGCGCTGCTCCATTAAAGTGTCCCACTAATAACGGGGCACAGCATGCACAATAACAGGGCATCTCTATTCCCCACTGCTTTACTTTAGGTCTAAAAGAGTAGATTTAAGTGTAAGGACTTCAAAATACCAGTAATATATTTTCCAGTTATCAATTTGATGCAGTTGTTTAGCGACCACTTCGAGACCAGGCAGTAGGAGATCATTGCAGAAACCCACTCTGCTGGAGATGAAGTCATAAATGAGTTTCCCAAAATGGACAAGCAAGCAAGGAGAATGAAGAAGTATAAAAAGAATATAGAAAGAAATACCAAAAGGCTGACAGAGAGAGAAAACTTCCCTTGCTCTTTGCATTGGTACAAGTTGCAGCCAACTCTTCATCAAATCCAAATTTAATTCTCAGTTTCTCATACACTTACAGATACACACTTACAACTAGTCACAGTCGATTCTCAGCTAATGTGTCAGAGCAATAATACAACTGCATGAGCATGAGGGATTCATGTCAGCTGGGTGTGTGGCAGGCAGGGGCCTAGCATGGGGTTGAGTAGTGGTGTGAAGGGGAACACGGTGTGAGTGTGTGTGTGTGTGTGTGTGTGTGTGTGTGTGTGTGTGTGTGTGTGTGTGTATGTGCGTGTGTGTGTGTGTATGTGTGTGTAGCTGCTGGTTGTGGGGGTGTTTGGGGCGGAGGGACGTGGGGGCATCGCTGGGATAGTGATGCAGGAGGAAAAGGTCAGGCAATGTAAAGTATTTGTTGTGCTGATGCAGGGAGAGGACAGCTGCTCGGAGAGATCAGATGCTGCTGCAGCTCCAGCTTGGAAGCGAGTCTGTGGGGCTGAGATGGGGTCAACTTTTTATAGCCCCCTCCCCCTCTGCTTTTTCCTAAACGGGGAGAAGGAGGTGGACAGCTCTGCCGATCTCCAGCACTCCTACATAAACAAATCGAGTAGTGTGCCCCCCGGCAGTGATCTGGCTGAATCTGGTCAGCTGGTTCACAACCAGGAACTGCAAACTGAAAAATCACTGTATTACAATGGCTTATATGTCACAACTGGACAAAAATGAATAATATTTAAATTAAATTAATTTTTCCTCTCAAAATACACTGTGTTTACATTGCATTTATCTAACTTGAACACTTGTTTCATTTCTTCTTTATCACCTTTAGACATCTCCCTTGAAGAATCTTCATTCACCGTAAGTGCAGTTTTCACCCATCACTCCACCCTGTGCTCCCCCGGACAACTTCCAACAATAACAATTTCTACCCCCACTCCGTTGTGTTGTTTATCCTTGCAGCAGACATTACTGTATTCTCTATGCATTGCAGCACTTTGTAGGGTAAACGCATTTGGCCACGTCCTCTGGCTAATGCTCTGCCATGTTGCTATATGAATCAGCTTTGTAATACTTTCCATTCAGCTGCTGTCATGAACACTTATCTCTGTTGAAATGCTGTTTGGGCCCTGCACCATGTCTATTCAAAAGGAAACAAGGCAGGTCTTCTATTACAGTTGAGTGCTACTCATCCATTTTATTACTGAGTTTAATGTTAGCATGTCTTTAAAGCAAGTCTATGTAACTTTTGAAAAGAAAAAAAAACATTTTCCTTTTACCAATGAAAAGTTCAACTCATAAGCAATGACGTGCAACCTTGCTACAATCTGTCTTGATATGGTACAACAGGGACTAACTGACATTACCGAGTCAATTTGCTGACATTATCACTCTAGTTTAGTTACTGTTAAAATATGTTTTAGGATGTCACAGATAACCCTTTCAGAGGTTTTATCACATGGTAAAACGAGAGGGAAACAACATACTCTTCCTCACCATGAGAGGTTTCCAGTTGGCTTTGTTGCCAGTTTATCCCAATGTGACACTACAACAAAAACTCCCTTGCAGCCCAGAAAGCATCGATAATAGACCCAGGTTAACCTGGGTACATGTTCAAAGCCTCTATTGCAAATGTGACATCTTTGGCAAGCAAAGAACCCACTGGTAGGCACCGGGGGTAAAGGATGCCGTCAAGCAATCACATCAGCAGTAATGAGGATGCTGCACCAGACTGTTGTGGTGAAGAGAAAGCCAAGTCTGAAGGTAAAGCTCTCAAGCTTTCCTCATGACTGAGGAAGTAGCTTACCTTGCTTAGCCTGTCACCATGATCCTGGATTGGCAGCATCTTGGTGTCCTGTACCCAGTTCTCATAATAAATCCATGGTCCTGAGTAAGGTTGCTAATAGTGATGTTTTTAAGCAATTGACTCAAGGTCAGGGTCACAGTGGCTTCATGGTTACATAGTCTTACTTTAATTCACACAATAAGATAATTAATTACAGTAAATAAAACCTATGATGTATATTTTACACAGTTTTCTGAGGACAGGGACCATATGTCTGCACTGAATTAAAAGAATTAAGGATAATGTTGAATCACTCCATCTTTTCTTTCACAGTAAGTCAGAAGAGAAATTAAAATTACTGTATTTCAAAATATCATATTTTAGAGATGTCACAAGTAAATATTAATCAAATTCTATATATATCTGACATTCATGTGTCTCAAATTATTACTCTCTACAATACACTATTTTTCACATTCACAATAACATTTTCTTGTCTTTCAGGACTTAGTGGCTCATGTTCTACTTCTAAATGTATCCTGTGTCATGACTCACAAAATGCTCCTAATACCTATACACAACTGATGCGCTGTATGAAGTGGTGTATGCTAAATTTTTAAAAGCACGCTCCTTGCATGTTACAGTGAGAAGAACAGAGAAACACACCAGGTGTGTTGCTCAGATGTAGCAGAGCTGGGACTATGGTTCAACAGTGTACTTAGGTCACTAAGTAGTGTTGGGCCTAATGAGTCAGAGCCAGCTCAGACAATTAGGGGATAACTTCCTCTAATGGTGTTGGTTTATTTTACACTTTTGTGTAATGAGATGGGAGTTAGTGCGTGTGCGTCTGAATGTGTTCGTGTTTGTGGCAGAGTTATGTATGGCATTTCAGCATTCTGTGAGCGTACAACAAGGAGTCATGTTACTTTGCTGTAGACAGGAGCGTACAGACTGTATGTGTTGGGTGTGTCTTTACACTTTACACACAGCAATACCATTTTCTCTTGTTTAAACCCCTTGACCTCTTTCACTTAAATGTGTATAAAGTGAGGTTTTCATGAAAATTATCCATGAACTGATAACATGCAGACAATATTTAAAGATTTACAGATCTGTCCTGTTTCCTTTTGAATATGCAATGGGGTATCATAGTTTATTGTGCTTTACTTGACTCAGATATACCAGCATCCTATGTAGAAATAATGCAAATGATAGATTGCTGTTTTTAGCATGTTTCAAAACTAAACACATTTTAAAAAGGTATTTGGAGCTGCTGGTCAGTCTATGTACCTTCATTCTGTAAAATACATGTTATTATGCCTCTGTGACAACAGACTGTATAAAAAAATTGCCCTATGAGTTGATTTCATTATAAGTGATATGACTTCATGCAGTGATTTGGAAGACTTGTTGTTGACATTGCAGTAGATTGGACATGGTTTGCTCTTTAGAGCAACTTGATGTTGCAACATTTAATGCATTTTGAGGTGAAATGTAACTTAAATTTGTACATGTAATGGTCACATTGTCATTCTTAATAATAGTATTTTCATTATTATTATAAATTAATTTGCCCCTCAAGCAGGAGAGAGCAGTGCAAGTAAAAAGGTATTTATTTAAAAATTATAAGATCTGTTGTATAAAAATTACTTTTAATAAATTTTTAAAAATCTCCATAAATTTTGCCAAGAATCCAAAGAATAAAGCAACCAAAGCAATTTTTTTTTTAGTATGAACAAGTCAAAATTGAGAGATGTGATAGTCTACCTCCTGTCATAGAGTTTTAAAAGTGTGTGCTTGAATAGCCAAAAAGGTGGAAGATAAGAAACATATTTTACTAATTTCAGAGAATTTATTTTAGCACATTAACATATAATTTTTGAAACCCTGTGAAAAATAACTAAATCAAAAATATATTTTAATTTGTTAACTCCAATAAACCAGCTATTCTAATGTTGTCATAAACATACAACTCACAAAAATCTTTCTCCCGGTTATTATTCGTTTCTTGTATGACCTTTATCTGTGAATAATAATGTACTTAATGCACTTGGATTGTCACTATTTTGTCGCCAGCACTGACAGCAATGAATGGCTGTAAACCTTGGTGATAGCAGGAGCACTATGTCGACTTATTGTAAAGTGAAACATTTGTAATAGTTTCTGATGAATTTTGCCCAAAGATGCACTGTAACATAGATAATATCATGTGTTTTAAAACATTCTTCCAGATGTCCTCCAACAAACCTGCTGACTTTGAGGTTAAATATGGGAAACTGACTGTATTGAAGCTTGCTTTTGTCTAAAGAAAGAGGGTTAAGTGAAGGTGAGATGGTTTGAGATAAGTGAATGTGAATGTTCAAAGCAAAAGGGTGCGTATTTGAATGAAATGTCTCATTGGCTGTATAGTCATAAAGTTGCATTGTAGGCTATATGTTTTACGCCTGATGTCAACTGTGTTGCATGTCTGCCCCCGAAAACGACAAAGGTCAGGATGACAGCAGAGAGGTAACTTGAAAGGAGGAGTAAGTGCTGTGTTTGCACTTACACACTTGAAAGCAAAATGATAAATGAGTGGAATGTAGACTGACAAGCCTACATATGTTTGCAATAAATTCAAAATGCAAGCTACTGAACATGTTTGTGTCTATATGAATTTAAATCACTTTAAAGTCGTGTTTTAGTGAAACACTTGCTGCTGGTTCTTAAAAAAATGTTTTAATTAAATGTATTAATGGTTTATAACTGATCTTTGAAGCATTAAGCATTAATCATCAATAAAGCTATTTATAGTTGCAACTTCTTAATCCTTTACAAATGGTGATTTATTGGAAAGTAGTACCAAAAATATAAATATAATATAAAGATAAAATTCTGGCTGCAGTGACCAATACTTTTAAAAGTATATTTTAAAAAAAATGTTCATGCGTCTATCCCTCACTACTCATTCACAGGCTGATATTCTTACTCAAACATTTTTGTATATTTTGATTATTTGACAGGCTGTTTCTGAACATTAGCACATAATTTTATTCTCTGATATTCTGTGTTGACTAATTGGTTTCTTATTTCCTTCTATCTCCCTGACCTTATTGCTGTGGCTGTCTGCAGTTTGATACATGGCTGATGAAATTTCCTCACTGAAAACAGAAAAGTAAATGACATGGGTCAAAGGCAATCGAACAGATTTATGCCAACAGAACACATTTGGCATCTGCCAGCGTGCAAGGTTAGCTTTCTGGTGACACTGAAACATCACCCCGGCCGAGGCTTAAGTTTAACCTGACAGTTTGCTGCTGTGTTTATTTGGTTGCCGTGGATGCAGCAAGACTGGCAGACACTGGTTTGCCCCCAGCTGCTCTCAGTGGTTTCTAAAGAATCTACATTAAGGCCCAGTTGTTGTGTTTGGATGCCAGTAGGGGCTCTGATGTCACAGCTGTGACACAAGAAAAGTCAAGATTTATTGCCTCACCTGGATCAACAAGTGTGTGTTGCATTTAGTCCACTAAGATACATTTTGTCTTCTTAGACATACCACAAACTACCAATACAAATGAGGGCTAGGGATTTACTTAAAACAGTGATGCTAACAAAATGCTAATGTGGGCACAACGTACACAGCATAAGAAAACCTTAACTTTTAATCTCTGCTGTTATCTATTAAAGTTTAAATTGCTTTCCTTCTTGAAATGTCTGATTCCATATAGTTCATTCTCCACTTGAAACCACCAGAAGGGAAGAAGCTTCTACACAGGGGAAAACACACAACTGAGAGCCCACAACCATGCCATGTCAGCATGCTAACATGCTCTTTGCTGTTTGGCAGGCACAATATTGTATTTACCATATTCATAATCTTAGTTTAGGTATGTAGCACTGGTAATTAGCACCAACACAAAGCACACTTGAGGCTAATGAGAATGATTCGTTTTGCTGGTTTCAACATATTAATTTAAGTGGTGTTAGAAGAAAAGTGGTTTTCAGAGGATGTTTACCACAGGCTTCATCCTCTGGTAACAATAAACGTCTCTCCAAATTTTCATGACAATCCTTTAAGTAGTCATTGAGGTATTTCTGTTTGGACCAAAGTGGTGGACAAACACTGACTGACATTAGCATCCCTTGAGCCAAGCAGCTAGCTCGGCTAAAAAGTAACCGGTACTGGAGCTCTGTGTCACACGTAGGTAAAAACATTATGTTTGGCCAAGCAATACTACTTTTATATCACCATACTCCAGTATATGAGATATTCAGATGCTTTCTTTAGGGTTTGAAAAACGATCGTCACTGCCTCTAGATGTCGCACTAGACCACTAGCATCTCAGACAAAACAAAAATGCTTCCTGGACCACAACTCACCCCGTTCTTCAGGTATCAGCCAGCATGGTGATATGAAGCCCCTTGAAAGCGGCCACTAAAAACACAACAAGCCCAGCACAACTGAAAGAAGTTCCCCTGAGTACACGAGAGCCAACAAAAACAATCTAGCCACAACCGTTAGCCAGAGCTAGCATTGCCGTGATATGCTTAACCGCAATGCTAACAGTTAGCCGGCTAGCGACAGCAATATTTGCAGGACACATTCATAGTATTAGTAACAGCAAGCTAGCTGACGTTATCATGCCTTCTGTAGCTAGTTACTAAGGTAAACAGACATGCATCATTATGTAGCCATCAAGTTACTTACACATTGAGAAGAAAAGCCAGTTCCGGGTCAAGCCCTTTAGCAGCTCCTAGGGCTCTCCATCTCAGTAAAGCTAGACCAGCATTGGCTCCACGGTCGGACTGAGAAAGATAGATGGATTGGCGCACTACTGACAGAGCGGTAAAAACGTTGAAACTTAATGGATATTTTCACGGGCCACTGGCCGCCCAGGATTTGAGCCTGTAGTCTCCATGGCCAGTCATATGTGCTCTGGTCTTATTACTGTTTCTTTTTTGCCAAAAACGTGGTTTCTCCAGTGGAGGAAGTTCTGGAAGGCAGTGTTCACCTGAAGGCTGTTTACTTCACTGTGCCATCTCGGGCGTGGGTGGTCCTTGTGTGTTTATACACATGGGGAGGGCCAACGGTTTAACAGGGGCGACTCACGTGCACTAACATGCACAGGTATGCACTAACATGCACGCAAAAAGACCTGAGAAACTCAAACTGCAACACATCCATAGGGGTGTGACTTTGCTCAAGAAAACTATTACTCCACTATATTCATAGAATACCTGCTTGCTGCTATATTATTGTTTGAAATCTCATATTCAGAACCTTGAAGTATCATCATAAAATATCTTTGAAATGTTGAATAGTTGCCATGTTCCCATTTTGTAAAGCAGGCTTTTTGTAATAAATGTGTAGGCTTTAAGTTAAGATGGTGTCAGTTAAGTGTCTCTCAGACTTAACAAAGCTCAAGTCATACATACATACATATATAGGCCTACAACTGTTTTCATGGTCTAAGCAGTACTCTTCGTGACAAATAAACTGACTAAAATTGGTGAATTGGTGGAGACAAAATGAACAAAATATGGCCTGTGTTGCTGAATCTAAATCCATCTAAGCCAAGACAAAAAGCAAAGTGTCTCCAGTGCACATTTATTGTCAGCCAATTAAATCCAACAAACCAATTCCTAATTGCTGAAACACAAGTTAAGAGTAGTTCAAAAGCCTTTTATACCCTACCCAAACATTTTCAGCAATTACAGCCATGTACAAAAAATATATATCCAAGTGTTGATGGATTCATTTAAGATTTTCATATTCAATCTTCCAAGTACAATGTAAAGACAATGCACACATGTCATCTTTGTAGGAGCAATTAACAAATCACCAACATGATCATAAAAAATGGAATTAATGCATATAATTTCTCTGGAACATAAGTTATTTCAAGTGTGTGAACAGCAATACAGCGACATAAAACAATAAATTGCTCCTCCACAGTAAACACATTGATCAAAAGGAGAGTTTCTGTTCAGGGGAAAGTTAATCCACTGTCTTCAGTGTGATATTTACATGTACGTCTTTACTGTAACTGTGTTGGGGAAAATTACAGTGGTACTATTCGTGCTGAGTATTACATACATCCTGTACGTATGTGCCCGTCATAAATACATTTTCAAAGAAATCCATAAAAAGACAATGCAAGAATTCCTGATTTAAAACAAAATGTCAAATTAAAATGACTTAAATACTCACAGGAATGTAAACATTGCATGTGTTGTTAAAAAAAAAAAAAAAAAACACTCACAAATTTTCTCTCTTTCAGTCATTCACTGCTTGAGGCTGAGGTGTGATAGCTGTCCCTGAATGCAATGAACCCTCTTTGAGTGACAAAAACCTGCCCATAAGAATGAAGACTTGCTCCTGGATAGTTCATGGTATCTCTACCAGCTGGAGTCAAAAACCCTCTTGCACATGTTTGAGTTCTCCTGGTGAAGAGGGAATTCAGAGCCAGGGACCAGCTGCTTCTTGCTCTTTCGTGACACGACGTTCTTCCCCGATGGCAGGCTGTCATATTTGGTCAGGTGTTCACTGAAAGCAGATCATTAAGAATAGAAAGTTAGGTTTTGTTTAAGTTGATTCAATAATGATAATGAATCTATTCTTTTCTGGGTGGGTCTTACAGTACCTGAAGGGGAAGGTGGTTTTGTCCATCTGTATGCACACCAGGAAGGGATATTCAGAGAACTGGACGGTGGTGATGAAGTCCAGCGATGCCTCCGTTTCAAAGCTAACCTCCATACCCGTTCTCATGAAGTCCATGTCCACAGTAACATTACCAGTGACCACCAGCGCTCCTCTGAAACCACAAGCAAGCGAAAACCAAGTTTCTATTTGTTCAACAGACAAAGCCAAATTCATTTCATCCAAGAAAATAAAATGTACATGTAAGATTTTACATTTCACATACCATATGTAAAATTATGTTCTATACGTGACATGTCCAAAAACCACGTCCACATGTTTAATCATATCTGAAGTACCGGATGCCTTCATGTGAATTCATTACATGAGAAAACCGTATGAGAATGTGTGAATTTTAAATATTATTAATGAAGTTCCACACGTTAAGAAGTTCCACATGTTAAAATGTGTTTGTAGAATAAAGTCATATTTTCTTTGTAAGGCCACAATGAGGTGAAGAGGTGAAAAATATCCATTATTATTATTATTATAGTAAGAGTCCACTATTTTCTTTATTTAGACATTTCAGAGTGCAGTGTTGTTACATGTACCTCAGCCACCTGCTAAAAGAATAGATAGTGCTGTTTTTTTTATAACCCTTAAAAAACTGAATTACTTTAACCAGCAATTAACTAGTAGCACAACTGTAGCTATGGTTACCTACAGTTTAATGTACATGTGTTAGAGGTGTCCTGATATACGACTGCAACAGGTACCTTCCAGCCAATCAGTGATGGTCATTTTCTTCACTCTTGGTACAACTTCTGCGGTATATGGTCCTTGTTTGCGGCCATGTTTTTGTATCAGTGGCTCAAAAGCACAGCAAAGTTCAGACGCTAACAAGTGGAGTTTAACTACCATGTTACAACTTCTCCTCCTGTTTCAAGTCAAAGTCTGTGCCAACCAGTTGAAAATCCAACCTCTGTAACTTTGCCCATGGAGACATGCCTTGGCAGAGATGCCAGTGTGGTTTGTTCTGCTTCTATAGATAGCCTGCCCGTCTATTATCAGAGTGGAAGAGGTACAACTATGCTGATCCATTCACCTGCCTCTGCCATTCCCCCGCACACACGGGTCAAATCATCCTGAAGTCCAGAACCAAGATGTGGACAGTTGTGAAGGGCAGAAAATCCTCAGAACAGAGATATTGAAGCATTTCTTCTGTCTTAACCCACATTTTCCTTCCCTGTGATGCTGTTCCAAAAAAAGGTATTAATTCCACAGCATCATGTGTTTTTGGCACCTAAACAAAGATTCCCATTAAAATTCCCCTCTTCCTTTTCCATCTTTCGCAAGTCATTCTTGGTGGAGATTTAAATAAAGAGCTGTACATTAACTGCATCACTAATACACTAAAAGTGTAGAGATTAAAATTATTAAAATACTCATCCAGTACAAGTACAAAACACAGTACAAAAACTTCAATTCAGATGCCAAAGGATTTTTTGATAACTTACTTACTTTACTTTACTTTACTTTGTGAAATAGAGTTTTCTTCAAAGAAAATTTTCCGATTACCAAAAGAATCAGAGAAAATCTGACCAAAAACCAACTGAACAAGATGAAGAATCTGACCAAACATTCAGTGGCAGGTTTTGGTACTTGACTTTGGTTTTCAGTTACTGTTAAGGACAAAACTGGGCCTTTTAAAAAGGACTGAGGTGAATATGCAGCCGTGTCCTGCGGAGGAAAATCACACCATATTTGAATGTTTGAAAAAAAATCTATGGCATTGCTGTTTAAACCGTTTCATCACCAGACGCCGCAAGCTGACTGACACCAACGTGATGATGTGCTCCATTTTCAGCAGCTAGTGTTGCGCGTTGACTGTAATGTTTTAAAATAGAGAACCAGACAGAGCTGACGTCATATCCACACAAGCCTAGAAATGAGACAGGCGTGAAGCACAATACTGGAGCACGTCCAACGTGCCGCTGGAACAAGTGAATCAGACAGCACTTATAGCCTTTCTAAAGTTCACATGAATCCAACGTCAACAGGAATCTATTTGCAGCACGGTGACAAGGCCCGAACTTCTAAAACAACTTTCCTTTCAGTCACAAAGGTTGTTTTCTAAGAATTGTCTGTCTATCACAAGGGCTTCTGACCTGCAAGTGTGTTACATCATACTGTACATACAGTACTTCACAATCGCACTCAGTGAGATAATTTACTCAGTTGTACTCGACTCTGTGACCCACATCTATAGCACATAACATGAGGTTAAAGGTTTTCTTGAAGCCCTAATTCAGTTACAGAACAAAAAAAAACCTGCAACAGTTGCTGATTTTACTGTCTCTGGGCTGTACCTGTTGTTGACGCTGGTCTTGGACTCTCTGTACCACAGACTGATCTCCATGCCTCCAGAAATATCAATGGCTAACCCTCCTTGAAACTCTGCACTCGCCTTCAGACCAGACTGCAGCTGGATGACCTGCAGGGACAAAGTGGAGAAGAAAAACCGCAATGGACTTGATCATGTTTCACTCCAGTTTATGACAGTGATAATTAAGATTCATAGAGAATGTGTTATTAGGATACGGCTGATGATAAACTGCATTTTCCCACTTTCATCAAATCCCACAAAAAGACCAAAACCAAACAATGAATTGATCCTACAAAGGAGTATTTCCCATGTAACTTATCTCTCTGTGCCTTAGAGTTTCACCAGAACACATCTTCTTTCCACATGTTCCTTCATTACCATGAACACTGACACTGTCATTCACATGTGAGTCAATCCCACATGCGCCATGCTAGTTCAACAGCTCACAAACAGCGTATGAATCCATGACTGAAAATAGCCCCCAACAAATGCACAGTTACTCCTGATTGAGTAATGTCTGCTATAACGTTACAGCACCTTCATGTTATCAGAAATTTGTTTAGCTTTAACAGATTTAAGTCTCGTCTGTGGACAGTGGACTTGGAGATCAGTGGGTAGGGAAGCGAGAAAGTATTAAGAGACTAAAACACAAATTAGCTGCTGTATTAGTGCCACAACCTGGCATCAGCTGTGCACATTTAGACCTTGTTCATACTCACATCATTAAGCTCAACAACTGAAGTTATTAACCTGAGTCATTTGCTATCTGTGACTACGCACACATACACACACACACACACACACACACACACACACACACACACACACACACACACACACACAGTAAACAAGTCTGACTGTCACTACCTGTTGCATGCATGACTCATTACTACTCTCACTCCACAGTTGGAACTTCTTACCTCAGAATGATCCGTCAGCAGGATGAGACCCTTCACTACGTTCATGGGCTCCCCAGTCATGGAGAACATCTTGGACATGAGGTCACTGTAACCCTTGAAGAAGGTGACGGGCCTCAGCTGGACATCGAACAGCAGAGCCGACATCCCAGCAAACGACTCCAGGTCCTTCTCTCCCTCGTCAGGTGTGGCAGCAATTAGTGACTCGAGACCCTGGGCCTCAATCGCCACCTAGAAGATACGATGGACATGCAAAGAGACGTTTGATCTTTTCTGAGATTTCATTTACACTTCACAATTTCATACAATTCTCAGTTTTTGTTAATGTATACTCTTAAATTTCTAATAATCTCTGATGTTTCTTTACCTGTAGTCCATGTAGCGTTGCTCCTTTACCAGCGCCATAAATATTCATGTTGCTTCTCCTCAGGATCCCAGAGCCTGAATACAGGATGTCCAAACTGTATGTGGAGGTCACATCAGCAGATTCTGTTGGGAGTGGAATTGTATTTTTGTTTATCAAAAATAAAAATACTCAATTAGCATCCGTGTAGCTGTGATGTTACTAATCTTTTGCTTAAAACATGGAGGTTGAAGATTCCACATCGATCCAACATGTGCTGCAAAATGTCAAAATTGAATGTTTTTCTTGACTGAGCAAAAATGTCAACATCCCTTTTCCACATTTTATCTCAGATCATAAATATCTCAGCAAACTTTTGTGAAATCTCCTCCTTTCCTGTAGACTGAAATATGACGGGTGATGACTTACGTGCCATGAATCCTGAGAAAGCTGATGACGACCCAACTTTTGCAAAACGGTCGTAGTTATGGGAAATCATGTCCTTCATAGCCTGGCGTATGACTTTGCTGAAAAATGCAGAAAATAATTTTATAGTACAAGGTTTCAATCTGTGTAACTGAAAGTCCTTGCTTTTAATGTTCTGTTTCATAAATCATTTTCTCTCTGTTGGTCCAGTGGGTGACCCATCACACACCTGGCAGGCAGCTGGAAGCGGATGATGTCCTGGATCTTAGACAGCATGTACTTGTTCATTTCGTGGGGCAGGTTTCCGATGGACAGAAGCAGATTCTTGACCTCGATGTAGGAGGGGTCGCTACTGAGGATGACGTCAGCGGCGGCAGCTCTCACGTTTTTCTCGTAGATCCGTCGATTCTGGTGGTAAACCCTGTTCACTGTCCGTTTTACCTGAGAGAAGCATGGTTTCAGTTTGTCACGTGCTAATTGTATCAAAATATTATTAACATCCAACACATATTATTTCAAACAAAACATTATGTTAACTACGGCGCACCTCATCGGTCATGAGCTTGACATCGTATCTCTGTAGAGCTGTGAGGGCGATGGTGCTGTACGCTCCGACCTCTGACTCCGCGTATTTGGTAAAGATGGGAATGGCCTCGGGGAGCAGCGAGTTTTTCAGAGCCAGAAGATACATCTGGACCTCGGACTCAACCTGCGTGCTGACAGGACCATCTAATATCATCTTCTTCACCTGCACCACTGTCTGAGAGGAAAACATACAGCACAAGACCATCAGTCAGCTCTCGGATTCATTCATATTTGATTTGAGTTTCTAATGTAACATCTTTGTTTTCGATTTTCAAATGAACTTTCAAATGTTTTTCATTTACATCCTCTTAGAAGCTTACCGGTAGGTTGCACCCTCCTTTCTGACACAGTTTGTGGACCAGGGCTCCCATAATGATCACCACGGACTCTTTGATGTCAGGGCTGCCAATCTTTCCCTTAGAAATGTCCTGTAAAGAAAACAATTATTACTAAAATTCATTGCATGCTGTCATATAATTTAAGTATATGATGACTTGGTTTTGCAGACTTATTCCTAAGACTGCGTTCTCTACATTTTACAACATATTTAAACCATCACTATATTTTGAGGAAGAAAAGTAATATAAAATATTCTACAAAGCAATTAATGAAGAGACAACTGATTTGAGAAGTGTTTGTTTCCCCCCAAAACAAATTCACAGGAAAGGTGACACAAAGTGCAGAAAAAACAATTTTAGGGGAATTTTAGGGGAAAACGGACTGTGTTCACTGATATGGACTAGATTGCAGAAGTCTTATACTTCCATTGAATAAGCAGGAAGAAGGTGTCAGTTATGTCATGAACTTCTGACAACAACATGGCACTCACCACCAAGGCCTGGAGCATTCTCTCGTTGGGATGTGAAGCAAAGCCACACGCATAGAGAAATCTCTCCTGCAGGACCAAACCTTTGGCATCGGTGAAGTTCAGGAAGTCCAGCATGGCATCCAGAGATGCAGCAGTCTGGGAGGAGGTCACAGCATCCACCACCTGAGGTCTGATGGCAGCGGGAAGAGGTTAAACAGAGTAATAGTAAGTTAATCCTCCTGGAATCTGACATTTGAAATCTTGTAAGTTACACTAATTCAAAGAAACAGTGGAGAGATGGTGTCAGCAGGAGGTAAATAAGATGTAGGAAAAGAGGAGGAGCTTGTTTACAGAGATGTCTTGCTGGCACTCTTCAGCACTTTGAGGATCTCGTCCTTGGACGACTTCCTAATGCTCTGGATGAGGGCCAGGAAGCTGCGAGGAGCCACGGCTTTAGACAGGGTCTCTGGCTCCAGCTGCTTCTGTTGAGCCTGCCAATGTTCAAAAAGCTAAGAGGAAGAACACAGAGGAGGGGGGATTAGGAGACAGATCGTCTTCAGTCAATAATTACAGTACAAAAATATACAGTATCTGCTTACTAACAGCGCTATTTAAGAGTAATTTTGCATTAATGGTTTGTACAGATCAGCTCAGATCCTTTTTCATATTCAGAAAAAAGGTCGTAAGGGACTGAAATTTTATTTGTACTGATCCAATAAATGTTTTTAATGCAACAGCAGTGTGCAGAAATCTTGATGCTTTTGTCTTAAAGAAATATGGTTTATATCATCTGAATAACTGTCCCCTTGTTTAAAACCTGAATGATCCTCCTACTGCTCTTGTTTCTTGATGGCCAAGTCTACAAAAATAAGACCCGGAAATGCTAGAACTACATATTTCATATGCAAAGTGTTGCTGGAAGGAGCTCCAAGATCTATGGAGAGCATCTGCTGAGTGGGTCTGTCTGTGGTGTGTCTGTGTCACCATGAAAGTATGACGCCTGTTACCTGGTGGTAAGACAAAACAGTGCTTGTGTATCCGTATGAAAGGTAACAGGGAACTCACTGATGGACAACCCTTGCACTGGGTTTTGACCTTCTCAGCCACGATGCCAACAGCTGCCAGTTTGGCATCAATTGACTTGACAACCCCAGAGACATCCTTCCCAGCAGCCTCCAGTGGACCGGCCTCTGTGCCTGTCAAAGTGAGGGTTTGCCTGGGAGACAGGAAAAATCAAAATGTAAAACGTGCTTATATTGGACCAGACGCCGCAGATTTATTTATTCTATGGGCAGCTACCTGGACACGACTTTAGCTGCAACAGTTCTGCGAGCATTAACAACCAGCGAGTGCATTTCCTCAGCCACGGCCGAGCGGATGAACCCATCCTCGAGCGTGAACACTGTAACAGAACTGGACTTCCTTTTGACACCCAAGACCTGAAGGGCGGACACATAGAGACGTGATGTATTAGCGACTCAGTGATGTTCATATTTTAGCGCAGTGTATCGGTGTAGATGCTGACTAACCTGACTGTGTGTGGTAAACCCGGTCTCCGCAGTCTTACATGTATCCAGGATCTTGGTCCTCGTCACTTGACCTTTTACTGCTTTGTACTCGACTGTGCACCGTCCAGACACATCATTCTGTTCAAAGACACAATTCAAGTTGTTACATGTATTAAATTATGAAAAATAAATAAATAAATGTAATGGGAGAACTATCATGTCATTCACCTCTATAACCTTCCCAGTATTGGGCTGTACTTGCAGTAAGCTGGCCAGTCCTCGTTTTAGGTTCTTGATGGTTGCAGGTTCGGCCCAGTAGGAATAAAATGCTTTTGCCTACAGCACATGTGTAAAAAGAAAGCAACGTGTTAAACAGAATTTTATGCTTCCATACAATGGTAGATGAAGCAGCTACCTACGTGCTGCAACTCACAAAGGCTTTCAGGGTGTCAGTTTTCCCTTGCACACTTGTGTACAGACACATGTGAGCCTGGCCATGACATCAGAGACTATTTGCATTACATATAAAAATATCACATATTCTTTGAAGTGCAGATCAAAAACATTACAAAAATCCTTTGGTATTAGCACGTTACATTTATACGTAAGAGTTTAAGAAAATGTGATAATGATATATCAACCAATACTGTTTTTAGCATCAACATAAAATATAAACAAACATTTCTCTTAAGGATTCTTTAAAATTGGTCTTTAGAGAATTGCGAAGAAGATATGTACCGAGCGAGACACTTAAATAAACTTAATTCTCTCTAACACTGTTTCTAAATTACCTTAAACATCTGACTTCCACTACTAATACATGATAAGCTGAAATATATCATGGGCAGTGTAATGTACCAGGTTACAGATTACTACTTCCCATGTTAATAATGTAATAAGAACATAGCTGTTTTAATTACCTCATCAAAGTAAGGTAACATATTACATTTGATTACTTTTTCATTACTTATTAGTACCATTAATTTAGTCTGTTGGTGCCCTGTAGAAATTTCACAACCTAATGACCTCTCCAAGTTAATATTTAATGAAAACTCAATGCAGATTTAAGTTAGTGAGTGTTATTAGATCTCACACCTATCACCTCTCTTTTTAACAAAAAAGATTGAGTTTTTTCTCCGTAACTGTAACAGATTACATTCACATTTATTTTGTAATTTAATCACGTAATCCCATCATCAGTGTCTCCCCAACACTTCTCATGGGTCATGCGACTGTATCGGTCAGGCTTTACCGTAAATTGACTCCATTAGCTTCTAAATTCACGTCAGTGCACAGCCCTGACCGGCATGAATGAGATCAGGTTGAACCGATCCGGAAAAAACCACAAATTTTTCCAGTGAGTTTTCGGATTGGTTCAACACTGGACCCTGCGTCCTGGTCACAAGTGTAGAGAGCAGCCGATTACATCATCCTACACTGTCTCCTATACAGTATGTAATTTATTTGTGGCGCTCAACCACAATATCAGATAGGACCACCATAAATAGACTGTCCAGTGCTACTGTGTGTATTTTTCCTGCCACAGCCTGCCATCAGTATAAATAACCTAACAACACCAGGGGAGACACTGATCTCTCATGTTTCACACGCACCAAACTTTACTCCACACTCAACCAACATTAATCCTAATAGGTGACATTTTAGCCAACTTTTTTTTTTTTCATGAACAAGATTTACACAGAAACCTTTCAAACATGATGATGAAGATGCTGGAGTATCTGGTCACACCACTGTCAGGTGCTTGATTATGAAGTGGTACTGAAATTATTACTGTAATCATATACATGTAGCCTACAAGTATAAAACACTTTATAAAGAGATCTGTTAGCAGCTAGCGGTTTCTTCAGCGATATTCAGCATAAACCAATGTCATATCATTCTTCTCCCGAGTCTTTAAATGAGACATCTTGCAATCAGCTTACTATTGCTCCTTGGCATTCGTGCATCATTTAATAATATACAGTGATGGTAAGACTGATAACAGAGAATGAGTATGGCTCAAGCTCAAACATCCCACAACTATTACGAGCCTTATCCGACCGGCCCGGAGCCATTCTGTTAAACCAGGCTGGTTCATTCATTCTTTGACCCTCTGAGCCTGCTGACCTTTGCACACACACACATCTGTCAGGTATTTCCCCTGCCAGCATCATCACTCCAGCACAATGAACGTAAGCTCATTACGTCTATGAAGACAATAACAGTGGAGCGCAGCAGGTACAATACTGACTTTCTGACATCACTTGTGTCAGAATCTCTCACATGTTTAACACTCTAAATTGATTAAAAACAACATTTCATATAATATTTGGGAATTTCTACAACTGTTGGTTTACCTGGAGTGATTTATAAACCGTGTCAGTGTTTATCAAAAATATTCACCCTTTTTGCTACAAAGTGTTTTATTTTCATATTATGTCAAAATAAGGATTAAAACCTCTTAAAAGACTATGAGGTTGTAAAGAAATCAGTTGTGTAACCACTAATAAGGACTATTTCATTTCTATGCATATTGTTTTATACCAAGAATTTAAACCATGACAAGTGCCGAGAATGGCATTGTTAATGCTCTTACCTTTCCATTTCTAAGATGCACCAAGAAAGGTTTTGTCAGAGCTGCTAATTTGGTTTTCCCCAAAACACTTTCAGCTGTTGATCCATGGAGGACGTTCTTCTTCTCAGGTCGATGGGACGCAGGCTCGATCCTCACATTTGAGATCTATCAAGAAGAGATTTAATCATTTCAGTAAATGCCTGCAGTCCTTTTTTGCATTTTTGATTTCTTTTTTTGTGCCTTGTCAACACATGGGAGCATGCAGGCTTAGCTACCAGTTTTATTGAAGGTGTATTTGTAGTCAGGAATATTATACGGATTATCCTATCTTAAAATTCACTTCATTAAAAGTTTATGTACTACATCGTGGCATCCTGTCCTCTCTCGACATGCCACTGGACCGACATACCGCCAGTCGAATCAGCTGGTCATCCTTGCTGCTCGGATCTCTCCACACCAGGCTGACGTCAACATCACTCGAGATCCTGTAGCCAGCACTGCCCTCTCTTGACCCCCTCTCCCTGTCCACCAGCACCTCAGTGCTGTAGCTGAATTTGTACAGCTGGTTGTTGCTCAGCCGGGGTCCAGCAGCACCACCTGAAGAAACACAGGACACGCAGCTGGTGAATAAACACGAGTGGAGAAAGTGAGAGCGATCTATTATAAGACTCTCTGCTAGTATCATACTGTGGTGTGAAGATACTGTAGGTCTGTTTTTACAGATTTATTATTTAATTGCACATTGAACAACAGCACTGTAAATGCACCAGTGTTAGCAAAAAAGAAACATTCAAATGCTGTCTTCACTTGTTATGCTTTAGCTCACTTGCACCTGATAAAGTATATAATATAGTTTTCGGTTTTACAAAAGCATTTTTAACTAGTAGCAACCTAAAACTTGAAACAGAAATCCATCACAGTAGCCATCTTCATTTTTGTCTTCTGATATGATAACACAGTAGTGAGCAGTGGTTGTTTTTGAAACCCTTCTCCTTGTTGGTTCATTTAAGCTCCAGATTCTTAGATTTTTTGAAAATCAAACCTGGAGGACAATGAGTAAACTTTGAGGGAAGGATTCAACTCATTTTGGTCGCATCTTGAATTTCAAGTTTCTGCACCATCACAAGTTTCTGCCTGGATGTGAGATGTCAGAGCTTCCAGCTGTGAGACACCTTTCAAAGTAATCCATGCATTTAGCTGCATTATCATTAACGACAAATGCTTTAACAGGAAAAGATGATGTCAGAGTTGTCGTGGATGAAGTCAAACCAGCAGGCCTGAAAGCTTCCAGTAAGGTTGTAATTTAAATCATTTTCATTGTGAAGGTTATTGAAACCTGTGACTAAAACTTGTGAAAAAATGAATCAGTTTTTGTATGTTTGAAGCAATCTCTTCTATAATATCGGAACATGTAACACCAGGTGCATTTAGCGGTGGGAAAGATGAACTTCCACGAAACACAATGCTCCTTTTCTCTTTCCCTTTCACCTCTTTTTTAGAAATACTGTAGATCATCTCAGGATAGTGCCGAGGTGATTCAATCAGCGGCCATTTAACTGGGTGTGTTCAAAGTGAGAGAAGATAAAAATCTCTCCTCTGCTCTATTAATGACGAGCTTTCCATTAGATATGACATCGGGCCACGAGGGAAGACGCACTGACGTGTCAGTATTTGATTTCATCACAGGGCCGCTGAGGAACGTGGAGCTGAATTCAACAAAAAAAAAAAAAAAAAACTCTGGGTCAGTTTGTCTTTTGTCTGACTGAGATATTTGAGGAGCCAACCTGCAACCCAGTTACTTTTTTTGTTTCATTATTATTCTTAACTATACTCTTTCACCTCTGATCAGTGTTACACAGCAGCTCTGTGTGAAGCTAGTCCCCGGACACTGACATTGAGGGTTCTGTCAACATCACCCAGCCTGATTTCCTGCCAGGATTCATTCATTTTTGGGATTTTAGAGTCAGTGGCACAATTAAATACAGGTTGAAGCTGCACACATAACACATATCATATCAAAGATCACCAGTTAGTCTCCAGTGTGTCATCCATGGAAAAGCCTCCAAAGAACAGGACAGTGACATTTTGATCTACACACCAACCCAGCTGACATATTTCTACTAACTCAGGGTGATTTAGATTCTTTTAAGCTTCACTGAATAATTTGTTTTAAGGATCCTGTGGGCCCCAAAACATCCAGGCTACATCTACACACAGAAAAAAAAAAAAAAAAGTCACATCCACTCACCTTTGGCAGAAGCTGAGACAGAGGAGGCTGTGCAAAGCAAGAACACAACAAGAGTTAACATTGTGTGTCCTCTCTCCGCAGCCAGATGAATCAGAACCGACACAAAAAAAAGGAGGCAGTGGCTGAAGCAGCACTAAAGGGCCAGAAAAGAAAGGCAAAGCAAGTCCAAGCTTCTCCTACTACGTTTTATCGGAGGAGAGGGCAGACTCCAAACTCCACGCTCAAGTACTAAGTACGAGATAAACAGCAAATCATTAACCCGAGGAGCACAGATTTGACAGGGACTTCTGCTATTGGCAGATGCAGCCAGGTGTCCTCCTTTTTAATACAGCGGGGGACAAAACATGTGATCGATCGATCGATCAATCAATGGAATGGGATTACCTGATTGATTGGATTCATCAAGCGAAAAGTGAGACTTGGTGTCTGGATTTCAGGTTTGCACTACATGTCCTGACAAGTCAACAAACAATAGCGTTGTGATATTTTTGACAGGAGAAGTCATAAGAAAAAAAAGAATGATGTATATATTTACCAGGAGGAGGTAGAGAAACGTCCTCATGTTTAACACCTTTCACCTAATTTCTCCTCAGGATGAACAGTCGGCACTTTGTCGCTGTGTCTTGGTCGGAGGAAATGGGCAGTCTGTGTGAGGACCCAGCCCTCCAGCTCGAGTTACAGCATCTGAGGAGGACCACAAGCTTGGAAGACTGCATTATAAGAGTCAGTCTGTGGAGCAGAAATATGAAATATTTCCATATAGCTACCGGTTTTGGACACAAATAAAAGTTTCTATGGAAGCTGTTGCAAACTCAATCTGTTTAATTAAGATTGTTAGCACTGTCACTCCAGTAGTGTTTTTCTAATCTCCATGTGTATGTGTGGATGAGGGGTGATTAAAGGTCCCATCCATTGAAATGAGCCTTGAGTATCTGCCTCTTACATTTCAAATGATGGCACCTTTAATCATTTTTCATCAGTAGGATCAGCAGAACTTTTTCACACTTACTCTGCTGTCTGTGTTCGAAAGGCATAGATTAAATATGCTTTCACTCATCGTTGAATGATTCTACATTATATAGTTTTAGGAGACAGCCATTTTTGTCTCCTCACATTCAAATCAGTCACATGACTGTAGGTTCATACATAGTTTGTATTTACAACAGAAAAACTCTAAACTACTGTATTGAACACCTCTGTATTATATTTGTGTTCTCACTTTAACATGTTATCCCCTTATCCATTGGATTGGAATATTTTATGTAGAGCCACAAATGAATCAGATCAAATGTATAGGGTATATATTTTATTTTAACCATGTATAGAATATTTGAGCTTGAGCTAATAACATTTTATTGGCCCATAGTTTTATTACCTCCACGAAGGAGATTACAGTATATTTTCACTCGTGTCTGTTTATTTTTCAGCAGGATTACGCAAAAAGTGCTGTACTGATTTGCACCAAACTGGGCGGTGGGAAGGGGCCTGGGCCAGGGAAGAACCCTTTCAATTTTGGGGCAGATCCGGATCATTTACTATGATCTTTTTTTTCTCTGAAGTCCGGTGTATTGTTGTTGGACACTGGCCTCAAGGCAGAGGTCTAGACTCTCTGAGTGCCCTTCTACTTCTACTTCTTTTTTTTTTTTTTACATGAACATTTAGCAGAAACATATGGATCCATGGCAAATATAGTTTAAATAACATTTTTAGTCACAGGAGAGACAGGCTTGTGATTGGTGCTCAGTCTGACAAGGAAAACAGATTCTCCAAGTGACAGGCACTGGTCCATGCAGCACTGAGCGTCCAGCTGTGCTGTAAATACAAATGGGGTCAGAAAATACATTATTAAATTTTATCATTGAACTCCAAAACGGCGACAGTAACACCATTCAGCCGAACTGAATACAGTCGATGTGAACTGATCCGAGCAACCAGTGGGTGTCAGTGTTTGTCTGCTGATGTTGATGGTCGTCCTCTCCAGGGGAATTCAGAGTTGTACTGAAAACAGAAAGAGGATCACCTCAGCACTGATGTGTCACTGAGGTTGAGATTATGCAATTTCCGTCCAACACACACAGACACACACACACACACACCATCTCTGTTCTCTGATGATTTCCTCACTGTCCTGAAGGTAGACGTCTCTAACAGTTAGGAAGCTGGTCTGTCAGTAGACAATAGTTCTGATGTCAATGTCCAACTTTAGCCAACAGCCAGTAGCTGCTGCTGGGCTTCTCCAGGGCTTCACCCTCAACTGATAAAGTACCAGGAAGTACAGTATGTCATGACCTGTGGCACTGTGGGAATGATTGTTGCCTTTTTAACAATGAAATGGATGAACAGGTTTTCCCTATTTTGAGAGATTATCGCCAAACAAAATATACTTTTTATTCCTGATACTAGTCAAAGTGACTGCAAACAAAGGAGAGGAAAACCACATGAGGAATCAATACATACCAAATTTAGCAAACAACAGAATAGAATACAGACAAAACAATTACAAATAATTATTAATAAAGACCCTTTAAGAATAATAAGAACATTAATTGCCAGGGCATACAGTTAGTCTACATACAAAAATATGAATAACAAGAATAATCTTTATTTATATAGCGCCTTTCTTAACAAAGTTACAAGTTGCTGTGCAAAAAATGATTAATACATAAAATGTAGGAAAATAATTAACTAAACACATATAAAATATCACCTTATAAATTATATTTTTTTTAAAATCAAAGTAGGTTTTCAAAGGAGATTTAAAAGCAAGCAGACATGGAGCTAATTAAACTGAGATCCTCCACCTATTACAAAGCCTTGGGGCCCTTGGGTGGATTGCTGAACGTTGCCTACCGGGCGAAGTTCAGCCAGAGCCTCGGCATGAAGTGACTGTATGAGGACTATTAGCATTGATGACCAAAGCATTTTGGTATTAAATTGAAGAGTGAGTGAATTTGTTTGAGAGGAAGGTTGATTATATCAGTTTAGCAAAGAGTCTGCTGTTGTTCTCTACGGAGTCGAGGAAAGGGCCGAGAGTAACACTGAGCATCTGTCCAAGGTTCAGATCAGAGGGTTGCAAGCAATCCCTGATAACACAGCAAACAGATACACTTATCAAAGCCGGGTATCTAAATTGCAAATTATCCATGATGTGTTGAAAGAAATATGTGTGTGTGTGCGTGTGTGTGTGTGTAACCCACTAATCTTTGTTTTTTTTTCTCTGTGACTGTGATGTGGCATTCCCCTGTCTGACCATGGAGCATTCACTCCACCTCAGTCTAATCAACAGATGACTATTAGGGAACTGAAAACAGTCTGAGAAAACAAATGAGCTACAGAGAGACAAAACCCTGCCCTCACTTCCAAAACTCACCTCTGTTACATGTACAGTGGCTTCAGAAAGTATTCACACCCCCTTCATTTTGTCACACTTTGTTGTGTTGTAGATTTAATTTTAAATGGATAAAATTGCTGTTTTTGCCCCTCAGTCTACACTCAATAACCCAACATCACGATGTTAAAACATACTTTTAGAAAAGTTTTCAAATGTATTAAAAATCAAAAACTGAAATCTCTCTTTCACAAAAGTATTCGGACCCTTTGCTGTGGTGCTCCACATTGTGGTCAGGTGATTCTCGTTTGCTTTAATTATCTTTCATGTGCCTAGAACTTGATTGGAGTCCACCTGTGGCCAATTAAATTGAGTGGACAGTTTAGAAAGGCACACACCTGTGTAAGGTCCCACAGTTCACACTGCATGTCAGGACAAAAGCCAAACCATGGAGTCCAAGGAACTCTGTGTAGACCTATGGTCTTGGTCAGGGAGGTGAGCAGCAGGGACAGGGAGACTGGTCAGGTAGTACTCTTATCATTGTTCCTATGGATGGATAACCGCACTGACCTACCAGTCAAAGCCCTGCAGGGCCCCCGGGCTTGTGCGTGATGCCCATCATCTATCACTCATTAATAATAAAAAAGCTATACTCAACTGTAAACATGATTAGAAAATTTAACGTTAGATGAATAAGTGCGGCCAAGATCACCACAACATCACATTACAATTTAGATAAAGTACGCACAGACAAAAGTTTACAAAGAAACACATTTATTAAGATATATATTTACAACTTGTCACGTTCCAGTTATTTACAAGAATCAGGAGTACACATGAAACAAGAGAAGAGTTATAATAAGGAGTATGTAGAAATTACAAGTATGGCACTGAGTGGTAAGAAAGTGTGTGATCAGTAAACACCAACAATCATATGAACCTTTGGGAGGGAAAAAAAGGATATTTGACACCGTGGCCATTTTATACATTTATAATAAGATTTCAAACTGCAGACACTGTATATTGTTTAACATCCTTCGTGTAAGCTGCAAAGGAAAAGCTGTGTGTAACCTGCTGCAGGTTCACTTTGATTTTATATTAAAAGGCTGCTTTTACTTCCATGCTATGCTGTTCTGTTACAGGTTGCCTGTGAATTATATGCATCCAGGTTAAATCTAGAAATAAAAAACCTATAAATTGTATCTTAGTTCCCATGTTTGCATTAAACATAATGCTGGTGAGAGAGCCGGTGTGCTCTGATTTCAAGTACAATACGTATGTAGGCTATAAAGTCAGTGAAGTGCCACCAGGAGGTACCAGCATTGCCTTTCATTATGAGCCTTGAAAATGGCTTGTATCCTAATTTTCCAGTGAAAACTTACAGATCAAAACAGGAAAAAAAAAAAAAAAAAAGCAAACAACAAAAGGTATATCATCAGTTAGGCAGATTTCATCAAAGAAACACATTGGCAACAGTTCAAAAGGAGGAAAGTGAATGAATGAACACTGACTGACAATAACTGTAAAAGGTAATGTGCAGGGAACAACAGACTTTTTTTGGGACAAATTCAAGATGAATCTGACAATTCTGGAGCACCATGAAGTTACAGATACAGTTTCTAAGTTTTTTTGTTTGTTTTTTTGTTTTGTTTTTTTTTTAAGGAAAGTGCCCCCTCCAGTGGCTGCTGCTTGACTTAAGTAACAGTCAATTTCGACAAAAGCTGAGTGGCTGCAATGAGCTTCATCTCTCTTACGTGAAGATTAAAGTGCTTAAGGCTGAGTTTGTTTTGTTTGGTTTTTTTGATTTACATGCCACATCTTCGGGTTTGTTTCAGTATGTTTCGAGATTTCTTTAAAGTCAATGCCAAACTCATACAAACTGCAACTTTACAAACCTAATACATCCACGATTTGCCTTCATGATAATACTATATCCACCTCAGCCCCACAAAACTCTGCTCACAAACTGTATGCATCTGTGTGATATGAGTGTGATCATCTCGCATATGGAAATAAATTTAAAGTTAATTCTCTGTAGCTTTAAGTAGATCTCATTAAATATTCAACAAAGTGCTAACCAGCCAATTCACTCTAAACTAGTGACTATTTTACAAATATTTTAAAATACTTAACATTAATGAAATACAGTTAGGAGAGCCAATGTCCTATCAGTAGACAATAGGCATGCAGTGCATTTCCAGAATCACTTCAGCTTTGTACACCACCCTTACACGCAGTGTTAAAAACTGCAGCTGTGAGACTTATAAAACCAAGGCCCTTTTAGAAATGAAGTGCTACCTCAGAGAAAACAACAAATCTACCTTCATTGTGTCCTGCTCATAAGTTATAACCCCCCTCCTCCATCCCTACAGGCTAAACTGGGTGTTATCTTGTGAGCCACTTTACCATCATACCTGCCTATACTGCATTTGTTTCATTTGTATTGTATGAGAGCTACAGTACATTTCAAAGGTTGTTCTTCATTTAAAAATAGGGCCACGAATAACTCTAAAAAATAACTCTAAATTTATTATGTACACATGAATGAGACTCTTGGTTCTGGACACTTTAGCTGATTCATTTATTTCCCTTCATTGCTGGTATCCCAACTGCAGAGTCCTGCAGAAAAAAAAAAAAACATCTCAGTATAAACACATTCCACAGGGGAGGGTGAGGGATCAATAATTTATACTGCAATGTTAATGATAAAATCAAATAGTGCTTACCTGGTACATCCGTCTTGCTTTTGGAGACTCTGTGGAGGTCTTAGGTAAACAAACTGCAAAAACAGGAGGCGGATTTAAGAACAAGTGCGATAAAATCAAGACATAAAATGCACAAATACATAACAGGACTTTGCTAACAGCTCTTTGACAATGTGTTTAGGTTAAGTGGAGGTTTCTTGCAAAGTGTACGGATCCTGATGAAGGCCACAAGCATCAGCCTCACATTGATATCGTAGATCCAAGTAAGTAATGTTTCGCAATGTTAACACTGACTATTGAGAAATAACTGTTCCCAGCTCGAGTGAAATTGCAGCTGAATTAATGAGCTGTTGATTCTTACCAACTCTCTCTCACGGCTTCAATGTCACTCACGAGATTCTGCGCTAAACAGATGCCAAAGATCTAAAACCGCAAAAACAAACAAACACACACACAAAAAAAAAAAAAAAAAAGACATGTTAGGTTCATGAGAAGTTGACAGAGATCAGATGTAGAAGTAAGCTGTTAACACTGTTCCTCACCTGTAGTAATGCAATCCCAATAAAGATGCCTGCCACCACTGTCAGGTTGTCCTGGAGCCACTTCTCAAACTGAGGGACGCAGCCTTTGATATAGATGAAAGTCCGCTGCTCTGAGTCCTGGAAGAGCACGAGTCAAACAAGTATAGTGGCTTATAACCAGATGCAAATGAAATGTTTTGAAATGACTTTTTTATTACCCTCTGAAAAGTATTAAACGTTGGGGTTTGCTTTACTTTGCAACAGTTGACAACATTTTAACAACAGTTTTTAATGTTATGTTATCTCGTGGTCTCCTCATAAGCCCTTCAAATTAAAACCCCTCTGAACTAATGTTACCTGGTTGTAAACACACACTCAGCTTGCTGTTTTTCTCCTCTGCCTCGTTAAAAACGGCTTCACTCTGCCTTTTCCCTCAGATTTAAAGTCAAGGAAACAAACACAGCCTTTTCCTTGCATTATGCTGCTATAGAGTAAGGCCAAAGCTAATGATGGGGGAGGGGTCTCACTTCCCATTGCATTGCTGCAGCATGACTAATACCGCACAAGCCAAAGAAGTGCTGATGGAGAGCCAGCTGCCGTATTTTGAAGAGTGAGGAGTTGGGGAAACAAACTGAAAGAGGGATATTGTGCCCAGGGTGGAGTACCTGATGACCTCATGCAGACCAGCCTGAGGCAAAAGACGCATGAGCGATGTACACTCTTCATGCAGGTTTACAGCACCAGCTTAGTTTTAGACGAGGGTCTCAGTCTATCAGTGTAAGTTATCTCACCGTTTTTGCTCGGATGTCGTATCCACACTGAGTGTTGATGACATCCTCCTGTGAAGTAAAGAGAGATAATGCTTACACATTGTTAAAAGGTAGAGTCGAGGTAATTAGACAGATGTTTGTCATATATTGGCAAGTTACTGCTTGTTTTCAACCTGGACTTTTTTTTCTACAATCATGATGATTTTGTCACTGTCAAGATCAACATAGTGTAACATTACACCAGGACAGCACTGTTGTCCAGTATATTACTGTAGTGGGTCTGGAGATGTACAGGACAGCAGTGGTCCCAAAGAACTAAACCTGTGTTAATCTGCACAGAATCGGAGCTGTAGACCTGAAACTCAACACTTGTATCCGAGTCAGATTTAGCTCATTAAAAAGGGAACTTTCGACTTCATTTTGGACATTTGGCTGCTGAGAGACTTTGACCTGGTCACAACCTGAAGCAACTGAAAAATAAATAAGACAGTGACAGGCGGGTCTTATAAATCTGATTATTAGGCTTGTGCAATGAAATAACTTGGCCATGTGAGCCCGATATCATGAATCACAAATTTGCTTAACAATCTGTGCAGCATTATAACACCCTCTGTCCTTAGACCCTCGAAACAGATGAGGACAAACTCCCTTAAGAAAACAAATAACTACTGTCTGTGTAGCCAAAGCATGATGTAGCCTATTCCTCTGTGCCATTGAGCTCCACTGTTGTACAAAAACTATTAAAAACACTATCAACTCCTGTTTGAGTAAGGTTTTCTGAAAACAACAGTACCAAGTTATAGGAAATTACGAAGCCTTTTTAATGAAATTATATATTTGGGACCCTTTCATTTGATAGATTTAGTTCTTTGATAGGATATAAATGACCTGAGAACCATAAACAAGGCAGGGAAGTCAGAAAGCATGAATGAACACATTCATTAATCTTTCTACAGTATTTGATGACAGTAAAACGAATATAGACAAATGTCAGCCCCATCCTTTGAATTATGTGTCATTTTAATAGTCAGCAGTCAGAGACCTGAAACACTTGCAACTGTTTTGCAATTTGTTCATGAAGACATGTGATTTGATTTGGACTTGGCCTCAAGGACTTAAAGGCAAGGCGGTGTAATTTATATAGCAACAATATAGTACTTCTCTGTCAAGCAGCTCTAAACTCTTGAAGGCTCCGACTGAAAATGCCTTGCCGTTGGTTTGACCAAAAAAAAAAAAAAAGTCAGTGTTCAGCGCAAGTGATAACCTCTGGGAACATTGTGTGATTCAACGACCATTTTCTGTTGATGCTAATTGTCATGAAGTGTTGCCCTCAAAGAGGATGACCTCGTTGGAACAGCACATCCTTAGGTCAGCAAATAAAAAAAAATAAAAAAAACACTCTTGTGCAACTTTCATTAGTGAAAGTGAAGCAAGTCTGTTTTTGCTGCGGCAGAGTGTTGTCACTGCTCTAAACAGAGAGCATGTTTTTCTGCCAAAAAAAAAAAAAAAAAAATATTGCCTTGGTCAAGGTAACTCCTCCCAGCCGCTTCCAGACTTTGCTGCGCTGGCAGAGTGTGAGAGGACTAAACACTGAGGCCTGGACGTCCTGTTGGAAGTCAGCCATGATTGACAACATCAGCCAGCCTTCTGCAGGACACAGATAACCCGACTCCGTCACAGAGAGGACCTTCACAATTTCCCCTCCAACTGTCAGCAATGTAAAGACCCCCCCCCCAATCGGCCGTCCTGGGAGCCTCTCCTGGCTGTCGTTGCCTGATTCCAGATGTTTTGGTTCTGGTTCTTCGTCCTCCAGGAGTCCAAGCCTCCTCCTCCTTCTCTCTTTCTCTCTCTCTCCCTCTGTGTGTTTGTTTCCTTCTCTTAAACATACGAGTGATGTGATTTGCTTGGTTTTGCTTCATGTATGTTTGTGAAGTCTGTTCTCTTTCCAGGTCTTCATGGTGGAGAGGAGGTCGTGTGGCTCTGGTCCTGTATGTTGGCAGCACCTGGAAGTTGTTCAATGTCCTCCCAGATCATATTATACATAATTTTTTACAATCTATAATGTTGTCCCCATACTGTAAATCTATTTGTTGCTCTATTCCGTACACACAACCTGTATTACACGTCTGTCCGTTCCGATAGAGGGCTTCCTCCTCTGTTGCTCTTCCTGAGGTTTAAGGGTTTTTTGGTGAGTTTTGCCTTTGTCTAATTCAAGGGTCTGAAGACAGAGTGTGTAGTAATGCTGTACAGATTGTTGAGCCCCTTCAGGCAAATTTCTTATTTGTGATATTGGGCTATATAAATAAAATTTTACTTGACATACCGCTGGATCTTTGGTGCAGCAAGAAAAGGGCACTCCACATTTCTCTCGACTCGGGTTCGAATCGGTGCAGTTGAAGTAGATGTTCAAATTCCAGTCATCAGCTCCAAAAGCTCCACAACACTCCCACTGCAAGGTTAAACAGACAACCAACCAATCAACCAACCAACCAACCAACCAACCGTCACATGTACATCAACTACTTCCCACAGGAATGAACAACCATGATTCTCACATTCTGATTCTGTAAAAACAACGCATGGGTTGAAATCAGTACTTAGGATAAAGAAAGAAGAGTGCTCACATATTCCTGGGTGAAGTCTATCAGGTTCTGCAGGTCAATGTCGTCCCTGTACGCCCGAATGTTGTTGTTAATAAAAAAGTTGAGCTGGTCCTTGATCCAGTCTTTGAAGACAAAGGCCAGGACTCCTGCAGTCAGCTCCAGGAAGAAGATGATACCCAGGAAAACAGAGAACTGAAAATACACAAGCAGTTCATTGGATTTAACAAATGTTATTATGAAAGACAGAAACATCTCTGACGAAGGATTTAGGGAACGTACAAACTTGAGCAGGAAAGAGTTTTCTCGCAGAGCTCCGATGCAACCAGCGAATCCAAGGATGAACATGACACCACCCACCACAAGGAAGAGCCAGACAGGGTCGAAACCCCCGAGGTCCGTGATGGACGAGAGGTTAGAGAGAACGCCCTGGTGAGGAAGCAAAAGGGGGCAAGAGAAAGTTGTTAGAAGGAGGATTAGAGGAAGGAGATTAGAAGAATTGTCTTATCTTCTGTTCTTAATAAAGGCAGGTAAAATTCTTTTTTCTTAAGTAAGGGAATACGATTGGTACATTCACATCTGTACGGTAAATATGTAACAGCAGCCAGCAGCCTTTTAGCTTAGCTTTGCACCTCAGTTAATTAATGAGTTTTTGAGCATCTCAAAAGATCATTAATTTACATGTGTAGCTTGTTTGTTTAATCCGTAAAAACAAGTATAAAAATAAAAAGTTATGGTTTTATGGGGGAGACTATTTCCTGGCTGGGAGCAGTAGATTCACACTGGTTGCCAGACAACCACTCTAAGCCATTAAAAAGCCAGCACATAACCCATTGCACTTCAGTTTGTGATTGGATTAAACAAATAAGATATAATGTGTCGGTTTGTGAGCTTTAGAAGCACGGGTAGGTGGATTTTGTTACCTCTGGACAGAGCCAGGCTAGCTGTTCCCCCCTATTTCCAGTCTTTATGCTAAGCTAAGCTAAACGGTGGCTGATTCCAGTTTCATATTTAACGTACAGACAACGATCCAAAGATACTCTACACCAAAGATGACGAACTACAAGCAGCGCCAACGGTATAAAATGGGATACACTTCCTGTCTCCTGAGTGGGCGTGGTCATGATTGTTTGTTCATGTCAAAACAATACGAGACCGAATACAGTATGAATTTGTACCTGACTCTGCCTGACTCATTTTTATCTGCTAGCTTAGTATCTGATAAAGTTTTATTCCAGTTTTAATTCATGGTTTCACGTAGAAGTCCCTCTTAACTTCTGCTTATGCAGTTGGAAGACGCTGTCGGCAGTGCTGCGTCAGTGAAACCTGACCCGACACAGAGAAGAGAGATGTGTGTTGTGAGATCCCGAGTTTGAGTTTGTTGATGAGACAGAGACAAGACTCGAACAAGGTTAATTTTCTCCTGATCTGTCGGTCTGAAAAACTGCATCTTAGTGTCCGAATCTTGGGAAGATCTATGGTTAGGTCCGATATTTATTTCGTTGACTATGGGGCGAAGGAATCGGTCATAATCTGTGATCACGTTCACTTCTCCTATTGGAGTGAATAGACTCAAACTTGCCGATGGTCTCCTAAAGGTGTGGCGAAACCCATGTGGCACACATATAGGAGATGGTCCTAAGTGCACAGTCTCCTTTCTGAACTGAACTATGCCTTATTAACTTTAAATCTTCATCTTTATCCAGACAATATTTAAATAAATTTATTTCTCTGGTTCCAAATTTGCATATCAGAAGATTTGTGTTTTCTTTTATATCAGTGTAAATTGAATCTCTGGGTTTTGGAGTGTTGATCATTCAAAACAAGACGTTTGAAGACGTCACCTTGGGCTTACTGGACTGTGAATGACATTTTTCACTATCTTCTGACATTTTATTGACCATTTACTTGAATAATCACAACAACAATCATCAGATTAATATAATAGTTAGTTGCAGCCATGTGTGAAGGATGAAGCAATAACCTCTAATACTCCTAGTACTGAAGGGGTACACCATGAATGAATCTGTGAAATGCATCAGATACATTCAGTCCATTGTTCAGAGGGGTGTCCCACCAGAAAGCATGACATTCCTTTCTGATTCAGTAAAGCCACTGCTTCCATTTTGTGCAGACAGATGGGCGTAAACGACAAGTGGTGAATGTAAATGATCCGCTTAGTTTAAGAATGATTTGCAGATGTCGATAAGGGGAAAAGATTCACACAATGAATAAGTGCATAAAACGTACCTTTTCGCTCCATGCCCACAGCCCGATGCCAAGGAATGCTACTCCGAGGAACTGAAAGAGGAGAAGAAGAGAGAGACAAGAGGGATGAGAGAGCAGGATTATTTTGCTGTGACTAAGACATGTAGTCATCACACAGAAGCACAGAGAAAGAAACCGAGGAGGTTTTCCTGGCAGCGGTCCATTACTAAATATTTCTCATCTCAGTTTGCAGTATCAGCAGGAGACTCCCACATTAGAAAGCATATTTAAACAGCTAAGAGCATCTAAAAACACGAGGCTCACGGACATTTACTGCCTATAGAAAACAAAGGCTGTCTTGTCTGATCAGGGCCGAAGAGTTCAAAACCATGTTTCAAGTTAGGAATCAATACACTGATGCCATTTTTCAGATGGCTCTTAGGCTTTTTATTTTGAAATGAAGCACAGAAATTAGACTTGACTATAATTATAACAGCCTAGAAGAATAATACTTAAATGATTATAATTTTGTAATTTATCAGTCATTTTATTCATGTATTAAAACACCAATTTTCTAATTATACAGAAGTGAGATTTGCTTACTCTTCTTCGTATCAAACAACAGCAGCAACTTTAAGACATCACACTCTGAATGACAGGCACACAGAGAGGGCCGGTGAGGAGACTGACAGGGATGCTAAAAACTTTATGGTCTACGGGCCCACAGATGTGGCGCCCCACCACAATTTGTCCTGGTAGATCTGATGGCCAGTCCAGACCAAACGTGTTTGATGGGCGTCATGTTGATAGATGGGGTAACTAAATTTACATAGTTGGAGTTTTTATCTCTTTGGTTAGTTGTAAGATTTATAATTGAAACACTGAAGTGGTGGCTTTAATACATACAAAATTGTAGGATGTCAGAACATATTGTCATGACAACTCTCCATAACAACAGAACCAGAGTATCTGAAGACTGTGAGAGATGGACATAAGCTCAGGCTCATATTTGTACCTGGTATTTATATTGTTTTGTCAAACTTTGAACACACAGTTTGTATATCATGGATTTGACATTGTAAGACTTATCTGTCATTCAAATATCAACAGAAATGGTAAATGTGATTTGACTTGGTCCTTGACTTAATAAATAAAATGTACTTCCAACTAAGGTTAGGAACGATTCATAGCAAGAATAAAAACAAACTAAACCCACTAGACAAGGCTACCCAAAAAACCACCAAGTTCACGAGTAATGATGCTGTTTAGAGAACTAATGTTAACTCCTTCTATTAAACCCGTGAATCATAGTTAAGAATTCCCCCCTAAATAAACAAAAAGCACTTTGCAAATTAACTTTCCAAGGGATTATTTATGAAAGAGATGCAGAGGAAAGAGGAACAGATGCTTTTGACACAGACTTCCTCTGGTGATGCATGACTGGTGGACGGCCCATTGAATGCATGGCTGCTGACAAACTCTGTAGGGCCCGACAGGTGACCTTCCACTACAGGGTTCATGAAAGGCCACAAAACATACTGGCACCACTAGACAGGGTTAGGCAATATGATGATATGCTGCATATCAGTGTTTATACTGTACACAGGCGTTTTATTGCAAATCAACAAGCAGGACTGCAGTGTGTAATTGTCAGGTATTTAATTTACTGGATAAGCCAAACTAGCAACCCCCACCTGGTTCATCGGTTAATTAATAGCAAAATAATCATTTCAGTCAATCATAAAGCAGAAATGGCAAACTTTCTCTGGTTCCAGCTTCTCAAATGTGACGTTTTGCTGCTTTTCATTGTAAATTAAATATGTTCCATTTTAATCAGACAAAACAAGAAGTCACCTTTACCTCTAGAGTATTGTGGTGAACATTTTCATTTTCGGACATTTTGTAGACTAAACACTTGAACACTTAATGAAAAAAATTGGTAGAATAATCATTATTGAAACAATGTAGTAGTCGCAGACCTAAACAATTTGAATTTTGAACAGGATTATGCGTTTAATCAGGTGGTCTATGTCATGTCTTGTTTTGTCTCACAAAGTAATTTAATGTAATGACCTACAAAAGAAGTGAATTCACATATTTGGGAACTTGGAACCATCAAAGGTTTAGTGTTTTTTAGTTGAAAGATGGTTTGAAAAAATTAAACGGTTATCAAAATAGTTGTCAGTTAGTTTTACAACATTTTTTTTTTCAGCTATGACCCACAGCTGCCTTCAAACAAGACGTTCTTTCACATTAACATATATAATACTTAGCATTAATAAATGGAATTCCTAAAGCCATTTGCTATCACTATCAATACATTTAGAAAGTATGTCTGACCCATCTTCTTCTCCTCAGTAAAACAGAAGTATTTAAATTGGTAACTGGAGGCCCAGAGCGGGACTTCCAGAAATTCCTGATGGGGTTACTGGAGAGTCCAAACCACAAGAGGAGATGTTGTTGTGTCTATTTGCTGAGCACAGGGTGACCAGGGATGGACATGACTGCTCTAAGTACACTTTGCACTGCCCCCATCCAAACACCACTGACACAAATCAAATGTCCTCAGATGAGCAAACACACGATATTGTCAGACAGTCAGGAAAGCCCTTTCATCTGAGCTCCTCAAACGCTGACAACAACACGGAGCAAAAAACAAAAAGCCTGCTGACAGCTGACAGTGGGAGCAAGTGCACAGGAGCATGGAGCCTACACTGCAGGGATGAAGCCACCCGTGAAAACCAGAAGGGCAAAAAATAAAATAAAACAAAATAAAATAAAGGCCACGACTGTCAAAGAATTAGACGTTAAAGCTACTGCTGATGGAGAACAAAAACATGTCATGTCAATGTGTTAAGCTGAGGATACACCAGGCCTGAAACAGCAAACAGCAAACAGCGGACCTACCCAGAATATGATGTTGAATCCGAAGATGAAATACTTGATGCAGCAGCTCACTTCATGAGCCTTGAAATGCTTTCCTGACATCATTTTTCTGTCTCAAACGCCGCCCGCTGAGGAAAGGAATCACATCTATGGTCCCTCTGTGTGCTTGACAGCCTGGTTGTGAGAAACACCCTTTTATTTTTTAAGGCTCGACAAAACGCGCCGTCAATTGTTTCCGCGTCTAATGGCAAACATGATGTTGTATCTCCGCTGACAAAAGGCGCAGATGAAGCGACACGGGAGCGCGTTTTCTGTCAGTGTCACTTTATCCAAGTTAAAACCTCCAAAGGTAAAACGGTGAAATGAATCCGCTGAAGTCAAACAGATCGAAACCGATGGTCTTCTATCTGACCCATAATCTAGACATGGCTGTTATTTGATTGACGTGTGTGGGAACCAATGAGGGTGTTTAGTTGTGAGAAGAGGCGGGACTTCCTCCAGCAGAGGGCCCTCAAGTTTCCATGAAATACAGCATGCCGTGATATTTAATCATTTATCATTATCAGTATAATTTATTAAATAAGATTATAGAATTAAACTTTATAGCACATATTAGCCTGTAAAGCCTGAAAATAGTTTTTTTTATAAATTAATTGGACATTATGAAATAAAATAAAAATAAAAGATAAAATAAGTATAAAAAATAAGTTAAATAATAATGAAATAATGGATACAGATGACATATAACAAAACCGTGAAATTGAAATTGAAATAATCAAAAAAATTAAATCACTCATTATTGTCATTGTCAAGCTAAATAAAATAACATTTAATAAAAAAAAAAAGATTATTTTTTACAATATCATGGTTATATTTTTTGACTGCATGAATTGATGATTATTAATTTCATAATTTACAATTTACACACTTTCACTTTCACACCTTCTAACATCTGTAATTTATTTTTAAAAAGATACTTAAAACTGATATTCATAATGAACCCAAGAGAAATTACATTTACATCTGCTTTTATATTTAGCACTACACTGTGCTAAAATGAATTGGAATAAAAGACACAATTAGTCACAGCGTATGAGGTCTGTGTCTGTGGGGTTTTGAAAGGTGGGTGTTGAAGCACGAAGAAGCATGTTTACAGGGGCACATACATATAAGTCCAAACACACATGTTTTAGAAGTCTGTACATTTGTAAGTTCTTTTGTAAAATCTCAGACAGTCTGCTGTGGCAAGCAGTGGTGTCTTTGTGTATTCATTTATTCACATATTTTTGACTATTCTAACTTGTTTTATACTGAAAACTGAAGGCTGTTCATGGGTTCTCAGTGCTGAGAGAAATAAAGGCAAAGTGAAAGAACTTTGACCCCTGGTGGCAGAAACTGTCTCCTGCATCATAGTGAGTCTGTACATTGTTCAATTCATGTAAAATACAATACACATAAAGCTACAAAATGTATAGGAACTGACTGTGAATATGGAGGTGAATATTGATCTACAAAATAAACACCACTGGTCATTCTGAGTAGAGGCTTGGTTTATTGCATAAAATAAAAGTATGTTCTAATCTATTACAAATATTTGTTTACAAAACAGGATAAATTATGAAAATAAATATTCTGTGCAGTTTGTCTGTATTGTCAATGCAAGCAGAAAACAAATGAGATTTATAGACACACGTAAGTCCATAAAAAAGACAAGTCATTGTTATGAGATCATAATCATCCCTCTTGCCAAGACAAACATCACGAGGGCAGCATTAAACAGACTCTTCTGTTCACACAAAGTCCTTTAACTGATGCTAATTCACTGATGCTAATTCTCAACTTGTTACATTTTTCTTGTTCTCTGCATCATGCAAACAACCACCACCATGGATCAGATGTATGATTCAGTATATTACTGCAGCACAATCGAAGTATTCTTGGCACTACAACTACTCTGTTCACGCTATCAATACTGTTTCCAAAGTTATTCCTAAAGTTACAATAAAAAAAGAAATGGTTTGCAACAATGTTTGGCAACACAAATGTAGGAATAATACTATATCAAAATAATTCACCATTTAGGCAGTTGCTTAGATTTTGGCTGCACTTCACTTACAAAAATATAAATGGTTTTTGGATTTAACAAAATACTTCATGTTGTTAAAAAATATCACTTCAGAATCTCAAGAAAATAGTTGTTTTTCTTTGTAAATCATAATCCTTCATTTCATCCTTCATGCAAGTACAAGTTATTTTAGGGGTCTGAGTTCCCAGAAGCCTCAGCAGGAGGACAGGAGTAAAATAATATTAGTTAAACAGCTTGAGGCAGCTTTTAAGAACAACATGTACAACAATGGTTTGAGGTGAAAAAGCTCTGGTAATCTTTGTCTTTTAGGGTTACTGTTTTGCTTTGCAACACCCAAACATATTTCCCTTTTAACTCTACATAGAGAGTCTCAATAATTTTTTTTTGCTGCTAAATTAGCATGTTAGTTTTAGGTCAGAGGTAATAAAATCCTAACTTGTCCCATTATTTCCCCTGCTATAAACTACACATCTCATCCATTTACTACCTAATGTTAACTGACTGTTAACTGACTGTTTTTCTCCATTTAGAGCCAACAGTGTCTAAGAATGCAAAGTATACATCACAAATTGTGAAACTTTAATCCATTATTCTGTTTGATTAAGGCTTCTTGCACAGTTTAAATAGTTTCACTGACATTTAGCACAATGTCTAAAATACTGAGGCTGGGATAAATAACCCTGAAGAGCAATTGAAGAGATGAGATGTCTGAGTGAAAAAGCTGTGCATGAACTAGGTAACTTTGGAGTAAATAATTGTAATTGTCATGTTCTGAAGTGCTATATACTGTGCAAGCAAAAGGCTTTGAGAACCATTTTTCATTTTGTGCAAAATAAGAAATTATTTACTTGAATTGTCAATTGTATTTTAATACATTTTGATTTTTACATTCTGTTTTTTTTTTTTTTTTACTTTGGATTTTGGCCAGTATCAAGGGGTACCTATTCATTCAGTAATATCTCAATGATACGCTTTTCCTAGGAAAATAACTGCATATTATGCTGTTAGTAAATACAGACAGGAATATATTAAACATTTCTCATATACTATCTTGAACAATCACTGTGGCATGCTGGAAGAAAAACATAGCACACCCATAATAGAAAGAAGTATTGTGTTTTTCTGGGTTTCTTTCATCAAAATACCTGTCGACACAAAGAGCAGGTGTAACAGCATGAACCCATTATGTATTTGAAATACATTAGGCTTTGTGTGAATTACCTTCTGTAACATCTTACGCACCAGCTTGTTGATACTTCGAGTTTTAATGCATTAGTAAATAATGCATTATTAATCACAGTTAATGAATCCAGTAATTTATTGTTTCTAAACATGGTTTCATAACGGCCAGACTGCACCTATGAGGTGCTATATTTATGTTTATAAAGGCAATATAATGCTTTATAATGAGGTTACAAAATCTTCTCTTGAAAGAAGCTTGAAATGCATGATACCAATAATATTTTGACTCTTAAAGAGATTACATGATCTCTCATGTGAAGCCTGAGAATGCATTTGGAACACTGTAAAGGTTTCTTGGCTTTGATACTGTGTTACTTAAAAAGTCATTCTGTGTCATGTTAGACTCATTTTGTGAAACCTTTTGTTCTTTGACAGAGTTGCATAAAGACTGGTGTGTAATGAAGACCAGACCAGGGAAGGAACAAGGAAAAGATTAATCCCTGCAGTTGGCCAAAATGTGCATCACCTACGTCATAGAGTCACTACAGCACCATTGGACGTCACCCGACTCACAGACGTGGTGGTGCATCTTGTTGCCATGCTGTTTGAAACCATGCTGGGGAGAAGTGTGGAAGCACAACCAGCTGAGCAGCAGACTCAGGTCACTTTAAGTCACCTTGATCGTAGACTTCTTGTGGACACAGAGCAAGGAGACGTACGGCACACCGATGAAGGCCCATTTCTCATTGGGCCAGAACATGATGACGGGTCCTCGCTCCGGGGCCTCGGTTGCAACGTCAAAGTAGGCGAAGCAAACGCAACCCAAGTAAGAGGCTAGACAAATAAGGATGTGCCTGTAAAAGCAAGAGGAGTTTGAATGAACCAGACAGTTTGATAAATGGTTCACTAAATATATCTGGGTGTTTGCAGGTGCATCTGTGCAAGATTAACAATGTCTGCAGAACAAATCTCCTTCTCATCAGGTTGTTTTAGTCTGTAATGAGTGTTTACAATCTCATTTTCTTACAACAAGCAAAAAAGTGCAGTCCAGTGCAATCAGAACATTTCAGCTTGTTTCCAATGCAAATACACTTTTGGAGTAATTAGCAAAATTTTATTTTTGCCAATATAGTGTAATTTTTCTTGATTCTAGTGGCTCAACTTCCCTATTTTTTATGTTTCAAAATCCAGACCATCATTTCTGGAAAATAATGAAAAACATAGTTTTAACCGGTTGATATTATCTGACTGCACTGGCAGATTTATTCAGATTTACTGCTTCAAGAAAATAAAGATTTTTAGAATTAAGTTACACACAAGATAAGATGGATATGTTTGCAGTCTAAATGCATGCATTTTAATTACATTAATTTCACTTATAGTGTCAATACATGCTCAGTTTTCTCAGTCGGCTGTGAGCTTACCAAGCACAGTGTAAGTAGGGAAAGTTGACAGATGACCACATTTCACAGAATATCCTGTCACTGATCCAGCAAAGCAGAGCCAACGCCCACCAGATCCCTGAGATCAAGCCCAGCTTGAACACACGTGGGTTTTCACACCTGCAATGACCAGAGAGAGCATGAGAAAGGTACACACACACACACACATACACATACAATACAAAGGCTGGGGATAAAGTGGATATGTCTGCAGACATCTCTAGTATTTTATCTTCATTGACACCGTCATCAGCACATGATTTTTACTTAAATTCTGACATTAGATGTGCTTAATCTTGTGGATGCAAACCTTCAGTACTGTATAGTTGATCTGGGTATGCAAAAACAAAGAAATCTTTTTTGGCATCTTTAATAGATGAATAAAAAAGTAACAAAAGAGAACCGGTTATGCAGTATAATTACATTTAACTTGAGATGAAAAAATAGAACTAATTTATCAAAGATACATAGAAATCTAAATCTAAAGTGACATATGATCAGCTTTTAGGTTGATACGGTTTGCCTCTGCAAACAGCCAGCAGATAAAGGGAAACATTATCATTCAATTGAAGTCTGGTTTGTTTCTACCTGGTGAATGTAAATCCAATATCCACTCACATTTTTGTTCTGTTTTGAGTCTCCAAAAACCCCATTAACTACCATCTGGCTCTCTAGCTGCTAAATGCTCCACTATGTTCACCAGCTAGTCGCTAATTTTGTCTGGTGTTTGGTGCAGGGCAGGTAGTGTACTGTGGAGATTTTAAGCGTTGACATTGAGAAACAGCTGCCTGATGTCTGAAAGTTGATATTGCATCAAGTTATGGGCCAGAAAAACCAAAGCAGTGAGCTGAAAGACGCTCACACACATTGTAAAGCTGAGGTGAGACTGTAGAGACGAGCAACGTATTTCACATATACAAAGTCATTGAATCCATTGCTAGTATGAAGATATTGATCATAGTAGATTTAAGGTCTATTATATTTTGTAAATCTGTCATGAATATGCCAGTTGATGATTAGGATCATTTTAATACTAACAATATAATACAATATAACTTTGCTCTCGACTGTAGTGGATACAGAACTGTGCTGTAGAATACAACATTAAGACGTAAAACAAACATACAAAAAAAAAACAAAAAAAACACGAAACCATGGGAGCGCAAGGCAAGGAGCAGCAGCTGTTAGGAGCGGGAGAGAGGGAAAGAAGTGAATCAAAATTGAGATAAAATAAAACTACAATGTCATGTTTAAAATTCTAGCTGGATTGGGCCTTGGCAGATGCATCTTGAGCCTCTCGGGGGGTGGGGGGGTGGTAATTCATGATCATACAGGGTGTGGGTAGTCTCTCTCAGAATACACCGGGCTTTGTATTCAGCTCTGGTGGTGAACAAATTCCCCAGATGGTTCTGAGATTTTCTAATGATTTTACTGGCTGTGTTGACTCTAGGTGGGCGGCTTTTATGTTTACACCTGAGAAATCACAGAACTGTGATCCAAGTACAACAACAACTCTGGCCTACTTCTCTGCACAAATATCTCTTAGTGGACACACCGCTGACCTACAGATACGTGAGCTAATCCAGAGTGCTGCTGATAAGCTATTCTTAGTCTTGTCCTCCTTATACACACCAGTCACGGCCGAGGCAAACACTGAGTGCCAAAACAAAGACAAGGGACAAGGAAGGCTGACTAAACTGTGTTGACAGAGTGGTCACTATGACACAGTTTGTCACATTCCCCTAAGACTGAGCATTTGATGAAGTCATACCATTTGACAGGCTTTTAATTTTGGTTACCATTGTTTCAAGGTGAAAGGAATGCTGGGATGACACAAAACCTTTTCCAGAAAGCTTCACAACACAATAAGTTTGACATAAACAACAAGCGTCACTCAGCTGCAGAGGACATGAAGAATTTTCAAGTGCTATAGCTCTGTGACTCTTCTACCTACTAACCGTTTCCACATCCAGCTGATATGGAACATTATTATTCATTTGGAGTTTTTGTCTGCGGCAGCCAAAAGAATGTAATGTCCAATATTCACGCACACACAAAAAGCACGGCTCTTTAGCTTACTAGGTGCTCCGCTATGTTTACCATCTAGTCGCTAACTCTGTCTGTCAGCTGATTGGTGCCGGGCAGGTAGTGGACAGCTGCAGACAGCTGCTTACTGCAGCTGGAAACAAGGACGATGAGAGCAAAGTTGCAGGCTGGAAAACCAAAACAATTAACTAAAAAGGAGGCTAAGATGCTCTGTATAGCTGTGGGGAGCTGCAGAGTTGGCTGGTAATTCTGGGCTGAGAGTTTGTCACTACAAGCAACACTTTTTCACATTACACTGGCCATTTGCATGTTAATGGCGACATCCCAAACTGATCCAGGCATATGTTAATGGATCCTTTCTTTACTGAACTCTACTGTGTTTTGTCCATGTCGGCCTGTGTGCGCTGCTGTGCTGCTCTTCTTAACAACAGCCGGGGTCTACACTGCGAGCTTTTCACTGCATGCGAGAGTGGAGACTGTGTGAATGTGAAAAACGCTGACTGACTCTAGCTCTGACAGCCGGGTTGCCAAGACTTGTTGATCCAGCGATAAGGAGTCTGTTATCTCCTCTCTTTCAGTGTGCAAAGCATTCAGCGAGCAGCTTCTCATTTTAATTCAGCTGCGACCGTCGCTTTCACCAGTTGAAACGGCCTCGTCAGCAGCAGGTCCTATCAGCTGTCGCTAATTAATGTTAATTCCCCGAGTGATGGCAGGCCAAAATAAAACTTGGCTGTTATTATCAGTTATTGGTGTGCTCTCTGCAAACCGCTGTCTGTACTAGAGTGTTTGTGAGATAAAAGAAGAATCACTCTGCGATGCGTTGTGTTTCCCGCTTTACGTCACAATCTTCTAGTTAAACCTTTCTTAATATCATATCAATGATTTAAGATCATCAGTTTTTTTTTTTAACCAGGTCTTTCAGTATTTCAATCAAGGAGCTGGTATCAGTATCCAAGAAATCCAATATTTAAGTATTAAATATTAAACTCACATCAGGATTGGGGACAAAAAAACTAATTGGGACAGCCATAACTGTTGATATAAAAAGTATGTCTGAGTGCAGCTTTAATGCCTTTGCTATCATTAGCTACCATGAGCTACTGGTCCTACCAGACCAAGTAAGGCTGTAACAACAAAACCCCTGACTCTACTGAACTGAATGAATTCAGCTTTTCATTTGTAAGAGGAAGAATGTCTTATTACTTCTTTCAAAAGGTAACAAGGTCTCACTTTAAGTCAAGTAATGTATGTCATTCAATGAACCAAAGAGACAAAATGCTGTTATCTTACATAATTGGTATGGGGAGGGAGTAGAAAAAAAATGGTGACATGGCCACCCAACAGCAACAGGAAATACAAGAATAGATGGCCAATGATACATCCTCCCAGAGGGAAATAGACCATTAACTTGTCATCATTATTGTATTATACTTTATGTGTTGTAAGTGTTTCAACTAATTATATTCACAAGTCCTGACTGATCATCAGGTATGTAGTGAGCTGACCTTAGTAACTGACTTTACATACACACTGTACATTGAGCTTCCCTGAGTGAGTCAACACCCCTTCCTGCCCAACAAACACACACTGACAAAACAATCACCACACAGCCGGATTATCTGGAATACTGCGACTATCAGCTCAAACATGTAAGATAAGAAACATGACATCGCCTTCGACACGCAGTGTTCGTGAGTGTGATGGAGAGTTTGACTGTTGGAGGCAAAGATAAGTGAGGAAAAGGCCAGCCTGTCTAGCTGGGGTGGAGTCCTGCAAAGACGCTTCTCTTACTCGAGGGAATAGAGAGGAAGAGGCTCCATAAGATCAGTGACTAAAAGCCAGGAACTTAGCACTGGGCCATTATATGCCACTGTTTTGACGTCCAACTGAAGCAAAAAAAGTTTTCTTTTCAAAATAATTTTTCTTTCCAGATACGCTTAAAATGATTGTCTGACTGCTTGTGCTTCTTGCTCGACCTGACTTCTTTTTAACGATGTCAACAATAGATAGAAAACAATGGTCAAAACCACATTAAAAAAAAGACACAAGTTGTAATAAACTGGCATCATCCTTTTTAGCACTGACAAAATATGAGATCGCTGGTATTTTAATAGATCTTATTTATATTTGCTGATATGTGTACATGATGGCATGTGTGTAAATACGCATGTATAACTGCGTATATAAAATTATACAAGCTTTTTCTTTTAATAGAATTTTTAAATACAACATTTCTTATTTGGTTGTGTTATGGAGTTATCGTTTATTTAGCTTGTGCTTTTTAAGAGCCATGCAAGAAAGCAGAGAGTTAAATCATGAGTCAAGGGGCCATCTGTTCTTTCAATAGCTGGTGTAATACAGTCTATGGAGAGTATCTACCCATTTTTTTTTGCAATGTGAAAATGAACTTTGCTCTTACATGTACAAAACAATTTTTTTTAAGGCATAATCACTTTGTTTTCTACCATGCTTGTCCTTTATGAACAACTCATCTATTATGGCACAGCTATGACTAGTTTTATGGCTTCAACACTTCCAGTTTATCTCATATTTTTCATGGATATCCTATAAACTGGACAAGTTGTTTTTGTCTATCTGGAAGTGCGTTGAACAGGGGCCAACAGACGTACTGTAAAAGAAAAAGCAAACAACAACAAAATAGTCTTTTTTTTTCTGACAGCAAGTCAATCAGCCAGGGCCACAGGAATTCTCTCCCACTTAGTAGAACAAAAACAACCGACATCAATAGATGACTGGCCCTGGAAGTAATGTCAAGAAATACTAACAGGTTGAACAATAGATGACTTAAGGTTAAAAGACTGACGGTAGTGAGTAAGGGTTGTGGGAAACGGAAACAACAAAGCATGGGTCCACATTACTGTGATGGAGGAAAGCATTAGAGAAACGCACACACACACAAATGGGCATGAATGGCTCGTTGTGTGTTTTCAGGAACATTCTTTCACATCATAAGGCCCTGTAATTATCCTGTAACAGACGACATGTCATTAGACAATGTAAGTACAAAAGGCCAAAGGTGATATGTTAATGTCCTGCAGACCACAGGCATTACATCTCAACGCTATTGTTCTGTTAGCGACTAAATTTATTACAGCTAGATGAACTTTAAAACACACACGGAGAAACTCATCATTGATTTCTGCTGCTGCACTGCTGTGAATTTAAACTTAGTCTTGTTTTTAATTTCAGCGTTGACTAGATGGGAGATCTGCGCATCACTGAATTAAATAGATTGCAGTCTTTATGACATAGGTGCAACAGTTACTAATAATAGCCTGGTGTAACTGTTGTGTAACTAACTGAAACCACTGACTAATCTATCATTAGCCTGCTAAAATATGACATTTTTACCCTGAAGAGAAGAGGTAATATGGAGTACAGTCGACATGTCTGATCTGTGTAATAATGGTGTACACTGGCAAGAACTGAAATGACCACATATACCTCAAATTACAATTATACCAATAAAAGACAGAATAACATCAGTTAATTCAGCATAATATAATAACTGCATGAATATTACTCACTCTAAAACTCACGTTTCTCCATGTGTGCAGTTATAAATGAAACAAAGCTATAAAAAAAGGACTGACTGCAGCTTGAGCACAGTTGTTTCCTAGCAACTGATTTACTTATTACCTTATTTCTGATGTTTTAATGGTGTGAACCGATTCAGTAAATTACTAGTTTGAAACTAGTTAGTTACTAAGAACTGACATTTCATACACAAATAACTGGTGCAAGCAGATCGCAGTGAGTAAAGTTTGCTACTTGTACCTGCAGACACAACAATCAAACAACCCCCCCACACACACACACACACTCTCACCCTGACCCAGGAGCAATGAAAGGTGGGAGTTAAGTAACATTAACACATGAAAACATAAAAATGGGTACAAACCATGTAAAATTAAAGATGGTGGCCATGCAAGACTGTGATACTACACCCAAACTTCCTGTTGTTTAAAAAAACAAACAAACAAAAAAACACAAAAAATAATAAAAACAAACACTTTTCACCAACCTTTTAAGCTCAGTAATGAGCAGCGCAGTGCAGGGGATTCCCAGAGTCATAAGTGACAGTGAGTTGACAACAGGTTTAACAAAGGCCAACCCTGTGGTGATTCCTGACAAGATGCCAATGACCACTTTGAACCTTGACCTACACGGAGAAGCAAAATCAGAAAAACTGAATTTTTGCACTCTATGAACAGTATTGTGAAACACAGAGAAGGAATGTTGTGAAGACTCAAAAAGCACTTTAACCCACTTATTCAGATAAACATGAACCACTCAGCTACAAAGGCTGTGGAAAATACAGCCTGAAGTGAAAGAGCAGCCATGATGGCTCTCTGACAATGGAAAGAGAAGTAAAGACATGTGATGCAGCTTTTACTGGTGTCAGCTATCTTAGACCGGCCTATTATTAAACAGGACACTCATAGGAGTGCACACATCATATGACAAACCAGTGGCCAACTGTGAGCTCCTACAGATGAACCTACTGAACACAAATACAGTCTAACTCCCTGAAATACACATAAACAGTGAAATTGATTTCATGTGAAAATGTGGAACAATCTACTGTGAAAACAACATCGCTTTCCTTCTAACGTTTGAAAAATGTTTTGTAACACAACCACTACTGCATCAGCTGTGTGTATATGATAGTTATTTTGATGCAACATCATGCTGGTCAACATACCGATCCCTCCTGAACATCCTGGGTAGGTATCTCTTAGGGAACCACATGGCAATGGCACACATGAGCACCCATAAGATGGCCAACTCATCCAGCATCTGGCCAAGGAAGCTGAGGGTGGCATGAAAATACGTTGATCCAATACCTGGGAGAAAGAGACACAGAGACGAACAAACATTTGTCAGAAGAGAGATGTAATTTGAAATTGTTCAGTGTGTTAGTGATCCTAGATAAATGAGACTGAATCCTTTAGTAACACCCATCAAAGATTTCTCTGACAGTTTATGTCCACTATAAGGAGTCATAACTATGTATTTTTGCCAAGTGTGCAGCTGACACGTTACCATTTCCGTTTATCAAATGACAAAAGCAACCAAAACAAGACATGAAACATAATATATATAAATGTCACCTCTAAATGAGAGGAGTTCAACATAACACAGGTATAAAAACAATGTATAAAAGGACCATCAAATGTGTTCAGAGGCAGCGAGGGGCAGGCATCATCTATAGTGCAACTCACTTTGTGCCAAAAAAACAAGCAGATTAGAGAGCTCATACTGAGAAACGCCTGCTGTTTTAAGCAAAGAGCCACAATGGAAACGACAAGTTAATTACAAATATTTACTTCGACATCAGCCTTCTGAAATACCATGAGGGGACGGACCCGTCAGTGTCCCTTTGCTATCACGGTCCAACAGTCCTGTCGTTATCAGCATAATCTGTTTCACAACAGGCGCTGAAGGAGAGTCGAACATTTCAATCAACTTCTTATCCAGGACGGATGTCTGCTCTCAGTCAGAAGTTACTAATCCTGACAACCTGCCAGTGTACTCACACATCACAGGCACTTTTAACAAAATGTATGAACAGAGACCGCCTTAATGAAAAGAGAGCTGAAACAATTATTTGAAAGAAAAAAAACCCCAGTAACTAATCTAATAACAGATTCATCTTTAATGTCATTTTTTCTACCAAAAATGTAAAATCTACCGTTAGTCAGACAAAACAAGACATTCAAAGAGGTCACACCGGACTTTCAGGAATTCTTATATAACTATTTTCTGAGAATTTATGGACCAAAAAACTAATAAAGAAAACAATCAGGAGATTAATTGATAATGAAAATAATCTTTAGCTACAGCTCTACATGGGAACACTGTATAATGTGTGGCTAATGGTAGCAGGCAATTTATCAATTGATCCCAAACTTTATAAATTACTCACAGTCCGCACACAGCTGAGGCCAAGGCCAAAGACAAGCGGCTGAATGTGGTTTTCATACTAGAATCTATAGAGTTGTTTTTCTGCTCAAGTCAAAGGTCAACCCGACTACAGAGACAGTGGGAGACAGGTGAAACCACATTACCTCTCGACAACAGTGCGTTTAAGTTTTAACAGGCTTCAGATTCCTAGAAGAGGATGCGGCTCAGAGCTCTTGAGCCACCCACACCCACCCACCCCCACACCCACACCCACACCCACACACACACCACTTCAACATGCACAGACAATCTTAATGTAAAGTTACACAGTCCAGTTTGAGAATAAATGACCCATTTTGCATCTCGCCCACAGTTCAAGTGCCTGTGAATAAGTCAATTATGCAAATCCTATTCAAACACTACTCAGTGTTTTCCAAGCATCCATGAAGGTCACCTCTCAGGAGCATTGGGGTCTGTCAGGTTATCTTTGCTGACAGTGCAACCAGAGTGTTTTTCCAAACTAAGGAACGAGGCAATGTAATCTCTCTAGGACTGCGCTGCCATTTATATACAGTAGCACCATTTAAGATAGAAATCCTGGGACAAACCAAGTGAAATCTTGGCAATAGGCCATTCATTGGTTTGATGAATAAGCATAGTCATGATAAAGTCTTTTTCTAAGAGGGAAAAATGATTCAGTGTTGTTGCTGCAGTTTAAGAATCCAGGCTGAAAAGTGAGAATTTACATCCAGGATCCCACCATACTTTAACATAAAAATACAGACACATAACTGATACAGGCTGTAAAATGTACAATCCATGTACTCTTTTACATGCACACAGCATTTTGTGTATTTTCGGGCTGCTAATAATAATTTTCATGATCACCGCTCATTATTTTCTCAATTAACAAAAAAATTATTTGGGTCAATAAAATATTCCAAAATACTGAAAATGCTCATTACAAATTTCCAGAGCATAAGTTGGCGTGTGTATTTGCTTCTCTTTTTTTTTTTGACCAGCTGTCTAAAACCCCAAAATATTAAGTTCACTATCCTTGAAAATCAGATCACATCTGCTGAAGCTCAAGCTGAAACCAGTTTATTTTCTGTTTAAAAAAATGACCCGAACGATTAACCGATTATCAAAATAGTTGATTCATTTTATGTTGACTGTTCACGACTAATCATCTTATTTTTCACCCACAAGGCTATATGCTCATTTCCATACACTCAGACTAAAAGTCTGCCCTCCACATGTTTGCAAATAGGAATGACAAAAAAAACATAAACACCTCTCAATATAATGTGGTCCAGTACAACACGTTTAAACATATGAGCTCTGTAATAAACAAACAGTTGAATTGACACCTCTCTGCCAGAGGCAACAAAAGCTGAACATTAGAAACTTTGTAAAGGAAGAATTTATGACAGCGTTGTTGTACTGGATTGTCCAGATGTACCTAATAATGTGGCCACTGAGTGTAAGTTTCTATGATAGTTGATATGATGTTTTTGTATCTAAACACATCTCATGCTAGCTGAATATGTATTAGTTTTGATGGTTCGTGTGCAAGTGTCTCATGAGGCTGAACACAAAGATCAAGAGTGAAGAGGTCATCACACAGTAAACAACGTCCGGCAGCCAACTTACCAACCACAACCAGAAGAATCCATATGAGGTAAATCCCACTGTTGAAATGTGTTGCATATTGGCGGAACAAGCACATTAATATGGGCGGCAAAACAAAAAACAAAATGTTGCTGATCTGAAATGATAAACAAAGGAAAGCTATGAGCAAAAAACACATCATAGTTGTGTACTGACCATGTTGCTAAATGACAACATGCTGGTCAAGAGTTGACCAGTGTGCAGGCCTCAGTGGCCTTTTGCAAACTGACATTCAGCTGAAATGAAGAAAAGGAAAATTTGTAACCTGATGCTAACAGTAAACATCGTGATGCTGAAGCTGAAAAGCAGCCAAACTGTTGAAAGACAGTGGCTAAAACTTACAGCTAGCTACAGCTAACCAATGATTAATATTAAAAGCAACAAGAAAGCAGTGCAATACAAAGAAAAACAAAAGCAGAGAAGCTATGGTCTAGCTGTGACTGTAAACAAAACTGTATTACGCAAAGCAAAAAAATAAAAAATAAAGCACACATCGTTAGCTTAAATCCAACGAATGTCAAACCGACCGTGTTGTAAAATTCAGCGATGCTGGGGTAAATAAGGTAATTGCCTTCACACCAGTCCACCTCGGAGCTGCCAGCCTGCAACTGGTCCCAAAAAATCAGATTAACGTTACTCATGTCTGGACTAGTTGTGTCGGACGGACCGTGCAGAGCAGACGACACTCCGCCGTCAGCTTTGGAGATAAAAAAAAAAAAACACAAAAGAAAATCTCCTTCTCTGTCGCCTCGTTGACCACACGCTAAATGTGAGAGGGTAAGACCTGACGCGTATTGTACTTGAGACAATGTGATAAACTGCAAGGACCGTCGCTGAGCTGCATGATTTTAAGCCGCTGTCCGTCCACAAAAGCCTCCTGCCAGTCGTGACGCTCCGCTCTGTGCACTGACAGCTGCACCGACAGTAGCCAAAGAGGCTTCAGACGCTGCAAGAGGATTCGCCCCCGCCTACTTCCTGCTTCTCTGACATGTGACCACAGCGACCGATTGATAGAAGTTGATATTTCTCAAATAAAAATCCGCAAGAGGGATCGTGGTCATAAAGGGACAAGGGATTAACTGAAAAATAAATACACAACTAGGCAAATTTCCATCATAATTACATGCAATTTTGTAATTACATTACATATAAATGTCAGTATGTTTTTAGCCTGACGTTTTCAACCAACTTTTGGTTTTAATTTCTCTTTTGACATTCTAGTAGTTTTGTGATTTACTTCACGAAATGCTGCACAGACATTTTGTTAGTAGTGGAAGGTAACTACATTATTTTAACTTTTGCTGTTTTACACCTATACTCCAGTGTAAAGTGGATATCTATTGTAGATTACAATACATTACTCTACTCTAAACTGTGCATACTGTGCATACACTACAGCAAGTTGAAATGTTGTGACCAAAAAAAAGATGATTTGATCAATCCATTAGTTGATAACTGGGAAATTAAATTCTATCAGGAGGTTAAGAGGAGTCAACCTACTAGCATCCTGATCCGTACAACAGGGAAGAACAGCAGCCTGGTTGCACCCAGGAGGTGACACATGAAGTGGAGCTGAGTGTCGGGGCAGATTCACCCTTTTGGAGAGACAAGACATAAAGAAGATGTCACTTAAAAGCTGCAGCTAAATTTTGATGGGCATGTTTAACAACTTTTGAACAGCTATAGATACCAATTACTTTTAAGTGTAATATTTTGAGGAACCATTTGAGCTCACAAAAATGTTTTGTTCTACAGTAAATTAAACACTCCAACAGTATATGACTTAGATTAGATTAGATTTAGATCCCCCTCAACCTGCAACAATAAAATGATGTCAATAAGTTGTACCTTTCCTTTGATAACCTACTTAAAGCATATTTTGTGTGCTTTTACTTAGGTAATTAAGTAAGTATTCAAAATTAAGAAATTAAATGCTAGATTTATACTTGTAACTGGCATAGCTACCTTTCCTTGAATAAAGGATCTGAAAACTGCTTATTATGCACAGATGTGACTAAGATTAATAATGGCAAGGCTTATTGAATGTGTGTGTTAAGTTGCAGAGCTCTGGTGCTGTCCACTCACCGGCATGGCTTACTGACAATATCTGTCTGACACTGAGACAAGTCTGGTGCTTTGTTCTAAATACTTGTCAACAGAACGTGAGAAAGTTAGTTGCAACTGAAAAAAAAAGTCAAACAAACAAATTTGATGTGGTGCAAATGGGTTCAGTAGGTTTTGTGTAATCCTGCTGACAAAAAACAAACATCAAGCCAACAAACAGACACTGGTGAAAACATAACTTCCTCAGTGGAGGTAGTTGTGTAACTTTGTAGAGGTCAGATGTCTTTCTCAGGTTGAGATGGTATGTTAAAAATCTTCACATCACAGATCCTTATCCTCTCTGACTGATGCTTGCTCAGTGACTCAATACTGCCCTCTAGTTGCTTACATGGATATATATTTCTGCTGTACAATTTGTTGTGGTGGAAGCTGTACTCAGCTCTGTTACTTCAGTAAAAGTCCCAACCCAACATAGCGAAATGCTCCATCACAGGTAAAAGCCCTGCTTTAATAATACAATAAGTAGTAGTAAAAGTAATACAATAAGTAGTAGTAAAAGTACTATTATCAGCAAAGTATAGCCTCCTGAAATATCAAGAGTAAAAGTACTTATTCTACAGTTAATGCCCTTGTGAGTGATGTAGTATGATATATGATACTATTAGATCTTTAATACTGCATTCACACACGCGCGTTAAATGTCTTTATCTTAATTTGAAAAGTAACTACAGTTAAAAATTAATTTAGAGGAGTAAAAACTAGGCTATAATATTTCCCCCTGAAATGCAGTGAAGTATAAAGTCGCAGAAAAAAGAAAATACTCAAAAACTGTAATGGAGTTCAGTAGAAGAGTAAATATATTTTACTTTTTGCCATTTCCACCAGTCGGTATTAGTTTAATAACCGTGAGGTTGTCTGATCAGAAAACTACATCGAGTAAGTTATCGCGATAGCATATCGGGCCTATGTGAGACCACGGGGCGGATATCCGTTCTCTTTTCCGTGGCGGACCGTCGTTGGGTCGGTTTGGCAAAATGAAGGTACATGACTTCTTTAACTGTACATGTCTGTGTAAAGCCATTTTCTTTTAAATATTCAAGTATGTTTTTAGCCATGATTGTGAACTTTAAATCGGAGTAGTTTGATGCAGCAGTCCTGGCTCCGACACTTAGGATGAGCTTTGATTGTGATGAGGGTTAGCGCCGAACGGTCCTGTCGGCAAGTGAGCCGTGGAAACATGGCGGAACACGAAGAGAAATGTGCCCCGAGTTCAACTCTCTGTTAACTCTAATAAAGAGTTTTCAGACTTTAGAAGCTAACGTTACAAGAATTGGCCGCGCTATCTGTGTATAACATTAGCCGTTAAACCGGTTGTATTATTGTTAGCAGTGTTCAGAATGCTAGCATTAGCAGGCTTTGAGACTTTAGCCGGTAAAGAAGCTAACAGGCCTCCACTATATCACACTCTGATTCAAACTGATAGGTTCTACGGTTCTCTTACCCTTTAGTCGATAAGTAACTTCAGTTAAGCTTCATCTGACTATACGTGATAGACATCTGAACTTACTACCTATGCCATACCTGCATGCATGGTAACCTGTCATGACCTATGTGGAACCTAGCATAACTAAGAACACCTGCCAATAACTACTTTGCGACTCTTGCAGCTGAACATCTCATTCCCCGCTACTGGCTGCCAGAAGCTGATTGAAGTTGATGATGAGCGTAAGCTGCGTACTTTCTATGAGAAGCGTATGGCCACTGAGGTTGCTGCTGACCCTCTGGGAGATGAGTGGAAGGTAAGCACCGATGCACGCCCCTTTCTGTATCATAAACCTGATGTGTTACTGTCAGAAATTTGGTTTGGTGAAAATGCATCGTATAGTATATTAAATGGGGCACACCAGTAGACCCTTTTTGACTGATCTGTAGTCATTAAGGGGGGACAGCGTGTTGCCAAAGAAACTGCAGAGCTGCTCACCAGATGCGACCAGACCCACCAACCATGGATGGTTGAACTGCATTGCTCTCTCATCATGTGCATTAGTATTAGACTGATACTAAACTGTGGCTGATCAAAACAGCATCACTCTCTGTTCCCTTTCATCCCTAACTAAATGACTAGATAACTTGGCATGGTTAAGTCTGTCAAAGTTTCTTAAAGTAAAGACAACCATCAATGTTGTTCAATTTGAAAAGTGACTGACTTTATAGTCATACAAGGTACTGGCCTGGCCATCAGAGAGGAACTTAGGCTTCAGTGTTTGCTCAGACAGGAGGAGCTGGGAATTAAACCACCAACCCTGCAATTAATGGATGACCTGTTCTACCCTCTGAGCCACAGCTGCCAATTTCTTGCCTCTTTTGGCCATATGATTATTACAGAAAGTTCATTATCCAACTACAGTCTTAATTCTTAGGGCATCAAAGTTTCCAAGTATGTTTGTTCAGAAACTAGTAAAATTTTAAATATGAACAGTTTTCTGATAATTGTCTCTGAAAATGCTGCTTTTTCTTTGCACCATGTATCACCAAGTATCCTAAAGGGTAAAGCAGAGAAGTCAAAATTAGTTTTCTCTGCTTTCGCAGGGTTATGTGGTGCGCATCAGCGGAGGCAACGACAAGCAGGGCTTCCCCATGAAGCAGGGTGTGCTGACCCATGGCCGTGTGCGCCTGCTGCTCAGCAAGGGCCACTCCTGCTACCGTCCCCGCAGGACTGGCGAGCGCAAGCGCAAGTCTGTCCGTGGTTGCATCGTTGATGCCAACCTCAGCGTTCTCAACTTGGTCATCGTCAAGAAAGGTAACACGTTCAATGTGGCTATATGTGAACCATTATGAAAATAGTAAATTACACTTACAAACCTGCATATCAACAGATGGCACACCAGTAGACCCTTTTTGATTGGTCTGTAGTCATTAAGGGGGGACAGTGTGTTGCCAGAGTAACCGTGGAGCTGCTTACCAGATGCGACCAGACCCACCAACCATGGATGGTTGAACTGCAATGCTCTCTCATTATGTACACTAGTATTAGACTGACACTAAAAATCTTGTGCTTTTTTATATATATATTACCAAAGGCTCAGTATTGATTTGTACATTGTCGTAAAATGTATCCAAGTATTTCTATAACTTCTTTCACAGTTCTTTCAAAAATGCTGTGAATATCACCAAGGCAAGGCAAAGGGGTGTTGGGGCAGCAGTGTTTCTAGTCATTGTTGCAGTTTCCTGTTGATGAAGGATACTGAGCATGGCACTCATGAGAAATACTGTAGTTTTTGCATTTTGACTCATTTTGTTTTTAATCATTGTTGAAAGTCATGCAAACACTCCAGAAGTGCAGTTTGAGAGTCAATTTAGATTTAACCAACATGAAAGACTCATCTTGTCCTGATCTTTTCGTTCTCAGGTGAGAAGGACATTCCTGGGCTTACCGACAGCACCGTCCCTCGCCGTCTTGGTCCCAAGAGGGCCAGCAAGATCCGCAAGCTCTTCAACCTGGCTAAGGAGGATGATGTTAGGCAGTATGTCGTGAGGAGACCCCTGACTAAAGAAGGTAAGACTAAAGAGGTTGTTTTTCTACTTGCCTCCAAGGTTTGTTCTTGTGCTCTATGACTGAAGATATTATTTTTTGGCTCAGTTTGGCTGTCACTTAAGCTTCAGGTCATCATGAGCCACTTGTTTTAAGTGACTTACTAATTGCAGCAGCCTTTAAAATGAGATTAAATTGACAGTAAACGGTGACCAAAGTATTTAATATTAATATTTTGGTCACAGCCTTATACATCTTTAAGTACTGTGGAAACGATAATGTAAACACTGCTTAGCTTTTGGAGTTTTTTATGTCAGATACAGTTGGTTTGAAAACATCAGACTAGTCGTGGGATATGCAGCTACAATTTAAATATTTTTACATTTTCATAAGTCATTTTGCTAATTTATTGAAATATTTGAAGTTTTTATTATACATTATATTATACATAGTTGATGGGCTTGAAAACATGTCACCATTACACTTTCTCATATTCTGGATGTTGTAATCCTGCATATATTGAGGGAATCAGAAGCTGATAAAACTGAGGCTTATAAACAAAACTCTGCTCCTCTACCTAAACTTTGACCTGGGCATACAAACATTAACATAAGTCTTAAATGGATGTTGTCTAGTATAAGCCTTATTTATTTAACATCAATCAGTGTCTTGTTTTATGTTAATTGAATTAGACAGATTCACACAGACTCAAATGTAAAAGCTTGATGTTCATTAAGGGGAAAGAGCACAGAGCCTCTCTGGTGATACTTATCATAATTTCTTCATCAGCTCTCATGTATTGCTATATATACATATATAACCATATATACATGGTTAGTGTTATAAAGTCACACTATAGTAAATCTACATTTTATAGTGATAACAGCTTGCATTTAGCAGTGTACGTAGTGACATGTTTTTCTCTTGTGGCTTTCCATGATTGTACAAGCTGCGATCAGAATCACTGGCAAACCTGTGCACTGGATACTGAACTTGACCCAAAAAAAAAAATTGATTGCTTGATGGCAAGAGAAAACAAGGGTTCACTATGTTGTTGGATAAATGGAAATCGTGACTCTCAGTATTGCACCTACAAAGCCACTACAACTATAAAGGAGACAGTTGCCTGTGGTAACATTCTGCAGCATCACCCAAACCTCATTACGACACCTAGTACTTAGTCGCACCATTGAACTGCATCTACTGCCTCCTTCACAGGCAAGAAACCCAGAACTAAGGCTCCCAGGATCCAGAGACTGGTGACGCCACGTGTGCTGCAGCACAAGCGCCGCCGTATCGCCCTCAAGAGACAGCGCACCCAGAAGAACAAGGAGGAGGCCTCTGAGTACGCCAAGCTGCTGGCCAAGAGGATGAAGGTATGTATTAATTTGTGCTATTCCTTATTATCACTTGTATCCATTTAATAAATATCTCTGAAAAGTAAAGCAGCTCTGTGATAAACATTTCTTTTAAAGAATCCTCCCACTCTGCTCTAGTGACTAAAGTCCAGAGAGAATTCATGTTTGGAAGGTGTCAGAACTTGAAGCTGAAATGAAATGCACCAATATTTTTGATGAGAAATTTGAATCGCTTCTAAGCCAAACAACATTGGAACTACTGCACTTAATTGAAATAACATTCAAGTGTTGCATCGTAAAATGTTTATCACTATTTCAACCCATCTACGCAATTACGCAATGTCTTCAGTTGTTTAATCTGTTATGCTCGGATTGCTCTGGTTTCACATTTTAAAATATTTTAACCAATAGTGGGATTGATTATAATTTGAAAATTATGGTCCCTCCTGAAAATCGCACTTTGTTGCCAACAAATTTATCACTGTTTAAACTTAAAGTTAAGAGCACAGGGCCTTTTTTGGTTCATTGGCATATGTCAGATTGAATACTGAATTGTTTTTCAAGAGAACGGCATCGGGAGAAAGGATACAGTTGTCAAGTGAATAATGGGGACATTTACTTATTTGTGTGCAAATGGCTGCTTTGCTGAAACACACTGACACACATTTGTTCCTGCTAACAGGAGGCCAAGGAGAAGCGCCAGGAACAGATCGCCAAGAGGCGCCGTCTTTCTTCTCTGAGGGCATCCACATCCAAGTCAGAGTCCAGCCAAAAGTGAAAACCAACAGTCAAATAAAGTAATGTTTTGCTGAAAAAATTGCCTGTGTCAAGTAACTTATTCTCTGCATTTTTAATACCTTGAGTTCAGATCATAGAATATAAATATTTGTTGAATGTTTAATTGCAGGTTTGCCAGTTGAATTGTTAGTTTCTAGACTAAAAATGATAAATCACTGTATGCAAGGTGTCTAAACCCTGGCATATACCCAAGAGCCAAAACATACAGTAGTTTAACTGGAGACAGTATCCCACCACAGAAAATAGAAATTGTTTTTAATACTGTTTGCTTTAAGAATACATGAGCTCATTCATGCTTTACTGTGAGTCAACATAGTGGACTGAAAATTGCATATTGTAATGTTGCTATTTAGTCACTAGCATTGAAGGCTGAGTACAGTATTGGTGCCAAACAAGAGTGAGCTGCTAAATACTCATCCATATGAACAAAAGCAGTTAGCATAAGGATGTCTTGTTTTTATAGTAACTACATGATTATCTCCCAGTGCTACAAGCTCTATTTCCCCAGCTATGACTTTATAGTGGTGGTTTGTCGGTGCTTTTGTGCAAAAACAAGTGGAAATCTCCTAGACTCCAAGGATGAGGAAACAAAGTTCATGACTCTTGAAAAACTTTTATTTTGCACCACTTTGTGAAAGCAGTTGGACATGCATTCAACACATGAACATCATAATAAGTGTACATCAACGGCGCACACATCCCTTAACATTACACCCATTGTCAAACGCAGACGTCTTTGTTGGCCTCCTCAGTCGGCAAGTAGGTTTAGCATGTGGGTGGACCTGGACTACATCCTTGTGAGGTGAGAAGACCTCAGCTGCATTGAGACGATCTATAACTTGACTAGACTGGTTTTGTTCAGACGGCGGGCAGCTTAAGTTGTACATCTGGGCGATGAAGAACAGCACAGACACAGCCTGATGCTGCAGGTACTGAGGCAAACCTCGCAGGTTCCTGGTCATGGTCAGCCAGGTTGTCTGAAGGTCTGGAACCAGAGCTGAAGACCTGGACAATGTCTCCACGATCTGTTGAATAAAAAGGTGGGTACATGAAAGATATTTTCTTTTACCCTATTAAAGATCAATAACTGTAAAACAAAAACAAGAAAACATTGGTTTACCAAACTAAGATTAAAAAGCAGTCAATTTGTTTCTTTCCAAACAAAATCAAGAATTACAATTCCCATCTTTACCACCAGTTACTTTGTTAACGTCGTATTGAAATTGTCGCCCTCCCACCACTCGTTAAAAAAGGAATAGTTTGACATTTCAGACAATGTGCGTATTTGCTCCCTAGATGAGTTAGATACCAGTGGAGACTCCAGGAAGGAAAAATTTTGATTACACAGTTGTTTCCTAAAAACTCGTAACAAAGTCAAGTAACTGCTGTACTCAGCCAAGGAATAGTCCCACACATAACACCTGCTGATACCACTACTTGTTTTTACACCAGTTTTGGTGCAGATTAAACAAATGTGGGAACGTGATAAATTGTAAACTAAAGATGTGCTGGGCTGTATTCCAGAAAGCAGGATTAGTAAAAACTCGAGTTTGTTAACCTCTGAATTGCAAGAAACTGCAGAAACAGATGACTCTTAACTGTAGTTCAGGTGCTGTGGTGACTTACTCTGTGAATCTAGACTGTTTGCTGGCAGGGTTTCTTCAACAAACCCTGAGTCTCTGTCTCCTCCTGCTGAGCCTGAAGAAAATGTCTGATTCTTCATTTCCCTATACAGTCAATATTTAAAGCGTATATCTGAGCACGTTAATTTGCAGAAGTTGGAAGAATCATAGTATTGGGGCTCTATTGATGATGGCTTTTTATTTTTTGGTTTACCACACACTTAGAGCGAACATGCTCAGGGTTGACTGAACTACCTCTGATCAGCTGTTCTCAGAGTTCAGGGTTAGATTCAGAGTTTGTTGAACCTCATAGGCAGATTCTGTCAACATTGGGCCAGAGCTGAGCTAGCCATCTCAGATAATAGAGTATTAATCTTCTCATCAAACACTAGGCAAGAAAGCCATAAACATATTTACAAGAATGTCAAACTATTCCAACAAACTGTACTCACAGCACACCTGAACAGAGTGCATCTTGGCCCCGGCCTTGTAGTAGGTCCTCCGACATAGTTTGGCAGAGAGTGAAACCAGTCGCACAGAGTAACTTCTCCTGGGTGCAGCAGCCTCAAAGCCCTTCACCAAGTGAGCTGCTGCTTCTTCTTCTACAAAGCCAGCAAGAAAATACTTTCAGGGGTATACAGATGAAGAATGTACAGGCTTGAGTAAGTTCTGAATGTGACATTTTGCTGGTTCACAGCAGTAACTACGTTACACTACATACTTTTATCTTGTTCAGTGGGAGGAAGCACTCTGTCCATCACAGCCTCTGACATGCTCAGGGCGGAGTCCAGTCCCACAGCAGCCACAATAATGGCTCTCTCCACCAGAGTCTGGTTAGTCCCTTCATCAACCTGCTGCATCCTCTCCATCACCCATGTGACTGTGTGCTGCACACAGTCCATGGTTCCGTTAACTGCAATGCTCACCACATCCTGGATCTCGTGCATCTTGTTCTTGGCCGTGGCAACAACCTGAGTGACGCAGACAAAAGCCAGAAATGAACCAAAATACTGTGCAGTTTGTGGAGCTTATCAGGATTTTAAAGAGGAAAGGAAAAGTCACCTGCTCTGTGGGTGTGTGAAGCATGGGGAATGTAGTCTCCAGCCAGTCAAGACTTTTACATGCCACGTCATTTGCAGAAGAAACTATAAAAATATTCCAGAGAGTGAAGCCATCACTGAGAAGTTCTCAAGACGACAACAAATGGCAGCTCTTCTGTGTTTGGCAAATATACCGACCCGATAAAGTTAGCTTATTAATTATCCTCTGCATCTTTTATGTCTAAACTAAACATGCAGTACCAACTAGGATTGACTTTTAATTTGGTTATAAATTATTCATTGTCATTTACATACTGCTCAGGAGTGAAACTCATTTTTAGCTGCATGACCTAACAAGGAGTAAATGATCACTTGTTTGTAATGGGGTGTAACCTACTGAAATAGGTTCCTAGATCACATTATTTATTATCGACTGTTTTCAAATCAGTAAGTTAAAAATAAAAAATGATCAAATATATCAAGATATTTCTTCTTCACTCTGTCCTCCTGAGTTTTTCTGCTATGGCTCACAGAATTTGGAAATCTCACCCTGTGATCGAGCTCAAATGGTCCTTGGGGACACAGTCAACAATTTTAATAACTGATTAGTTGTCATTCTCTGAGGAAAAAATGCCAAAAATGTACTGCTTCCAGCTTCTCAAATATGAGGATTTACTGCTCTGCTCTCTTTTATATGAATTTAAAACTGATGGTTGGACAAAATGACATCACCTTTGGCTCTGAACATGTGTCAGGCCTATTAAGTAGTTGACATTTTATAAACAGCTATTAAAAAGGATTAAACTTTAATGGGAACAATTAGTTTCAGCCTTAATATATTGACTAGCAGTTTCCTTCCCCCTCATTTTTTACATCCATGTCAAAACACACTGGCATTCAAGGCACAAAGGGAGTGTATAATATGACACCACAGCTGAACACCACACAAACAGCACAGTACTCACTCTGGGGCTCCAGTTTAACAATGACAGGTGAAGCTTTCTCACATGCTGCCGTGCCTAAAGCTGTTACACTGTTCTCCAGCACCTCACACATTGTCCTCAGGTTTGGGTGGCTGCATTTAGTGTCATTGTACACGACTGACAGCTTGCTACAAGCTGAGCGAACCAGGGGCAGCTTGACAAGTCTAGCAGCTGCACTTGGTGCCTTCTGCAAGAGAACAGCAGACACGCAAACAGCTTAAATCCAGACACAGTACCAGGTACCTCCCTGGGGGGGGGGGGGAATTTCCCTTATCCCTACTAGAGCACAGTTGTTCCGCATTATACTTATATTTTAAAAATAACTCCCCAAAGTTTATTTGTAAATTCCAGCAAAATGAGAACCCTAAAATTTACTATTTTTATTGACACCCTAAATTTGAGGACCTGTCATTTAACACGCTTTTTACGTCAACATTCAAGCAGATGCTATTTTAAGGTCTCTGGTGCTAATTAAAATAAGTGTCGATGCAGTTTGAGCACAGGTAACGACCGAGGACGGTTCATCTTCCTTGATTGTACTCACCTGGTTGTTGTTCATTGGCATGTTTCGCACACTAGAACAAAGGAGAGAAAACGGTTTAATGACTAGAGGATTGAAATTCAAATTTAGGATGTTTGTAGACTGTATAATCTTAAAAAAAGACGATGAAATACACCACTTACCTCTGGTTCACAGGGAAACGTTCGCTGACATTGCGTGGTCCGGTTATTAATTAGCACCTCACCTGTTCTCCTAAACGCCACCGGGAAGTTCCCGGGATGTTCTCGCGATATGTCAATTATTATTCATTATTATTTCTTTTGGTTTGCTTTTCTGTTCTTTTTGAGGCAGGTCACCTTACAAAGCAGGCTACTCAACTCAAAATGATTTCTTTTTTATTTGTATTTAATGTTACCATCATGAACAGTGGTGTAAGGAATGCTTACAGTGAGCAGTCCTCTAGGTTAGGTAAGATATTAGAGCACTTTTACTTCCCAGTGTTAGTTCAGAAGCTTTGTCTATCCGCGTGCTCAACAGATATTCAGTTCCCTTACATGTAGCCTACTCTGTGTGTGGTGTGTGCTCAACATTACGTCGCGTTTAGCTGACCACTCAATAAAAAGCTGCGTAGATTAAGCAACACACTACCAAATTATAACTTATCCATCATGCGTCATCAACATTTGTTCTTTTTTTCCATAATGACCAGCCGCGTTTATTTCTCCCCGACACACCTTTCAAAGAGAGACGTGCATCTTTTACACGCAGTGATCGTGAAGACCAAAGCTGAAGACTTATCCGCTGTGAGCAGGATTTGAACCTGCGCGGGGAAACCCCATTGGATTTCGAGTCCAACGCCTTAACCACTCGGCCATCACAGCTCTGAAACGTGATATACTCCAGACCTTTCAGAAATTATGCGCAATCAATGCTGATTCCAATGCCTCGGAGATATGGGAAAATGGTGCAGTGTTTAAAGGAAGACGAGAATCAAATTAATCCTACAGCTAACACTGGTCTGTTAATGCAGCTGTGGACATCTGCAATAATACCTGACAGCACATAAGTAGCCTATATGACATCAGGGAGGCTAAGACCCTGTCTAGTTTCAGGGACCAACAGGCTTTGAATATAAACAGGTAAACAGCCACGAGCCATGAGCTCGGCACAACCTGACAACCCCCCCAGTCTGAGTCAAAGCAAGACATGTTATAGCTGTTCCAGTCCATCTTCATACCTGACCTGTTGTGTCATAAATAATATTTTCAGATTTTGTTATTAATATAATTCACTAATTGTCTTATTTTTGTCTTCTTGTCTGTCAAATATAGACATAGGACAGTCCTGCCTCATGTATATAAAGCTGTGATTTGGAAACCAGGCTGTTCTGCAGTTTTTCTGATGTTCTGATGATTTAATGCTGCAGAACAATAACATCTCTCTCATGCACCTTCTTAACAACAGGTTCATCTGCAGGTGTGGGCCCATGGGCAGAGGCAGGATACTCTAGCCTGACTGAAGTGGCAAACACAACCAGTGTCGGACTGGCCTTGGGACATACCGCTGGGTCACTGCAACGGTGGGCAGATGGACCGTTAAAAAAAAAAAGCCATAAAGTTTTTACTGGCCCTGTCCGTCTCTTTAACAACCCTCTCTGTCATCTTCAGGCTGCCCCGACTACCACTCCCGGACAGGTCCAACCCTGACCACGACCCGCTACAGCATTAGTAATGTGTAATTACAGGCGGTGAAGGCTGATAATCACCGTGAATACAGGGGTTTATAGTTAGAGAATTAGGCACCACTCAAGGAAAAGATGTTCCTAAGGCACAGACGCATCCAGCTCTGTATCTGCATATTGATGAGTATGACTGACGTTATTTTCCGTTAGAGGACGTTTGGAGGGATGTTTTGGCTCCTTTACAATGGTTCCTAAAGGCGAGCACGCTCTGAGCCACGAGGGTCTGACCGTGGTGCTGATGCTGCTGCTGTTGTCGTGGCTGCCTGCCGCTGCAGCATCTCGGAGCGCAGAGCGCGTCTCCTGCACACAACGTGCCCAGAAAATGTTTCTTCTCTATATCGGCATGCGTCAGGGAGGAGGTGTAGCTCCAAGATTTTGTGTGGCGGCGGCAGTCACAAGGTTTGGGACTGCTGCCCGCCGCAAAAAAAATGCAGGAGACACCGTGGAAGCACGTGTAGTGGGTGGTCCTCAGCACACGGCTTTCACGTGGCTCTAGCGAGCGGAGAGCCCGAGCGGAGCCGCCACAGCGTCAGTCCGGTGCGGCAGCAGCAGGAGACAACATCAGCATGGCTGTGGAGATGGAGCCCGCGGAGTAAGTGCACTTTCCCCCTGCGGTTTTATTTGTAAATTATAAGTTTTCAGTGATAGTTTGGAGATGATAATAGAAAAGTGATAATGATAGGATAACGTGTGACTGTGCAAAAAGAAAACATTAGTTTTTCTTAAATAGCCTATTAGAAGGTGCGTTGGTTTGTTGTTGATAACCAACTGTACATTACGCATTAAGGTGGAAGATTGTAGCCTATGTTTTGTTTATGACTTCACTGATATTCCTTTGGGAGGTTATCATTTTTCTGTGATGTTTGCGTCAGTCTAAAAAGTTCATTCTTATAATAAATTTGTGATAATATTTGTCAGGGCGTGACACGTGCTTAATTGTTTAATTTAAATAATCTGTCTTCTACTATGACGCTGTTATTTATTGCCTGCGTATAGAGTGAGAACCCATGTGGCGTCTATTTCGGTTGTGGAACCTCCCATCCAATGACTGACACTCTCATTGTTTATTTACTGTTTACTGTGGTCAGTACGCTGTATAGATACACATCTGGTCAAGCTGCTCTGACGGTTGCGTTGAGCCGCTTGAGCAGACACCTGATGTTCTTGCTGATTATGCTGAGACAGAGGCGGGTCCGGGCTGTTTTGCAGTCACTATACACAACGTCTGCTCCATCCACATGTGCCTTTTGATCTAATAATAGGCTCTCCACCCCTGACAAGGATGTGGGTTGTGCGTTTTTATCGGTTAGTTACCTTGTCTTCCTCTGGGGGAAACGTGGTGATGGAGTACACATTGTTGTCAAATGGAACTACATCTTGATGATGGTTTCTTATGGTTGGAGCTTAAATTGGAGTAAATTCAGCATAAAAAAAACTGGAGCAGAGCATCAGTTTGTGATGTTAATCTAGTCACCGGGCTGTGTCAGTGAGTCATGTCTTTGTATGAAAGTGCACGTGAAAGACCATAAAACTTAGTCCTGCAGAGTGACACCGACAGAGTCGCATAATGGGATACAGCAGAGATGGGGAAATGTCCAGCAGATGGCTCTGAAGTGAGATAAAAGCAGCATCCTGCTGTTGTCTTTGTTTTGACCTGGACAACTTATATTAATATTTGTCTTTATTATCTATTATTCTCACTCTAATGCCGTGAGCTTTTCTTGTGATGATTGTGCCAGACGATCTATGGCCACAGCTGGAACAACATCTGGAAATCAAACCGTTTAAGTGTCCCACTGGTCACTCAGGATAATCAGAATGTGATAAAGGTGACTGACACTGACACTGCCCTCAAAAATAACAAGATACTCAGAAATCCTGTACGAGTACAGCATCACTGCCACTGAGTACTTGCTTGTTATTGCTTGCACATGACCAAATGTTGAATACAGGCACTTAAACAGCTACTGTTTACCTCCCTTAAAAGCACTGCCACAGGTTTAACGCCCCTTATTAAGATCTGAAACATTACTCCATTCAGCCTTTGTGTGAGCTCATCAGTCAACTTGTGTTTGTAAGAGTTACCCCTTTTGTCTCTGTAGCGTGATCCGCCTGATAATGCAGTATCTTAAGGAGAACAACCTCTACCGAACACTGACCACCTTACAGGAGGAAACCACCGTCTCACTCAACACGGTGGAAAGTATCGACAGTTTCATTGCAGATATAAAAAGCGGCCACTGGGACTGTGTCCTGCTGGCTATCGAGTCCCTCAAGTTGCCCGACAACACACTTATTGACCTTTATGAGCAGGTGAGCTTCTCATTGATTGTAATGCTTTTCTTGGCTTGATTTTTTCTTCTTCTTTTAATTAGCAATGTTGCGATGAACGCTGATCTCTTCCAACAGGTTGTAATGGAGCTCATTGAAATGAGAGAGGTGGGTGCAGCTCGCTCGCTCCTCAGACAAACTGACCCGATGATCATGTTGAAGCAGACTCAGCCGGAGAGGTACATCCACCTGGAGAACCTGCTAACATGCTCCTACTTTGACCCCCGTGAGGTAAGACACTAAAGGTTTTGTACTTGCTTTTAAAACAGCTGTACAATTACGTGCTTTAGAAAGCCACATCCTCTTCCTCCCGCTGCAGGCATACCCGAAAGGCAGCAGCAAGGAGAAGCGACGCAGGGCAATAGCTGAGGCACTGGTGAGGGAAGTCAGTGTGGTGCCTCCTTCTCGCCTCATGGGGCTCCTGGAACAAGTCGGCGTGAGTATACTGAGTAATATTCTTGTTAATACTCACTCTAATTATATGACAAGTGAAGCAACTTAATCGATGCCCATAGCTCCCTCATTCCTCCATCTCTCCCACTGCCGTCATGTTCATACTGTATACCCACCTCGTCTCGCGGTTCTCAAAGACACTGAAAACATATTTTTTTTTCAATCATCTTTTTATCTTCAGTGATGGTGTCATATATATATATATCCTCAGTTCCATTCTTAACATCGGGTTTAACCCCCTTTGAAACAGCAATATTTTAACCCTAAGTTCGTGACTGTCAAACCTCATAAGAAATAGTGATTCCAAAAACTTCCCTAAAGAAATGCATCTCACTTTTTTTTTCTTTTTTTTTTTGTTGTTGCTATTTTTGGTTTCTAAACAAAGGAGAGTGGTACACGTTTCCCAGAGGAAGGCTCCCGGTGATGCCCACGTTGGTTACACAAGTGCTGCCAGTAAAATATTTCAAGGGACAGAAATGTTTTCACTGTCTTGTTAGTCAGAACCTGTCTTAACTCCACGTGGTGTACGTATAAATATAAATGTATATTTCCAAGGAGCTGTTGTTGTGTGCTGTTGCACCACACAGCACCATTATTTTTGTTATTTTCTTCAGTTGTCTTTTCTTAATATACTTGATTTTGTTGAGATCATGAGCAGTAAAATAACCGCAACTGCTTTATGACACTTTCCCACTCCTGTTCCACAGTCTATGAGACTACAGCAGTACCCAGGTCACCTCTCGCCGGACATGCCCATCGACACATCTGGCAACAAGGAGAGACATGTGGAGAAAGAGAGCTTCCCAACCCAGCTGTACCGCCACATCAAGGTAAACAACTCAGGTTCTGAGTAACACAGCTTTACATATTCTCCCTTTACATTTAATGTTTGTAATAGTGAGACTTGAGGCCAATAGTTACACTCTCTGGTTGTACATAGTGCATTTACAGTCAAGAAGAGCTTGTTTTATTGATGATTTGTCAGTAGTTTCCACAATATATTTGGCATATACACACAAAAACACACACACACACACACACACACCCAAAACTAATTTACTTTCACACCTGAAGGCGCTTGTTTTGGGCTCTGGCTGTGCTTTCATCACTTGCATCCAGATGGAGCTGCCCCTTGGTTATTCGTCCTTGTTTTTCCTCTGCCCAAGGTTATAAGTGAGAGTGTTCAGCCCACACAACGGCAGACTGTTGGAGAACTTTATGTCTCCCTGGAGGTCACTTCATTATGATTTGGTGTTTTAGTTCTCTGTGCTTCTGGATCGCAGACTACAAACCAAACAGGAAAAGCACATTTTGTGGAAGGTAACCGAGCATTGATGAGTCAGTTCCGTGTGTGATTTTAATCGGCAGTTTGGGCGACGGTCACATGTAGAGTGTGCCCGTTTCTCCCCTGATGGAAAGTACCTAATCACCGGATCAGTGGATGGGTTCATCGAGGTCTGGAACTTCTACACTGGAAAAATTAGTAAAGTACGTATTTTTCATATCGTATCATTACCTAAATTTTATATTTCTAATTTATTGCTTTTATTTTATTTTAAATTGTTGAAAAATAGTTAGTTTGGAAAGTAATTTCCTTATATGCATCTTAACTAAATATTGTCAGTCTATTTATGTTGTTTGAATTTATTGTTTTAACGCTGTCTTGAAAAAAAGATTTTAATCTTAACTGTTACCTGGTTAAATGACAGAAGAATATGAAGTAAAATACTACAGCATAGTATATATCGTACGTTTTCATATTATGATCATCCTTTATTATTATTACTTCATTGTTTTGCTGTTCTGTGTATGCATATATGTGTGTGTGTGTGTGTGTGTTTGTATGAATGAAACAGGATTTAAAGTACCAGGCCCAAGATAGCTTCATGATGATGGATGATGCTGTGCTGTGTATGTGCTTCAGTCAGGACACTGATCTACTAGCAACTGGAGCTCAGAATGGCAAAATAAAGGTTGGACCATCTGCTTATCTTATAATACTGCTGGGTAATTATTTGTTATATATTTGTTATTAGCAACCAATTAGAGTCGTTCTTTGATGCAGGAGTGCAGTTCTTCCTCTATGGAAATGGAAATGGTGCCACAAGAATGTCAAAATATTAAAAAATGTGGTACTGTCATCGAGTTTATAATCACCATTACTTAATGGGTCACTTAACCCATTTTTCTCTCCCTAAAATGTGTATGTTGTGTGTCGTTGGGGGGATTGCGGGTAGGTGTGGAAGATCCAGAGTGGCTTGTGCCTGCGCAGGTTTGAGCACGCTCACAGCAAAGGTGTGACCTGTCTGAGCTTCTCCAAGGACAACAACCAGATCCTCAGTGCGTCCTTTGACCAGACCATCAGGTGGGATGCGTAACAGCTTCATAAGCTTAAACACACCGCAAACTACAGCTGTTGTTACCCAGATGGGACCAAAGTATATGCATGCCTATTTGTTTTGTTTCAATTTTGCACAGCAGACACACTGACTGATAAACAAGAGTAACATCACTTGTCTAAGCTAAACTTCACCTTTAGAGCAACTGTAAATACATATTTGCTATGTGGGGATGCCTCACAAAATTACATAATATATAATTGAACAGTAAACAGAGAGATTAATCAAAGTCTATATTAGTGAATAACTCAACATATAGATAAATGTTCCATATTAAAAAGATCTTTATATGGTAAAAAATGAATGTGCTAAACCAGTGAATTGAAATGCTAATCCTAATACAGTAAATTCAATATTAGTTTTTTAAAGTGAAGTAAATAGCTGAATTCACAAATGATGTACAGAGAAAACAAAAAACATGGAGTCTTTTTCAATTTCTTAAAACCTTGTTGTGGCAGAACATATCTTGTCTGCTGTGGGAGGAAGCGAGAGCTCTCACTGACCTCAGACAAGACTCAAAAGTTTCAAAGGCGGTCACATGGGCGTCAGTTTAGCTGAAAGAAGGCAGCGAGCTCTTTCTGCATCTCACAGTGAATTAGCAAGATGTTGCTACAACAGAGCCACAGACATGATAACAGAACTGGCAAATAGAGAAGTACACGGGAAAACAATTGGCAGTTAATTTCTCTATTTAATCCGATAACGTTTCAAACCTGTGCTATAGGCACATTCACAGTTGTGATATCTTGTTCAAAAATTGGTTGTTCTTAACTCAATTCACTCATTCAAAACTATAGTGTAAGCATATTACCAGGGAATATAGTTATAGGTTAAACGGTTGTCTCTGTGATACACCTCAACTGTAATTCCATTGTATATTTGCTTAATTTTTCATATCAGTATAATTTTGGGGTCATTATCAGATATTTTCAATGAAAATCAAGTGATTAATTAGGTACATTTCGGGGTGGTACATTGGCTATGAATTGACCCAGAACTGGCTTACAATAAAAAAAAAAGTTAGTTAAGAAGAGAAGTTTTTTGTTGTTATTAGAAATGAACAAAAAACTAATTTTTACTGCGTGTGACCAATTAGAGGTTTAACGCTGTACTGTCAAATTGATTTAAAAATTCCAGAGATCAGTTTGCTCTATTTCTTTATTGTCCAATTAAACACTGGTTAATTGGAATTGAACTGAATTGCTTTTTAAACATCTGAAAAACATATTTCCATGGAGACATCACACATCGGCAGCCCATGCCTGGTGTCACATGCATCGTGCACCTGAATGTAAAAACGCAGTGCGTAGAAAGGGCAAGTGTGTTTGTCTTTGACTTCCTCTTTCTCTATCACAGACGCACACATTGAATCTCCTTCATAGCTGAGGAGTAGAATATCTATTTCTGACCCCTGCGGGCTGTGGGCTGTGGGCTGGGCTGAGCCTCTGTGCTGTGTTGAAAGCACATGTGCTGTGTGGGTGTAGCTGAGATACCATGTGCTCAGGCACAAAGCTGCAACATTTGCCTCCGCTTGCAATTCCACTGGCTGGGAGTCTGAATTGTTTACATACGCTAAACCATCCTCCCAGAGACGGAGTGAATCAGTGAGCATTAGGCATTTTGTCATGGTTTAGCTAATCTGCACCCAGTCACTCCACAGGAGCTAAAAATAACATCGGCAGCTCAGCAACACGTTTTGTCTGCTCTCAAGAAAAATCCCCTCTTGAGTTGAGAAGAGCTGGATGTGTTCATGAGTCAGAGCTGCCGTTTTATTTGATTTGAGTATTTTTAACAGCTTTTATGTCAGTCACTTATGCAACACTGTCACTTTCAGAATCCACGAACTGAGGTCAGGCAAGACACTAAAGGAGTTAAATGGCCATTCATCGTTTGTAAATGATGCATCTTTCACTCAAGATGGATTTCACATCATCAGTGCCTCATCTGATGGCACTGTCAAGGTACAGTGAGCAGTTACAATATGGAGCCAAATACAGTGACTATAATTCAGGTCTGTGCTGCATCAGTCTTATCGTGTAGCTGGGAAAGTGCTGTATTATACTGAAATGGGGATTATTCCCTGTGTATTTCCTAGATTTGGAACACAAAGACTTGCGAATGCATCCACACGTTCAAATCACTGTCCCGGACATCAGAGATCCCTGTCAACAATGTGATCCCTCTACCACAAAACCCAGAGCACTTTGTGGTTTGTAACCACTCCAACAAAGTGGTCATCATGAGCATGCGTGGTCAGGTGAGAGCTCTGTGTGACCTGTGAGATATACTGTAAGAAAAACCGTGGAGTTTAATTGTCGAACAATCTTCCGATCACATTACTATCATATATGGTACAGAAAGGCATCAAATGTTCCATTTTGAGAAGCTGGAAAAAACAAATGTTTGGTGTTTTTGTCAGAAAAATTATTAAAAATCAGCAACTGATTATGAAAATAATTGACTGTCAAAATCTTCTGTGGATGATGCTACCACCAGCTAAACTGCACTGCCCAAAGGAAGCAACCAGCACCTCTAAAGCTCAATAATCAATACACTATATCTGAACATACAGCACAGAGTGTGGTATCAATCTTCTCATCTAACTTCTGGGAAATGTGTAACTATTCGTTAGAGCGTTTTGATAGTTATTGAACAAGTGTCATCCGTTTAGGTCTTTTCCTTTATTTTGTAGTTATTAGTATTTTAGTTGCGCTAGCACCCGCACGATACCTGAACGTCTTCTCCTCTTTCTCCTCAGACTGTGAAGACCTTCAGCTCAGATAGAAAGGAAGGAACAGACTTTGTGTGTTGCACCCTGTCACCCCATGGGGAGTGGATTTATTGTGTGGGAGAGGACTTAGTGCTGTACTGCTTCAACTACACAACGGGAAGGCTGGAGAAAACGCTGACCGTAAGCTCTGCTGCTAATATTCACTGATTATCAAAGGCTGTGAGAGGAGGCAGTTCATCTCCACCCTGCCAGTGTATTTCATGTAGTTATTTTTGGTCTGACTTGATATTCTGACTCTGTCATTGCCACTATGTAGTAGTCCTGCAGGAGGCCAACAAGTAGCACGGCGACGCGTGGTGATCTGTGTTCCTCTGCGCCCACAGGTCCACGAGAAAGACGTCATTGGAATCGCTCACCATCCACATGAGAATCTGATAGCCACATACAGCGAGGACGGCCTCCTACGGCTATGGAAACCTTAAACTGTCACCTGCACCGTCATATGGAGGACCTAAAGAGCCATACACGCGGTTTTAAAGCAATTCATTTATTTCTGTTAAATCGTACAAAAGATCGATTAACGAAACAGCTTACAAATGAATATATTAATCCATCAGTAAATTACTAACCAGTTCACTGATGGAGAAAACAATCTCACCTTAAGGTCCATTTAGTAGCTGTTTGGAGCCTTTGATCATATCACATGATCCTCATCACCAGATGGATTTGTGAAGTTAGCATGGAATTGTAGATGTTAAAATTTTCAGTTTTTTTTCTCATGTCAACTGGGCAAACTCCATCTGTAGACAGATGTGATTTGGCTAAACTTGGGGTGAGATTGTTTCCTCAGCTGCTGTTTCCACACTTAAGAATTAACTTTAAACCTTTGAAACTTGAGTTTTTTTGATATTGTTAAATGAATCACACTATTTTTTGCCAATAATTTAAAAAAAATTGGCGCATAGCAGGAAATTGGTAAAAGAATAGAGGTGGCACATTAAAAAGAGACAAGTTTGTAAATCCAAATGGAAATTTAAAGTTTTCCATTTGGATTTACAAACTTTTTTTCAATCTCTTTTTAGAAAATTAAAGAATAAGGTTGTTGATATTTCATATTTTCTTACTGTCAATGAATCCCATACAGAAGGTCTCTGGCACTCAAGTACTTCAGGTTGCAAATACATAGTTATATTTATATTTATAAGCTAAATAATTTCCTAAAACAGCTGGGCACCGTAGTTTGTAACAAATGATAATTACACGGGAGTTTATAGTGCATGTGTGTTAACACCTCTGGGATAAACTGAAACTCGTTTCAAGGTCTCAGTCCAGCACGGGTGACCAATAGCAGGCAGGGAGCAGGCAAAAATCCAAAACCCATGAAGCAACGCAGGGTAGCAATACATGACGCAAACACAGGGAGAAAGCTGGAAAGTGATGCACACACAAGGAGATACAAGATAATCTGGCAGAGAACAAAGGGGAGCAGGTGCAGCATATAAACAGGAACAGCAGGGGCAGGTAAGCAGGTGGGGACCAGGTGAGGATGATCAAGGAGGCGGGAAACACAAGAGGGCAGGAGGGCAGAGGTGACGCGACAGAGAAGGTGAGTACACAAAGTAAAACCAGAAACCAGACAATAAAACAACAACAAGATCATACAATTTGTTGGGGACTATTTTCAGCTGCGGATGAATAAAAATAAACAACCCATTGTACTCATGTTCATAGTCATGAAGGAACATGTCAGCCAGTGTTGGTGTGTTGGAACTGCTTTCTGGAAAGCGTTGGAGGTGCACTACATAGCACAGAGGGATAAACTGTGTCAGGCCTTGGCTACACAGACAACACTTGTTAGTGGGATCAGCTGATTGCTTTGGTCTTGTTATTCAATTTATTGACAACAAGAAAAAATATAAAATATCCTTTAAGCACATTATTAAACCTGTTTACAAACTTCATTTACTTAGGTCTCAATAAATCTATTTTTAATACATCTGTTTGCCAATTATCTATAAATCGATTAAGCTCTTTGCTTTATTAACTTTTGCATCACTGTCTAGGTCCTCCATACTGTACACACTCTTCCTCATGGATCCAACTTCACCAGTGCAGTTTAAATCCCCATTTTCATCTCTTCTGTCTTTATTAGACATGAAAATGCATGATGGTGAACTGTCGTGAAAATATTTATAATAAAAACTGCCTTGTGTTTGGGCATAAACAAACAATATCAGGTAAATGATTTGTCAGCGTTCGGTTTATAATGATACTTTTGTAACTTTGACTCAATGATTATGATTCAGATGATGATAATTGCTTTATCCTCTGTGTTCCCTGCATGCTACCTCAGTTACACTGTCTAAATGTGGCTCTACAATACTTTTAGTTCTCCTTTTAAATATGCATGATGACTAATGGTAAACCTCAACAGAGCTCCAGTGGCACATGCTGTTTCCTGTGTGTATATAATAAATGTGTTTAACGTGGTCGCATCACTGTAATTGCTGTTCCGATGCATCAGTGGGACATGTACGCCTGCAAGAAACAGAGCTACTGCCTCGCCCAGTATTTATTATTTGTACTTTCTGTCATCTGTCACTGTACCATAAATGATCTGTCACTGTTGCCAAATAATGTTTAGTCGATGCACTCTATTTTCTCTAGTCTTTATCTTGTATATATAACACTGCCAGCCATGTGAAAAATGATTATCAATAAAATTCAAAAACCTTAATTTGTCACTTTTACTGTGCCATTTAAACACTTAGATATCTGTTTTGTTCCCTTAATGACAAAATAATTTGTTCAGTCTCCAGACAGCCAAATAAAGAAAGGAATAGAATCCACATAATACAAAAACAGCACTTGTCTGTATATTAAATTAATGTTATAACATTTTAGATTTCAAAATCTATTTGTACATTTACTTTCTTTTCTTTTTCTGTCTCATTGGTTTCATCAATTAATCTGCAGACTATTTGTGCATCACTTTATCCCGGAGCCCAAAATGATTCCTTTAAATTGATTGTTGTGTCCAACCAGCAGCTCAAATCCAAAATGACTGAGTTTACTGTTACAGGTTAATAAAGCATTACCCCCTCGTGGTTGTATGCCTCCATCAGTCAGCCTAGGCAGGAAATTTGGTCACAATCTCCCCTTCCTGAGTTACAGCATTGAATAATGGCCAGAGGTGTTTTTGCAGAACATTATGATGAAGTTGACAGTGAAGTTGACATCTCACCATTTGAATTTTTATTTTATGTATGCATTTTTTTATTTTAACCTATTGGACATTTGTGTTAAATTGTGTCATAATTAGTAAATTAATTTTTGAGTTATGGCCAAAAACATGTTTTGTGAGGTCACAGTGACCTTTGACCTTTGACATCCTAAATCTAATCAGTTCATCCTTGAGTCCAAATGTATGTTTGTGCTAAATGTGAAGAAATTCCCTCAAGGCATTACTGAGATATCGTGTTCACGAGAATGGGACAGATGGACGCAAGTACTTGCGTATGTACAGACAGACGGTCCGTCTGAAAACATAATGCCTAGAGAGCATAATGCAGAGGCATAAACATTCACATCAGAGTGAACCACCACAAAACAGATGCCAAGTCATTTTTTTAAGAATTGATAAATCAACTAATCATTGCAACCTCAGATTGTGAAATGTTCTGTTGTATATCTGAAGGTTGGCAGAAGAAAAGCGTTTATAATAATGCTTCTACTCCAGTGTGTAAGAATAGTATCAAGATTACTTCCTAACGTGTGATAAAGCCAATTATTTTGTGGTATAAATTAAAACAGTAACTATTGAAAATAAAAGGAGAGTTACTCCACAAAAGGATGTAGGCATCGTTGCAGTTTCAAGCTTTTAGGTCTTTTTTTCACTCTAAAATCATCATCAGAAGCAGGTTAAAACTAAAAGCTTGAAACTGCAAAACGAGCCTCTGTTATTTTGAGGTGTAACTTTATTCATGTGCTTTAAGTATCAGCAGAACTCCTGGTGACAGGAATAAATCTTTAACACATAGAAACAGCACAATTTAGAAAGACCACCAAACTGAATTTAATTAGAAAACATGAGCACAAACAAGTAATCATTGGTCCTAACACACAAACAGTCAAATCAAGACCTGGACAACACATATTCGAGTTGAATTACCCCTGACATTATGACTACTCATAAATTTGCATCTACTTTCAAGAACAACCGTCAAACAATTGAAGGAACCCCTCTTCTGTGAGCATAGATGTGTTACAATATCCAAGGCAAAGATCACCCATGAACAAAAACAAACAAACAAACAAAACTGCATTATCAAGTAGCTTCAAGTTAAGTTATGATAAGGCTTTCAAACAGGCAGACACATCAGTGAGGTATCAGGTGTGCCAATTTTAAGTCCCATTTGGCATCTGCTATTAGGATTAGAAACATGAAAAAAGACACACTTAATAACTTTTGGGCCAAAACCAGCAAAAACCCATCAACAAATTTAACTTGCTACTTTCATTAAAATTTGTCATTTGAATTCCAGATTTTGGTCTTAAGACAATATCAGAGAAGTAACTGAACTCTAAATCTTCTAATGATTTTAAAAGCACGTGCTGGAAATAATCTTACGCCATTCAACCGTTAAAACAGCAACCTCGTCATTAGTCACTTTTTTTTCTTCAACTTGGGTGCGACTTGGCACTTGGCAATTTTAAAAGAGATGAAAACATTTGCCATCAAGGCATTAGGGGCCTTTTTTCAAATCTGTGTTATCTGTGTACCTGTCTGCTGAAACCCAAAACCAGATCAAATCTGGAACATACCTATGTATGTACCTATAAGTATTGTAAAATACCCATTCTGAGTTTGAGCAAAGTTATCCCAACAACCTACTCCTTCAAAACCTCCCACGACCTCTTCTTTGTTTTTCCAAAATAAAGTGACTTCTTACTCATGTTTGACCCTTTGTCTTTGAATACCTACCCTGTCATGCATATTTGGCTGATAAGTATACAGTGGGGTCCAAAAGTCTGAGACCACTTTCCCACTGTGTACTTTTGGACTCCACTGTACATATATATGTATGAGATGTTCCACTTTCCACAAAAACAACTGTGGCATCACAACAGATAACAAATGGCAGCTCAAAAGTAAAAATGTTAAACTAAACTTAAACATTAGTTTGAATAATCTACAATTTAGTGGCTTGGACCTAAGTACTCTCCTGCCTGAATCATCATTAACTTTACATCTTCCTGTCACATTGTCAACATTGTTTAATAATGTTTATAAAATAGCCCTTGAAAGGGTTAAACAGCATAAATGTCGTTGTCAAGTATCAATGCATATCCCCCTCCACCACCACCATCTGAAGATTGGGTCTTCACACAACTGATTGAACGAGTCATCAACAAGTGGTTCACAACAACAACTGATTTAGTAAGACTATAGAAAAAAGGTTATTTTCAGATTAATATTGGCTGTCAGTTTTAGTCTAACCTCATAAAAAGCAGGCAGTCCTTGTTTAGACAAAGAAGTTTTTCTTTCCTCTGAAGCCTGTGTAATACCAGCCCTCGTCTATAATCACAGTGTGACTGGGAAAAAAATTAAATTAATTAAAATAAGGTCCCAGAGATGACGAGGAATCCCATTCACCTGGATCCAAGTTTAGTCCTGGAACTTTAAGATACTCCACTCAATCCAAAAAGCATTACAATAAATCAGGAGGGCGTTGGGACACAGGTTTGTGATTCAGCTTGAAAGAAAACTTCAACGAGTAAATAGTTATGATTTTAAGAAAAGTAATAAAATAAAAAGTGCACAAAATTTCAAAAAGGTGCTTTGCATTATAGATGAGGGTTCAGGCTTCATGCCAGCTGTTATTTAAGACGTCTGGCACTGAACACCTCCAGTGCTGGCGTAGTCGTCGTCATCCTTGTAGCAATACTGACGATGGTGTCTTTTCCTGTTTTCGTAGTCACAGTCCTCCAGGTCGGCATAGATGTAGAGGTCATCGTCCATACTGTCTGGCTGCTCTGCGTCCATCTTTTCTGGGAGGTAGCGCTCCAGCTCCTTCAGCTTGTTGTTGGGGAGGAAGTTGGCTTGTGGGAACACAACCTAATGTAAACAAGCACAACATCAGTGTTAACAGTTCAGCACCGTGGCTTGTCAGTTCAATATTTTAATGTACAACTTCTTTTTGTGTGTGTGAGGCTGATGTAGAGTTATTTCCCATTACAGAAGGGGAACCATGTGTAAAATAAAAATATAATAGGTAAGTAAAAGAAGAAATGGGATTTTTTAAAAAGTGGATATTGAAAAAACATCTTACTGAGAAGTGAATAATAAGGCGTCCCTTCTCAAACGGTCTGCGGTACATGGGCATCCCTTCATTCAAGACACATTTTGTGTCTCCAGGCTTGATCAGTTCTCCTGTGATAAATAAATAAATAAAAACATGTGTCACCTTAATTATGAAAAACTGAAAACAGGAAAATTGTTTTTCCTGGTTATTGATTTTAAATCTGAAGTTTTACAGTCAAGGTTGAATGTTCTTTTGATGAGATGTCTTACAAGGACTGTAAATAAATACATTCTGGTAATAAATTGATCACCATCAATTGTATTTATTATAAATATTTTTCTCCCAAATATTTTGTTGTGTTAAAGTCAAGTGAATAATTTTAACTCTTGCATGTCATCAACCAACATAACACACAAGACACCAAAACAGTTTGTGGCGTAAATCTTACTCAGAAGTTTATCAACACATCAGTTTGACTGATTTAAAACACCATTAAAACAAGAGGCGTTATTCACACTTTTTTAACAACTTCAATGGAGCAACACAGTGTGTTGTGTGTCAGTACAGTGAAGTAAAGTGTGCAATGACCAGTGCACACAACTCTCCAAAAATGCAACACAGAAGAGCACACACACGGTAGAGGTAGAGGTAGAGTGAATGAGATACATTATATTAGATTAACCAGCCATCCAACTGTTATGAAAATCACTAGCAAATCATTTTTTTTTTTTTTTAAACAATTCTTTCCCAGCGTCTGTTCAGCAGGATCTGCTGCTGCTGCAAATATTTTTCCAGGTAAAATGGATGTATTTTTCTTCCATATACTGGAAAATGTGAGACGGCTTGCAGACGTTAATTATATATCAGACCAAACTATGGATGGTGAAAAGAACACTGTCAGGCATGAGGTCTGACTACCAACAAAACACTTGACAATTTAAGGGGAAGCTATGCATGTAATGATTTGGTTTTACCTGGATGTGAGGTGATGAGGAGCGTTCTGTCGTCCAGTGTCGGAACAGGTTTCTTGAAACCACACAAAGCCTCAACCAGCTGTAACTCCATGGACATGGTCAGGTCCTCACCTCTCCTGATGACAACAGCAAGAACAAGTTAAGGAAAACAATGAAGCAGAGGCGATTTTACTGGGCGAGCTGCTATCTACTTCGAGGTCACCTGTCATCTTCTAATGAAAGTAGATGTAGCAAAACTGTGAAGCTTCAAGTTTAAATTTAATGAATTCAACTTGAAACAGGCTGCAACGTCGAAGGTTGCCTTGAGCCTCTGCTTTGGAATATCTATCACTTTTGTATTCAAAACAGGCCGTACGCATATGCATATACAGCTGTACCTCTGTACAGCCTGTACAAGCTGCACTCAATAATCACACCATCACTAAATCTGTTAGTACAGGTAACATCAGTAACAAAAGACACTTGATAACAGAGAATATTTTACCTGGTGAAACGTGGATGTTCTCGCTGGTCCAGGACAATAATGATATCACCTGGCTCAAGTCCTGGCTCCTGATCTCCCTCGCCATGGAAAACTATTTTCTGGCCATCTCTCATTCCTGTGGCAGTGAAGTGACCAGGTGATGTTTGTATAACATTTTCTTGCTTTAATCTGATCTTAAACCAGTCACAGATACATTTAGAATGAATCCCTCCACACTCTCACCTTTGTCAATGTGGACCTCCAAGATCTTCTTCTGTCGCAGGATCTTCCGACCTGCACATTGTTTGCAGCGGTCCTTGTGGCTGATTCTCTGTCCTTGGCCCTGACAGCTGTGGCACACTGTGGACACTTGCTGAACCATACCTGGTACTAGCTGGTGCACGCGGACCTGCATGCCTGTGCCATGGCAAGTCATGCACATCTGTGCAGCTCCTTTCCGACTCCCTCGACCTAACAAGAAAAAAAAAAAAGGAAACAGTTAAAGGCTATCTTTGTGTTAGATTTGGCTTATTTCCAAGCTATAAACTGTAGTGACCTGGCAAGAAAGGGCTGGATTACATTTACGAGACTGATGTGTTTTCTTATTGGACAAATAGCCTTTTTATGGCTTGCCTGGGTCTGCGTGTGCTGAAAAGCCTGCTTGGATTACCAAACACGTCCAGTGATGGACACTAACGAGAGCATGTAAGTAAGTCACATTGCCAAAGACGTACCTTCACATCTCTCACAGATGGTATTCTTCTGGACACTAAGTTTTCTTGTAGCTCCATTATAAAGATCTTCCAGTGTAACTGAAATCTGATGAACAATATTCTTCCCTGAGGTGGAACAAAAAATTACATTATGAGTCACAAATCACAAAACAATGCTGTTTCTTGGAATGTGATCAGAATTGAAAATACACACTCCCTTGTCTACTTAATATAAAAATGTTAGGGAAGATGACACTGGTCTATGGATGAGAAGAAGCTGTGTGTTTACTTCTTGAGGAATAGTTTCCATTTGGCCAAACTGCATAGTCACAACTACAACAGCTGATGCACAGCCAGAGTTAAGACCTATTCTCTCAAACATTTGTCACGCTTGTTTGATAGGCTGTAATGTGATTGCTCAAAAGACAAATTGGAGGACGAATGTGGAGAAGAGCATGAGAAATTCTTGTTTTGTTGTTTTTAAGAGCAGCTGCAGGAAGAAAATGAAAACTGCCTAAGTCAAGCATGCTGCAAAGAACCACTGCAGCGATTAGTCGATTGAAAGAAAATCAATTAGCAATTATTCTGATGAGCTGTCAATTGCCATTTTTCAAGTAAAATACCAAACATCGACATTCAGGTTCTCGATAGTGATAATTTGATGTCTTTCCTCTTCTAGCTTATATTATAGTAACCTGAATGATTTGTATGTTTGGATATTTGTTGATGTCGCCTTGTGCTCTACGGCATTGTGGAGGCATTTTTCACTGTATTTTGATGTTTTATACACTAAATGATTAATCAGCTGATTAAAAAAGTAATTGGCTGTTTAATAATGATTAATGATGTGTTCAATGCTGCACCCCCCTCCTCAACACTACTGGCTCTGGCTCAGAAGTCATATCAGCAAAGAGAATTTTTGAATTAACATAAATCAATGACACCTTAAAACGTTTCTCTAATATTCCCGTACCTTTCCGCTCTCTGTGCATCCGACTACCTCCGCCAAAAAATAGGTCAAAGATGTCCATGGGCGATGCAAAGCCCCCTCCGCCACCACCACCAGTTCCTCCTTCCTTTATAGCCTTTTCACCTCCACGGTCATACACCTCTCTCTTCTTGGCATCAGACAACACCTCATACGCCTGTGAGATCTGCTTGAACTATGAAAGAAAAGAAACAAACACATCTTCTTTGGTAGGGCAGACATTTTTGGCAATGTACAGCTGCTTAAAAGGTGTTTAACTCTTTGACATCGTGTGCAAAGTAATAGCTGAGGTCTGATAAATCTGCCAAAGAAAAACAGACTTAACAAAAAGTAATTATACCCTGTTTCATTTGATGCACTAACTTACGTTACATAATTTATTAATATGTGACATCCAGATAGATTTCAAACTAGATTTTAGGATTTTGGGCTTTAATGGAGCTGTATTTTCAGGATAAACACACTAGTATTATGGGGACTTCTACACAATAAAAATTGTATGCAGCTGATAATGTTAATATTTATGGGTGTGATACTTACCTTCTCTCCTTCTGTAGGATTTTTGTCTGGGTGATATTTCAAGGCTAGTTTGCGATAGGCCCTTTTCAGTTCATCGGGAGTAGCATTAGGTTTCACCCCCAATGTGTCATAGAAGCCTGTTTCCTTGACCATGTTTGTCTTAAACGAATAACCTTGGAAAAGTAGGACAGGAAAAACACAATCAGTATTTCAATACTCAACTCAAATTTAATTTCTACTGACCCTGCCTACAAGTATTTGGCCTCTGAACTAAGAGCAAAACCACAGAGTAAGAATTTCAATGAAATTGAATTTAATTTGCTGCCCAGTGAATAAGAATCTGCATCATGTTAATAGTATCAAAAGGAAGATAATCCTTTCATTGATGCAAAAACAGAGCGTATCATCATGAGGCTGAACTGTGAGAGAGGCCTTTGTATTGAAAACTAGATTTGAGGCTGGATTTGGGCATGTCTGTAAATGGTGGTGGACAAAATATTCAACACATTTTTTTAAATGTAATGCAGGTCGATACAACATAACTATTAAATATGGCCAGAAAGTACCAGTATGTTAAATCAACATCTCTCTGACTCTGAACAAAAAGCTATCACGGCAAACTTCCAAATTATTGCAAAACTATGTATTAGATTGCATTAGCCTGTGCAGATGTAATTAATAAACAGGGAACTCAGTGTGTATCAACAATACTTATGGTATGCTTGTATGGACATTTGTGCTAAATGTCAAAGTCTCACTGTTCAGGGCTTACAGTATGTCCCTGTATATTACTCATCTATGGCGCCATGCAATTTATTAGCAAAACCCACGTCAAACTAATGCTGTGATTGTAAAAAAAAACAAAAAACATCCTTTGATAAATCCTACTTTCATATAGGTTACAACGTTCATTTTTATTTAGCTAGTTTTGAAAGTCTAGCCCCCTTGATTTGAAAGAGTGGACAAAATATAACTCTCAGTATAATGCAATACAACTCAAGATAACAACACTGCAGCCACCAAAATTAACATACATTTAAATGAACGCCTTTCTTAACTAGCTGGGTTTACCAAATAAACTGGCATGTATAGTACAGGATATCTGAGGGTTATTTAATCCTACCAAGTAATCAAAACAAGCAATGTTAGTTGACTTTGATATTGACTATTTTATGTAATATGGATCGTGGTTGTCTGTAATTATTTGTAATATTCTGCTTTGGGGTTGTGTGGCAGTCAGTGGCACTGGGAAACATTGATAAAGAGGACAATGGATTCCACAGATGCAAATGTCATGCAGTCAGTCAAGAAATCGAAATTGAAAGCATCATTGGAAATCTGAGTGTATAGCTTAAGAATGCTGTACTTGCATGACCTGTGGGAAGAATGGGCGAAAAGTTCCCAAATCAATAACAGAACGACTAGAAGCTGGCAACAAAACGTGCCTGAAAGCTGTGATACCTGCCAAATGGGAGGTTTCTGGGTACTGATTTAGTAGGGTGGCCAAAAGTAATTTTAAGTATCAGTTTGCTGCAGGGGTTGTATTCACTTCAAAAATGAACTAAATATGTAGCAATTTTGCCCAGGGGTCCAAAAACTTTTGCATACAGCTGTAGCTATGTTTGGACCATGAGCCTGACATACAATGTACAATGAAATGCCAGACACTTTCAGGGAACAACTTGCACAGAGGTTCAATCATAACCTACTGTCACACGTCATGCTTGTTTTGGTTACTAGTTTTAATATCTTTCTCGAAAGAGGAGCCAGGGGCTATCAATCGCGAACTATATGACCACCACAGGTTTATTCCTAATTTACGCGAGTATTAATTGGCGTTAATACATTAGCAAACACCTGTTACTATGCTCATGATGAAAACAATAACGAGGTATCACATTTACCAGGCCCTATCAACGTTAGCATTGATAGCCGCGCTAACGCTAACATGCTAACTAGGCTGTTTTTCTGACGTTAAGCTAAAAATAAATTAAACATGACTCTTGTATAAGCAAACATATGAATATGTAAATATGTACGACTGAATTATTATTTCCCAACCTTATATGAAGACAATGTTGTGTATCCTCACAAGTTCAGAGCAGACTTCAGCTCACTGCGACGATTCCAGATTTTTCTATGTGACGTCAATTTCCTGCGACACAGAGTCGCCAAACAAAACAAGCGTGAGACGCTTGTAACCGTTTTGTTAAACAAAAGAGTAGCTAAATAAGATGATAAAATGCCTATTTGCTGGCTTATTAGCGAGGAAGGCAATCATAAACCTATTCAGCTGCCCCACTTACAGACAGTTGTCCTGGGTCGAGGTCCAGAAACGACCATTAAAGACAAAAAGTGCTCCCGGCAGCAAGGTAATACACTGATACACTGTATGTGTTAGCAGTTAGCTTAACTTCTAAACCTTCCATCAAAAGTAAACGTCTGAAAAAATAAAAATCACCCAGTTAAGCTTTATAAGACCAAGTTTAAATTTGACATTGACAGTGGTGGAAAGTAAATGAGTACATTTACAAGTACTGGACCTAAGTACAAAGTTGAGGTAATTGTACTTTACTTGAGTATTTCCATTTAATGCAGCTTCTACTCCACAACAATCCAGCGGAAATTATTGTGCTTCTTACTCCACTGCGTTTATTTGACAGCTTTAGTCACTCGTTATTTATCAGATTAAAACTTCCAAGACATACTATTGGATTATAAAACATGATGCCCTGTTACAAACCAAGCTAGTCAGCAGTATTCAAAATAGTTAAAATTAGTAGAGCTGCAGTGAAATTCATTGATTTGTCAACTGACAGAAATTCAATCTACAACTATTCAAATAAACATTATAATAAAACATAATATGTTAAATATTAAGGAATGTCGCTCGACAAGATAGTTGAAGAAGTCACCTTGGCCTATATGAAATTGTGAAATTGTGATAGTCATTTTTCACTATTTTCTATTGTTTAATACAATAAATAATCAGTGTGACAATAATCTGTAGGCACAGTCCTGCTCCACCTCCACCAGCTACAACATTAAAATGCTGTTTACATATTAATGCATCAATTTATAAATATTGATATATAGTAGTGTGACACTCACAAGGTCCATTTTCCTGATATTTTATATATATTATTTTGGATTTTAAAAAATTATTTAATTTATTTAATATTGTAGTAATACCACTAAAAAGTGCTATTCATGGAATACATAAAACTGAAGATAAACAATTTTACTGTGCACATATAATTTTATCATAAGCCAAATACCTTATACATTATTATTTTCAAGCTAAGCCTCTCCTTTTTTTTCATAATGGGATTGTAACATTACATATAAACTGTTGATTTTTTGTTTCTTTAACATGCAATATGTTCTCATATTTGTCTATGCATTTCTGTATTTTGAAAATAAAATAATAAAAATGAAAAAAAAAACATCCAAAGTATTAAAAACTAACTTTAACCTATGCAAATGTTATCCCTCCCCAACCAGTTGAAATGAGAGCAGAATGCAACAAAGGTTATGTCAAAGTTAAACAGGTAAGATGGATAAAAAAACATTGATTTTTGTCAGTGTGAAATCAAGGAAATAATATGAATCAAGTTTAATGTTGAACTTAATTAGATACCTTTAGTACTCGCTGCTATTTTAATATCGATTGCTAAACATTTTGGATGCATTCTGTGTAATCTGCCTGCGGTATTGATTCTTTTTTATTCATGTTTTTATTTCAGTGATTAGTGAAAGGTCTTCCACAAGTTATTTAACACTCTGTGTCTCATCCCACATCTTTATTCCAAAGCTGGGTGTGAACCCCACCTCTATAGACTCTGCAGTTGTGGGTACAGGCAATGAAGTCAAAATGAAGCCTGGACAGCAGCTTCATATTGTCAACCAGCTCTATCCATACACTGTACAGTTCAAGGAGGATCTGACTGGCAACCACGGTGGCACCAAAAGACCAAGGGAGTCTGTTTCGGAGGACAGAGAGAGCCAGAGAGAGGCTCAGAAAATGAAAGCAGCCAAACAGACAGAAAAGGTCTCAGTATCAGTCAGCCATGGAGAAGCCACAAAAACCAATGTAAGAAAAAAGACGTGCGTGTGTACTCGTGTGTGCACATATTCAAAATGTTATTTTTATTATTTTAGAGCTGGTAAGAGTATGTTATACAAAAAAAAAATGTGTTGCCTAAATTCTTGCAGGAAACTTTTGGACATTGGAGCCAAGGTCTGAAGATTTCAATGCAAGACCCAAAGATGCAGGTAGCTATTGGGGGAATAAAAGAAGTTACAGTTGATGTGACGCTTACTGAATTGGATCATAGCTGGATTTTTGACTGCATGATTGATTATCACCATGTCTGACTATTAAATATTACTGTTTCCATTTTTCTAGGTATACAAGGATGAGAAAGTCGTAGTAATTAAAGATAAATACCCCAAAGCTCGCTACCACTGGCTGGTCCTCCCGTGGCAGTCCATTCCCAGTCTGAAAGCTTTGCGTGAGGAGCACTGCGACTTGGTGAAACACATGCAGCAAGTTGCTGACCAGATGATTGAGCAGTGCCCCGACGCTAGTTCATTACATTTCCGCACAGGGTACCATGCCATCCCAAGTATGAGGTTAGTCATAAATGCTTGAATGTTGCTTTTACATAGAAAGATCATATAAATAATGTATATTTGACATTGTTGCCAGATATTTTCTAAAACAACTGTAGTTTGCTGTGGGTCCACTTTATGTTCTCTGCTGCCTTTGACTGAACCTTAAATATTTTATCATTATCCACCTTGCACTTATCTTTACCTGTGTAATATTGTTTTTTTTATTTTTATCTTCTCCTTTAAGAGGTTTCTGACCTTTTTAATTGTCTAAATTAAATGCTGTAATGTTTTATTCTGTATTTCCTGCTTGGTTCGTGCATTATATATAACATTAAATTGTCTTTGTGAAATGTGCTGTACAAATAAGCATGCCTTACATTAGACTATGCAGCAAAAGCATGTCACACACACCCATTGTTAAGACATAGTTTCATCCTTGTGTCTGTAGTGGTTGTGATACTAAACTTAACACTTTACTGCTGTTTGGTGGTAAAAGTAGAGAAAATACAGTGATTTGAAAACATTTCACGAATGCCATACACATAAGTCAATCATCCCAATACATTACTCTAAAAAGCTTTGAAAAATGGTAGCAATGTAAAATATGCACCATTTGTAATCAATGGAAAAAGTTTTCAAAGCATTGATGAGGTCTTGAATAAAACTGTGGTATCTGTGGTATATTTGATGTAGACACAAAAAGATCAACACATTTTGTGTTTATCTTCTTTTACAGTCATGTTCATCTCCATGTGATCAGCCAGGACTTTGACTCTCCTTGTCTGAAGAACAAAAAGCACTGGAACTCGTTCACAACTGACTATTTCATTGAGTCTCATGGTGAGAGTAAATTCTGTTTGTTTTTGGTGTTTTAACCTGAAGAGTAGTACACTTTGTCCATCACTGAAAACTTGCACTTTTTTTTTATTACCTGCAGACGTCATTGAGATGCTTGACACAAATGGAAGGGTCACTGTGAAAGAAGGCGCCAGTGAGTTGTTGAAACTACCTCTCCGCTGTCACATGTGTCGCAAAGAACTTCCCACTATACCAGCTCTGAAGGAACACTTGAAGTCTCACTTTCCCAGATAAGAGTGTGACCTCAAAGCAGAAACAATTCTTCAGATGTTCACGGCTTCAACATTGGACTCTTGGCACATTAGACATTATTTTTGCCTGTTGATTAGGATTTACAGTTTTGTAAAACATGTTTCATTGAGTATTGTAGTTATGTGACCGGAACACGGTGTCCATGCACAGCTTTTGCTGTATTTTCAACTCATCATTTGATCAGTAGGTTTAAGAGGCCACTGTAAAGATGGATATCATTCATGCTCGATGTCATCGCACAAGTCCTGAGAGTCCTGTTCTTCCTAAACTTTCAAACATGTTCAAATAAGATGTATTAACTGTTTTGTAAAAAAAAACAAACAAAAAAAAACAACTTTTTTTATTTAAAATGAAAATATGGTAAGTCTCCTGCTTTCGATCAATTTCAGTGCATGTTAAAGAGAAAGGGAAGCTGTCAGAATTATCACATTGTGAATTTGCTGCAGTTGTAGATTATTTTTAAACCGTCTGTATTGTCTGTCTGCCATAGATCTGAGACAGAACTGAGGTCTTCCAAAACTGGAGATAAAGGTGAGATTTGTCCAGGGAAATCTTGCCTCCATAGAAAAACCTTTTTAAGGACTTAACATGATGCCAGCCTGGAAAAATTAAACATGGTGACTGAGTGTGGGATGCTGTGGAGATTTCACATCTCTTATTTTGTCACACAAGTGGGTTTGGAGGAGCATGTAGTGTTTCTGTCAGATCTGCTGCTAACTTTAAAAATAAAAGTTTTTAAGACATGTAGAAGAGTTGGAGCATTACCAGACAGTTAATAATATCAGTGTTAAGAAAAATACAGAACATAACTTGGTGCCAGAACAAGGGGCCGTGGTTTCTCTGATGTTATTACCAAATGATGACTGAAACTTGCTCAGTCGAAAACTGATAATACTAGACAGTGCTTGAATCTGTCTTAAATATTACAAGGAGGAAAGAGTAGCCCCTGCACACCCATAGTCCACCCACACAGGTGTCTTCATGTACTGTTGCTGACTAGTCGCCCTCTGAGAATTGTGTGGGTGTTCACAGACAGTGCTTGATCAACATTTTCCTCATTCCCTTGTTAATTTGGTTTTATTTGTTAGGGTTGGGCAACTTTATGTAATTCCCAGCATAGTTCTGCTTAATTTTAAACTGAGAAGAGGTCCAATCAGCCAGAATAAGTGAAAACACCAATTTGGTCTAGCAGGCCCTTCAAGAACTTTCAGTAAACAAGGCAGTATGAAGTGTGGAGTTTGTCGCCATCTACTGCTACACTATTATACTTGCAGGGCTACAAATTCAGGACCCTGTTGCTGAAATGTGGCCATAACTAATTCAGGTTTACATGCTGTTATCAGGATAAATTAAGGCTGTTTATTCTCATCCAGGTTTCTTTGAGTGTTCATTTATTATTTTTGGAGCAGGATATTTTGAAGAACAGAGAGAGAGCTCTTATTATGAAATTAAGTCAAAAGTGGGTGGAGAGTTGAAACCATGATCAACATTCATATGGTTGGCAGAGTGTTGATCATGCAAATACAGTTACATCATTCACTGTGGTATCAGATTCATGAACGTTAGTTACTTCACTTCACTTCACTAGTGTTATTTTATTCTACTTTGTGGTCCATATAGTTTCTTTACGCCTCACTCAGTTAAGAGTCAGAGGTGAACTACATGTGGGAACACAACATTGCACAACCCTCGTGTCCTAGTTGTGTGTAGGTAAGCAAGCCAGACCAAACTTTTAGACCATACACAGATTTATGCAAATAAAGTCACAAAGCCAGATTCTTATCCACTTCCCTGTATGGAGGACAATGACAGCATAATCTGTTGATCACATGTGTATCATACATAAAGCTCAGAATCATCATTATACACCTTTTTCTTATGGTTAACAGACATATTAAATTCACATATATGCATACAGCATATGTTACATATAATACATAGCCTGCTGTATGTAGATAAAGGGTGAACAGAAGTGACAGTGAATCCCTGACCTTGGAAACAGAAAATATGTGAATATACAGATGTTGACAAATTAAAACCTGAAGAATGACTGGATAAACAGGATGACGTATGTCAAACCTTTGACAAAAGACATAGTTACACTTAAAAAGATCGATTTGGCCCGTACGGGGATCGAACCCGCGACCTTGGCGTTATTAGCACCGCGCTCTAACCAACTGAGCTAACCGGCCATGATGAGCCGCATGAAACTATGGTTTATAACTAGAACTCAAACGTTGTTTTGTCTGTTTTGTCAGTTTTCGGTTGTAGCAAAACTAACATACACGTTCAACATTCAAGCTTCGATAGTAAAAACCTATCCTAGCTAATATAATTAGCTACTTACCTGCTAATTGGAGGCAATTATAATGTAATATTGGTATTAGGCGGTCCGCTTTTAAAACACCCACTAGCTAACTTTTAATTGTTTTAGCTAAGCACACGTGGTGGAGTCAGACCGCACTAGAGTAAAAGAGTCAATACCACAGAGGAACGTAAAGCCTTACATTCAGTTTTACTTGAAAGTACAGACTTATTTTCAGCAAAATGTGCTTAAAATATCAAAGGTAAAATGGTCTCATTCAGATGCATGTTGTCATATACGTATATAGGCTATATTATTGGATTATCGCTATAGATGCAAACAGCTAATTTGAACTACATTATACTGCATACTGGAAGCTACTATTCGACTGTGATTCGTATTAAGATCTTACTCTGCAAAGTTATTTAATACAGTAAATGTGCAAGATTTCCCTCTAAAATGTAGTGGAGAATTAGTATAAATAAGTGTACATTGGAAATACTCAAGCTAAGTAGAAGTATTTAATAATAATAATTTAATATTGAATAAGAGAAGTATTTCAGTAGATGTATTTATGTTGTTCTCTGCTACCGAATTATATAAAAACATGCAAGCTCCCAATACAATGGTTATATTATTTGTTTATTATTATCAAAACAAAGTAAATGCTATGCTACATCATCGTCACAATAATAATCACATACATGAATCAATCAGCTGCAAGTAACATATATTGCCATAATCAACATTCAGAAGCGATGGGCAAGAGCAAATCTGTCATCCTGACGTCTTCAGGCAGGTCATTTAATGGTGTTGTAGTTCATAGTGGGGAACACAAAGCTATGCATGTCATCATCTCCTTAGACTTAACTCCCTTTCGTCCTCATCTGGCACCATCAAATTGTCTACAGAGTAATTGGCGTCATCTCCTACAGCCTGGAAGAAGTACTCTTCACTTTCACAGCTCTGAGTTCCGTTCACACAGTCTTTGGTTTTGATTTGGTGCAGCTCCGTACTGTCGCTGGCATTACTATCCTCTGTGCTCTTGCTGGCATCACTGCTGTCACTGCTGTCACTGGTCTCATTGCTCTCACTGCTGGTGCTCTCGCTGCTGTCACTGGTGACACCAGTCATCTCACTGGTGTCTGCACTGTCGCTGGTGGTATCACTGCTGTCGGTGTTGTTCTCCACCAGCAGTAGGTTTGTTTGGCTTTGAGTGGTGTTGGTCTTCTGTTTGAAAGTGGTGCTGGTGGAGGTTTGATTGGGCTGTTTCTCTGTCAGCTCTTTGCTGAGGTGGTCTGTTTGACCTTCGACCTCTGTGCTGCTGTTGTCCTCTGCGCTCAGGACTTTGGTGACACTTGCAAACACCTGAACCCAACTCTGAGCAGACAACAAACAGAGCATAGTGTTACTCAACTTTGATCTCAACTTTTGAAACATGATGTTTGAAATCAAGCAAGTCTGTAAAATGTTTTCTCACCTTTCGAACATTCTCCTCACTGCCCATGCTGTTATCTCTGGTTTCAGCCATAAAGTCAGTCTGTGGAAATACAGTGAATAATATGAGCAATGGAGACCAGAAATATGCTGTACTATATGTTAATATTTGGCAAATAATCTTGGTTTGGTAAAATATTTAATTTCTTACCCCATCATCCTCATCTGACTGGCTGTTGCTCTCCTCTGAAGTCTGTTTATTTTGTTTTTGGAAAAAGACACATACTGATTTAGAAAAAAAAGCAAATTTTCTATAACAGTCAAATGGACAAAGCAACAAGTATACATATCTATACATAAGGTATTTATTTTTGTTTTATTAATGTAATGAATACTTAATGGGCTACTCTAAACTAAGGACACGTTTCTTCTTTCTTTCCTTTCATTTATCTTTCACTTCAGTATTATGATTATTATTAAGTATTCTCAATTTTGTAAATTTGCACTGTTGCACTCTGAAAATATGATGGATTTAAGGTCATTAACCCAGTAATAACATGATTAATTTAAGAAATGAAAGTCAATTAAGAGTATACAGTAAAATAGAGTGCTGATACAACCCACCTTGTCCTCTGATGTGGATTCTAATGATTCTGACTCTGAACTCTGGAAACAAAGATAGATAACATCAGACACATCTACAGTACACCACTGGATCAGTTACATCAGAATAATTAGATTTTTCTCCTGGAGTCTTGTCAGAAGATAGACAAAACAAAATGACTCACTTGATTTGAGGCATTTTCTTCAGAGCTCTGAAACACAAAGAAGAATACACATTCGTTTAGTTGAAGCTCAGCACTCGTGCTTACAGTCTCCTACATCAGAAAATAATCATTTACTCATTACAGGAATGAACATATACAGTACCTGAAGCTCTGAGGTGTTATTTTCAGATGATTGTGAAAGAGACAAACTTCCAGTCTGGAAAAAGAAAAACAAAGTGAGCAAACACCACAGTACATTTAATTATACCCTTCAACTGCAGCATCAACAATCATCACCTTCATTTAAGATCCATTCATACATACATGGGTGCAGATATACAGTGCAGTAAACAATAGTCTCTGAAATGGGAAGTGTCTTGAGGTCTGGAGAAACTTCGAGTAACCGCACCTATTGTTAGTTTTTCTACTGACTCTGTCACAGGAATGCAACTTTTTTTTTTTTTTTACTGCAGTCAAATGATTTATGTGTAAACTGTGTGGAGGTCTAACACTGCACAGCTCCACCGGGAATCAAATTAGATAGAGTTTGAGGAGAGGAATTCATTTCTGATGGCACTCACCGTGTTTGCTTCAAGCTTACTTGATTCCAAAATGACATTATATGAAATCTGTCAGAAAGGAAACACAAAGGAAGATAAGGGGTGAGAAAAGTGCTGAAATTATTACCAAGATGGTAGATCTTATAGGTGCGCAAGATCTATGTAGATTTGTAGGTACTTAATGGGAGGCAATGCTCAGCTTACAAATGTCTAAGTAAAAGAAACACTGCAGGACAAAGGTGATATTTAGCACTTATTGGTTGTAACTGGAGTCTTTGTAGTAATGACTTTATTAGTTAATGTAAGAAAATCCACAATATGTCAGCACCTGAATCTTCAAGCATGGAGACTTTGCTGTTACGTGTTATTTGAACTCTACCCCATACATAATAAGAATGTAGATATTTTAGATTCAAGTTTAGACATGTTGCCAAACACACATAAAATTACATAAGTTTCATATTTAACATCCTGTTTTAAAAGTTTTATTTTCAGAGTTTCATACTTACTGGGTTGGAAAAAACTGCTCCAACCAGGCAAAGTGTTATTATGGTAACCTTCATTCTGTAACAAACAGATATAATTAATAGTGTTGATTTCATTTGATTTGAGGCAAGCTGGTTTGCAAACATAAAAGCACACTTAAATATACATTCATTTTTCAAAAAAAGTAATCCAAAAATACAAAATATGTTTGTGGATAGAGCAGCTAATGTGTTGTATAAGCAAAGGTATATTGCACTTGAGCAAGTAAACATGTTAAGAAAAAGTAGACAAATTGAATAACATGGTAAACACCATTATGTTATTATCAGCCAATAATGATCAATTACCTTTTTTTTTTTTGTCCGTTAGATTCAGAGCTGTGAGAGATGTTGTCAGCAAACAGGAGAGCCCCGTCTCTATTCTGAGCCACGTATGGAAGCTGGCAGTTGAGGCAGTAAAAGCACAATGTGTGGATATGCTGGAGGAAACTCCAAGAACCTCTGTATATAAGTAACTTCAATTAAGGTGATTGCATCACTTCCTTCCGGATGTCTGCTCCCCTGTCGACACGCGAAGGTTTATTTGTTTCCGGAGAGCAAGCTCAAAACAAGCATACGCTGGCACGATGATGACTGCAAACACACACACACACAGACAGAGTTGTTACATTCAGTCACTATATTTTCTCCACCCCCTCTCAAGTCCTAAGTGAAATATAGCTGAGCAGACGAAACCATAGGGTTTGTGGCCTGTTGAAAAAACAAACTCACCCACTCAGAGTGGAAAGGAGGGACAGACGGTTTCATGCTTGTTTCCGGTGAAATTTGTGTCTTTTTTATTTACTATCTAGTCACCCAATAGTATTTTTTTTGATATTTTTATTGTTGCTTTATAATAAATTACAAGGAACACATGAGTGCCTTGCTCAAGGGTAGATTCAAAATACTTGTCTGGAAAAAGAAAAAAATGAACCTTCTGACATTTTTCTAATAGGAGGGTTAAACTTGTGACATAACTTGAGTCACACGTACATGTAGAGGCTTAATACGCTCATGATACACTTAACTAAAAAAACGATAGTGTCCTCACTGTTACATGATGTTATTTGAAATAGACGTTGTAGGAAATAGAGCATGTACAGTAGACAGCCTAAATAAAGACTTATATATTTCCTTCCTGAGGCTCATAATTGTTTCCTGGATGTCCTTATATGGTCAGGCCCAAAATAAGGTTACAGAATTCCTTGTTTAACCTCACTCTGGATTCAAACCATGCATAAGAAACATGTAATTAGACTGGATGTTCACCAGTCTGGAGCTGTTCGCCAAAACCACAGCTACCAGTTGTTGTAAGGTCCTGCTTTAGGAAAGGGAGGAGTGAGGAGACGATGATTGATGCTTGTTGAGGCACACAGGTCGGCAGTTAGCGATGTCCGCACGTTCACCCAGAGGTTACTTAAGTTTTTATGATGTATTAACCCTTTCAGCCGGGCATCTGATGCATCTTTGTTGTTGTTTCTCTTGAACGCCAATAGATATATACAGCAGGACAACTGGTAATGGAGCGAACACGAACAAGTTCAGGACACTGGTACTTAAAGGAGAGATTAAAAGGTTTCACTCTAGGTTGTAAATATTTTTTGCTTGATTATTGACTTCTATAACCTGTATCAGTAAAGCGACAGTTTCTGTAATAATAATACTGACTAGTAAACAATGATGGAAACCTTCTGATATTTCTAGAAGCCACACAATGGCAGATTTAGATATGGGCGACATGGACAGCCACCCAGGGCGTCATTTTGTCAGGGGCGCTCGAAAAAAAAGAAAAGTTACATTTGCACATCATGTCAATGATGCCATGTCACCATGTGGATGAGAGCGGGCATATTCATTCAATATACTGTGAAATGAAGAATAATGAACTAGTCTGCACACCACCACCAGATATTTTCAGAAATGTCTTCAACACCTATCTTATTTATTAGATTTTATTTTATCATATTTTATTAAACAAATTTGTTTAATAAAAAGTAACAGTTTGTGTGTCTGTTGTTATAGGTGGGACCGTGGGGCTGAAGGGGGTATTTGCCCAGGTCACCATACAAGCTAGAACCGCCACTGAAGCCACATCATGTAGGTTCAGATGTCTCGGGCTTTATTGAAAGCTGAAAGTTCTCAAGATGTCTGACTGTGGGTATATAATCCCAGGTATCACATGGTTGCAACATTTGACCGCATCTTACACCATATTAGGTGAAACTTAATCCTAAACAATAATGTGTGAAGATGCTATTGGTCACCAAAATCTGCATTGTCACATGTTCTCACCCACTTATTACATGTTTCCTGTTCTTTTCCCTACTTAGTTCATCCTTGACAACAACTAGATTTGGAAAACATTCTCTAAGTTTAGACTATCATACTACCTCCCTATCTGTAAGACCTTGGTTACTGTTTACATTGAATATCAATCTACGCAGAGTGTTTCTCAAATGTTAATTTGTAAGGATATATTGAACACAAAAGTGATCTTCAAAAATCTTGAAAGATGGGAGAAGTTTATTGTGAGAGTTGGTAAGAAATGCATACTTAACTATCAATACATTTGCTTTTAATACCTATTCTGAGTGACAGCTCATTTCCAACTTGTCCAGTATTGTTTCAGTATGGTATATGAGAAGTATAACTTAATAAAGTATGCCCTCTCTATTTCAGTATATGTAATATGTAATACTGTAGTATGTATTTGTGTTATTAAGCCTGGTGATGAATGGGATATGCCTGTTGATGGTGGATTATGGGTAAAGGTGAACTCTGTGGTGCAACTTTGAAGCCAACATGCATGAGTCCTTATAGTGAACACCTGCATTTCCATTACAACTGGGGCAAACTCCAGCTGCTGGTGAAGATCATGTAATATGATTGAAAGCTCCAGAGGCTCCAGCCACTCAGTGGCCCCTAAGGTGAAAGTGCTTTGTCAAATGAGTAATAATCTATTATAATGAGAAAAATTTAAGACAAATTGTGCAAATGTGAACTACTATAACTTTTACAATCTGGGCTGCTGTCATGGCCAGTGGATGAAAATATATGAAATATTATTGTCCAATAGATGCTGTGGACAAATACTTGGTATGTTACATTACATTGCATTGAGTCATTTGGAATATTCTTTTATCCAAAGCGACTTACAAGTGAGGGATGTTGTTACTCATAGATTTTGTAGTGGCTTCAGAAACACAGACTTGTGATAGAGTGACATCTAGTGGCCTAAATTAAGCATTAAATCTGTCATGAAACCTGGTTTGGTCTGGTTTTATTCTGTCATGAACAACCGACACAGAATAAACTCCAAATGTTCAAAAACAACAAAAAAGAAAACATTTCATGCATGAATTTATCATATGTTTATGTGTTATAACGCCTTTATCAACAATGAAACACTTTATTTAAACCTGTCAGATGCTGTTTTTTCCCCTCACATTTTCATGACTCTTTCTGAAAAACATGGACATTGCAGTTTTTTTTTTTTTTTTTGAGGCAGGGCATCAAATGAAGTTCAGTGTGGGAGCGCTGCCTCTCCCTCCCTTTGTAGCCGAAAGACCCTCCCAAAGTTAGAAAAAGCGCGAGAAAAAACTCTCTCTCTCTCTTTGTGTGTGTGTGTGTTATCTGCATGTGTGTGTGTGCATGCATGCCAGTTTGTGTGGACAGTGTGAGCGTTGTCTTGAATACAAAAGGACATCTTCACAGGTTCAACACAGGCACATACTGGTGTTTGTGCTGGATTCTACTTTCTCTTGCAACTGCCAGCCTCAGGTAAAATCCCAATTACTGAGACTTTTACATAGTTTTGACATATCATAGTGACCACACGGAGATGTGTGTGTGTGTGTGTATGCCTTATCTTATGAACTAACTAGTTTACAGTTCAACTTGTTTTATGGTGTATGCAGTGACTCCTGGCTTGGTTATACTTTAGTCTCTTTGGGGATGTTTTTGCTTTGATGCTCTGAATTAACAGTGATGACTGGGTTATTTTTGTATATATGCAGAGATAGTGCAGTGCATATTATTATACTGTTTATACTATCATGTACCAATATACTGTATGAAGTACAGCGAAACTGAAATGTTGTTTATCATCTATATGAAAGTATTTTATAGAGTTTTAAAATATCTTCAAATAAATCAAATAAATTACATATGCTGTAAAATTGTGTAAGAGATACATTAAAGACTGTCATGTAACATGGGTATTGAATTCAAAATGAAAAGTCTGTATGTGTACTTTGCAACCTCACCTCATAAAGATCAAATTAATTAGTATTGAACAGTTTATTGCTTTCAGTGGATTTTCATACACACACCCCTCCTGGGGTATTTGGACTGTACTGGGCTGAACCACAGGGCTATTGTTCCACTGGACAGGCCCACTAATGTCTGTTTTGTTTCCGTCCAGAGAGACAAAAAGTTTGTGGACTTAGTCAACTTTTTCCAGTCTGGTAGCTTCTGATGTTTACTTTAGCTCTGAATGTGACTTTTGAGAGAGAGGCGCATCTCAGAGGCCTGTTACCGTGACAACAGTGGAGACCAATCCCGCAGCTCCGCTTGTGTTGGCGTGCATACAGATGCACTCATCTGTTTTAACTTTGAACGATCTGCCAAGTTCATGTCTTTGTTGTGACCAGTTAGAAATCAAGATATAATGTATTGATTGTTTATGGTCTGTATTTTTCTGATGTTCAGTTTTGCAGTACTTCACAATAATGTAAATTACATTTAATCAATTTCTATTTCTGTCCAGTGTTTAAACTATTAATTTCAATGTTTCAGGTATGAGGGCCTGCTTAGTTTTCCTTTGCTTACTGGCAGCAACACTTGCCCTGTCTGTGAGTAGCAATGCTATCATTAATTATTTGCTTATTGCAGTTTTGGTATTCACTAAAAAGGTGATCATTACTAATGATTCCTCTTATGTCCAGGTTAAAAGTAAACCTCATGGAAAACATCATGGATTGCACAAGACTTCACACACAGCCAAAGAAAAGGTAAAATGTGACTCTAAATTTTTTTGAAAAGTTTTATTTGAATGAGATAATTTCATACTTCAAATAAACATTTTTTCTCCTTCCCGGTTAAGGACGTTATCACAGAGGAGGCCAACAAGCCACAGGTCTCACCCACTTTAGTCACTTTGGAGGCCAGGAGCCAGGAGCAGGAAGATGAAGAGCTGAGCTCCGAGGGCAATGCTAATGCCAACAAGGAGGATGGAGCGTTTAAGGTGGCTGAAAGGAGAGATAAAAGCACTGCAGTCCTGTTGAGTGAGGAGGAGCTGGTAGACCTCCTGAAGAAGGAGGCAGAGGAGGAAGAAGTGGAAGAAAGAGAGCTGGAGGAAGAAGAATTGGAGGCAGAAAAAGGCAAGGTGGAGTCTAGTGAAGCTGGTGAGATCAGAGAGGATGAGGAAGCTGAGGGGGAGGAGAAGAAACTGGAGGACAACTTGGAATTGGAGGAAGATGGGAAAGAAGAGGGGGAGATGAAGGAGGAGAGTGTGGAAGATGAAGTCCAGGAGGAGGTGGAGAAGATGTCCCATAAGGGCAAGAGGGAAGAGTCTGTTAGCAAAATGGCCGACAGAGAAAAGCAAGTCGCGCTGCTAGAGGAACCAGAAGGCAGCACAGAGTCAGATATCCCAGTGGATCTTGACTACGCTGCTGATAGTGGCATCTTACAACCTCTGCAGATGATGTCAGCGAAGCTAAAACACCACGTTGATGACGCCCAGCCCCTTTCAAAAGCAGATGTTCCAGATGTTAAAGAGAAAGAAGTCAGTGAGAAAGAACTACCCATCTTAGACGAGGACTATGACCAAGACATACAAAACACTGAGGCAGCGGACAGCGAGGAGTTGTTTGATCAGGACAAGCTGCAAGAAGGCAGAAATGACAAAGATTCACAAGCTAAATCTAAAGAGATGGATCAGGACGTGGAGCCTCAGGAGCCAAAGAGCAGTGAATCAGGGTCCCGAGTGACTGGGAAGGAGGAAGAGAAAAGTAAGAATGACAGTGGAAGTCACACCAAGGGAAAGACAAGGAAGCAGAAGAAGAACCAGAGGGCAAGGAAGCACTCTCCACAGAGAGAGGAAACACAGTCCGGACAAGAACTGAGCCACCAGGATCCTCAGGAGTCTGAGAGCAGCAGTATTGACAATACAGTGCACAAGGCAAAGAGGAGAAGGGCCGGAAAATGGGTAAATGATACCTAATTTGCACATGTGTCTTAATTAAAGCAGCTATAATCAATATACTTATATTAACAATGGATGACATAACTACTTGCGTGTGAAAGAGGTCACTCGTAATAATGAACCTGCGGAGAACTATCAGTCTACGGAGCATGATAGCGCCTCTTTAGCTGATTTTTTTTTTTTTGGCTGGTTGTCTGCAACTTTAACTTTTCATTCTCACAGCTCTCTTCAATGTCTTCGTGCAGCAAGCAGCTGTTTTTGGCTGATGTGATGGCATAAATGAGGGGTTGAAACATTGACTCCTTGTGTACATTTCCAGGGTCCTTTGGTCGGAATGAATCCAGTGCAGATAAGAGCCACAGTGGATCTCTACCCCAGCTCCAGGCCCTCTCTTGGTGGAAGCATACATCACCCAGAGGCCCCTGCTGGTTGGTTAATTCAGCAGCCGCACCACTCACCGTTCACCATTCTAGACAAATGCACTATCCCAACAGTCTCAAATGGGAATCTGCTGACTGGGTCATTTTGCTGAAACTTCCACATGAATAGTGCCACCCTGCTTCACGGTCACTACCAAAACACAGCTCTGCAGGCTTAAGGAGTGAATAAGGGAGATCACGTTGATTTTAATCACTGTACAAACTCAAATGGCAGTGGAATGTAGGGGATGGCGTGTAGTGGTTAGAGCCCGTTGGTTTCAAGTCCTCACACTGAGAAACAAAACCAGACCAGCCGGGAAAATAGACCATTTATAACCCTGCTTTTAAAATTGAGATAAAGTATAGGTCAAAGGTTATTGCAGTGTTTGTCTTTTCTTCCAGATCCATGCGACGATTTCCGCTGCAAACGTGGGAAGACATGTAAACTCGATGCAGACAATAAGCCGGGCTGTGTGTGTCAGGAACCGTCACAATGTCCTTCCAGCGTGAATGAGTTTGATCACGTACGTATGCATAACCCGTAGATGGCTAAGCTGGAACGTTCCTCCACTGTTTTGCTTCTGATCGTCGCATTTATGTCCCATTTAGGTTTGTGGGACAGACAACAAAACATATGACACGTCGTGCGAACTCTTTGCTACTAAATGCAACCTGGAGGGCACCAAGAGAGGGCACAGACTTCATCTGGACTATACCGGGCCGTGCAAACGTGAGCATTAACCACTGTACAGACTTTGTGATTTGAGCTACAACATTCTAGTGTGGTGCAGGAGAAAACAATTTGACTGTGCTCTTTCCCCCTCTCTGCTCTTCTGTCTCGCAGTAATACCTCCATGCGTGGACGCTGAGCTGGTCCAGTTCCCTCTACGAATGAGGGATTGGCTGAAAAATGTGCTGCTGCAGCTCTATGAGCATGACTCCATGTCCCCTGGCTTCCTCACTCCGAAACAGCGTTTTAGAGTAAGACACAGTGCTGTTTCCGTTTCTCCGGCTTCTTAGAATTGATCTATTTCAATCTTAATCTTAGGAAATGTACATTTTCCACAAGTTGCAAGTAAATATACTAATTTCGCTGCAGTTTGTTGTGTTATTTGTATCAGTCAGTCAGAAAATAACAAAGCACCTTTGGGAAAAGGAAACATTCAGTGTTTTAGGTAACGAAAGGCAAGCAAACTGTGGTGTGCTGTGTTCTGTAGGTGAAGAAAATCTTTGAGAGTGAGCGGCGTCTTCATGCTGGAGATCACTCTGTTGAGCTTCTTGCACAAGACTTTGAGAAGAACTACAACATGTACATCTACCCAGTGCACTGGCAGTTTGCTCAACTGGACCAACACCCCTCTGACAGGTAAATCCTCCTCTTCATCATCTGTGTTTACAGTTATATTTAGTGAGGCCAATCACACATTTTATATCACAAGGTGCACGGTATAAAATATAATATGTAAATAATGGAATTACAATGAAATTATATAACACATTATATTACATCCAAAAATGGTCATAGAATAATTAGTATACACTGTTGCTGATAGCGTGATGTTTTAATCTGAGTAAGAAAAAAAATGAAATGTTAAGGAGACAGCAAAATCTCCAATGAAACTTATTCTGATGATTTTAGTGGATAGCTGGGTTAGTAACTTATTCATCAATAACCCTAACACCAATTATGACCGTAATAGAGAAATATTCACAGGACATGTTGACATACCTTTGAGATAAAATTCTTGGTTCTCACTCCAGTGTTCATCTTGTTTTTCTAAACCTCACCTGCGTGCCCAGGGCACAGGCCGTAATGACTCTCACTGTGTTATACAGTAGCTTACTGTTTGGATGCCATTATGACTGATAGTGGACAGCTGGAGACTCATATCTCCTCCATTGCTAGGGTAACCAAGGTCTTATAGATAAGGAGGTAGGAGGATAGCCTAAACTTTGAGAAATCAAGTTAGTGTCCAGGATGAGCTAAGTAGGGAAAAGAACAAGGCCCATGTAATATTAAGTAGGTAAGAACATGTGACAATGCAGATTTTGGGGACCAATAGCATTTTCACACATTATTGTTTAGGATAAAGTTTCACCTTATATGGAGTAAGGTGTGGTAAAATGTTGCAACCATGTGATACCTAGTATTATATACCCACAGTCAGACAAGACATTTTCAGAACTTGGTGTGGCACTACTACGGTCCACTCGTTGTCATTGCACTGCTCATCATTATCTCCACGGCTTTCAGTAAATACTCCTTCCTGAGACATCTGAACTCCTGGTCATTGTTTTTTCTTCAGCTCACAGGAATTTGAGTCACATACATTATTTCATGGAATTTAATATATCACATAATATCAGTGAGCAATCAAACTAAATTCTAACGTGTGCAAAGAAAGTATATTTCCAATCTGGATTTTTTCTGGGGCTCTGGAGCTGGAGTTCCTCCATGTTATTGGAGGTAGAATTAAGGGTTGGCTAACGTCAAATATTAAACAAACCCCCACCAGTGCTGGCTGGGTATATCATAAAACACAAGTGTTTGATTATAATGTGCAAACATTAGATGCTCACAATGATGAAAACCTGATGGTGGTCCGTTCTCTGCAGATTGCTGACCCACTCAGAGCTGGCCCCGCTCAGGGTCCCTCTGGTGCCGATGGAGCACTGCACCTCCCGCTTCTTCCAAGAGTGTGACGCTGACAAGGACAAGCAGGTGTCCTTTAAGGAGTGGACTTCCTGTTTTGGTATCAGGAATGGTGAGAACAGTAGCACGTCATTCACTGAAACATACTGATACTTCAGAAATGTGACGAATACAAAGTCATTATATTTGTGAGGAAGTGCAGTATGATCACCAGGAGAGCCAGGAGAGGTTTTAAAACTGTGACTCTCAAATCTGAATATATTCATATAAAATTTCACATTCAACACTCAGAATATGATGATTTCACAGGCAGTTAGTTAATTAATCAACCACCATTTTTAGTGTCTCTATTAAACAAATAGCAAAGAGGAGAAATCAGTATATATGCTGTTTCAAACCCCTTTTCCATTTCTACCTACTTTCAGTAATAATGTACCTTAATTTCCATGTATTCATTCTCTCCACAGAGGATATGGATGTCAACCTGCTTTTCTGAGCTTCATTTTGTGCCTCATCTACTGCACAAGCTTGTGGAAGCTGCTCCAACATTGCAGCTTGAGATGGAGGCCTCCGTGAAGCCTTTGGCTCCTGTTACTTTGTCATGTCAAAAGTTACAAGACACTCTGACAAGTACAGGTGTAAGAAACTCATTTTACCTCCTGCTATATAAAGGACAAGTGTTGGTGGTCAGTGCTGTTATTTCGTGTCAGGCTAAGCTCGGACATTTGGATCTTCGTTCTGTAATTTAGACTAAACTGCTAGAATTGTTTTTATTAGAATATAAGAAAGAGTTATGTTTTCTAATGCATTCCAACCTGGGGAAAAGTTTACAACAGCTCAACAGTAGAAAAGGCATTGTGCAGTATAGGTACGAAGCCTCAGAAGAACTGTGGTTTGTATGTTAGAGTGGTTTAGTGCGGGATTACTATTTGAATCAAAATAAATGTAGTAAATGTAATTCAATAACTGTGTTGCTTAATTTAGTTTCAAATTATGTAAATGTTTGTGTGTACATCTTATGTTTCATTGCAGCTCTAATTAAAGCTTTATGGACGGCAATGGTCTTCACAATATCACCCTGTTGTTAATGATGGCTTGTGTTTCTTTACAGTCCTGAAATAAAGTTATGGCTTCATATTGGTGAATCCCAGTCGACCCCAAAAGGCACCTGGGACGCATCAGTTTTATGCTCTAATATCATGTTGTATCTGTAGGGTCAGTGTTCCTGATGCCACCATGACATGAAAATACGACCTCTGCAACAATGGTTATGAGAATGCAAGTCACTGATACCTGGTTTGGGTTTGCCACATAATCCCGAATAATGGCACTGCAGGGAAACAAAGCAAAAAATAGCCTGCAGCATGGTCATGATGATTATAGTGACTTGTTGTTTTGAGATGAAGCGCAGGGCTCTGATTGGACCTTTCTCGGTGATCACGGATTCTGATGCTCTCTATATAAGTGAAGGGAGAAGCAGTACTTCACCTGGCGACTATCTGCTGTCACTGAGATAAAACATGTTCTGTATACTGTGGGTCATCTTTCAGACCTTGGCTGTTGTGGTGGAGGGTGGTGTGTCTTCAGGGAGTGCTGAGGCACTTGCTAACGGGAGAGTCAATAATAATGGGGGCGCAGCAGCTGGCAACAATGTCAATTCTGGGGCTCAAAATGGAGTCCCGCTGAATGGTGAACCGCTTGTAGCACATTTAGTCCAACTTGGTGGGTCATTTTTTATCCAGCCGGTCGGGAACCAAATAGGTCAGGCACCCCTACAGCAGCTTATTCCCATTGGAGCTCTCCAACCCAGTGGGGCACTTCTTGTGGGGCAGACAGGCGGAGCCGATGTGAATCCACAGGGGCAGGTGGCTCAGGCTGTCAGAGGTGGGCCGGTCACGCTGTTTGCTGTGCTCTCCCAGAGGAATGCCGGAGGAGACCCGCAGGGAGCCGTGCTGACTCCAGGCCAAGTGCAGCTGGTCTCCAGGGCTGGGCTGAACCACCAGCAACAGCCCGGCGCTGCTGCTGGTCGGACTGCAGCCGGCAGAGGGAGGTTTCTGCGTTCAGCGGCAGCTCGCCTCAGGAGGACACAGTCTCCGGTGATGAAGGTGATGGCAGATGAGGAGGAGGAAGACTGCTCTGGGATGGAGATGGAGGAGAAGCAAGCGAAATGAGACCACACAGCTGTCAGTCATCGCATACATCTCATGATGATTCGTCCTTATGTCCTCATCCTGTCTCACTTCTATGTTCTATGTTAATTTTATAAATCACTGTCATAATAACTAATGGCCAATAAATGATTGAAGTCACTTGTTGATGCTGTTGAATTTTTATTCCAATATATTATCACAATACACATTTGATTTTACATCATCTAGAGCTCATAATATGTCCGTCAAAGTGTGCTTGTGCAAAACACCCAGTGTCATGGGTGTGGCTCCTCTGATGGCAGTTGTTGTTTTTGTGTCACAGACTGGTACAAATATGTATAAATTTATATTTACAGTACGTTGGTTACAACATGGGGATTCTGGTGTCTGAATATGAAAAAACATCCTACCACTTACACCATGGCAGAACTTCTTTTTATATAAAGCTTGTGACATAAAGAAAAAAAAAACCAAACTCCTCTATATAATCTTAAATCTCAATCTCAAATTTACATAATGTTATTAGGAAATGCCATTAGTCTTGGCATTAAACTGAAAAACAGGAAGAAAATTTGTCTTAATTGGAACTGCATGACAGTGTGTAATTAGTATAAAGCTCTAGACCAGACTTCAGAGGATGTTTACCTGGTCTGCCCAGTCAGCAGCAGGAAAACCTTTTCCCAGACAGCCTCAGTAAGTGACAACATACCCAGACAACCACAGCGGGAATGAATGTAATGGCTCCAAACAACATAAGAAAATGTGCTGATGAAATATGACAGATACAGTGACTGTTGCTGCCCATCAGTAACAGCAGAGGATTTTACAAATTAAAAGACGTCTGGTGTCGTGCTAATCGGGGGTTGAGTTGGTTGTATGATATAAGTTGTTATTTTAGGGCTGGGGCAAGTGAAAATTCAGCTTGAGACAAACAAAACTCATAAATTACAGCTGGGCTTCAACCTTTAACTTAAATTTCCCTTCAATTACAGCAGCAGGAAACACGGCATTTACAAGTCCACACATAAATCAAATCACAAATTGACATTCTCACATTGCTGTCTTCCTGAAGTCACAAACAGTGTGCCGCTTGCCGGGTAAAATGTTTCATCGAATTTAAGTGTGCACACGTGAACAAAAGCTCTTGATGATGATGATGATGTCAGTTGTTTGCTTCTTGTGACCCCAACCCGCAACATTTAGATGGCTCTTACTGGTTTTTTCAATTCAGTGGTTTCCAGAAACCTCCAGGAACCTCCAGAAACCTCCACAAACCTCCACAAACCTCCACAAACCCACCTCAAGACACTGAATCACTCTGTTATTGTTCGTGGTCACTTAGCTGCATGGAGGACAATGTGAGGCGGCTGAGCGGGGGTTTGAGGAGTCTTTTGAAAATAGACAGCTCACAGCGTTACATTTCTTTGCATATTTCGTATTGAAGCAAAAAGAAGATGTCGTATCACAAGTTGCCATGACACACGGGTGACAAATACAGTTTGTCAACAAGTCAGTGATCTCCTCTCTAATTGGCTCATAATAATCTCTGGGACTGATAAAAGGTCTTCAACAATCAGAGAGCAGTAGTATAGTCCTCCTTGGCACATATAACGTTTGAAGGAAGAACAAAAAATATAAGGTATGGTGTGATTGAGATTTTTTTAAATAATAAAAATGCAGAAATAGAAATGTTCTTACTAACATACGATATATATTGATTTTATAAGTAAAATGTATCTATTCTGATTTTAGGTTTTAGGCTGAAAAATGAAGCTTCTCCTCACAACATTTGTAGTCACCATCTGCTATGTGAGTATCTATCTATCTATCTATCTATCTATCTATCTATCTATCTATCTATCTATCTATCTATCTATGATACAAAGCAGTGCATTTAACATCTTGTCTTTTTGCTTACTGCAGGTCAGCGCAGGCAAGGTAAGGAACACTTAGACTACTAATTCCTACGTGAGTAGCACAATAATACAAATTAGATCATGGTTAATAACAAACACTCTTTCTCCCTCCATGCAGAGACAGAGGATGATGGCAGCCATGAACGCAGGAATGATGCCTGGTATGAACGGAGTTAACCCGGGGATGATGGCTGGAGGCCTGAACCCACCCATGGTAGCTGGTGGTGGGGCAGGCTTCATTGGGCAGCCGCAGTTTGCACAGGTCAGTCCACCAGGTCGTCATTTTGATGACCTCAGTTCAATGTTACAGTCAAAGAAAATTACTTACACGGCATGTTACTGTGACAGCCGTATGTTTAAAATAGATGAGGATGGGTTTAGATTTCATGTTAGCTCCACAATATGTCACCATGCTTATAGTAATTACAGTAACCAGGGTTATAATAATAAATTCAAAGTTAAAATAAAACCATGGCATTATGAGAGAAGATGTAAATGTTTCCATCACTGTAAATCCAACCACAAGATGGTGCTCTCCTGTTGACTGACTTGTTAGTCCCTGATAGAAAATATTTCATAACTTGGCATCCCATTCACTAAACTGTTTGAATTCAGATGGCTGTTTCTGTGAGTCAGATTTTGCCAGACAGGATTTATTCTTTACTATCTATAAAAATTATTTGCAAAATATTCTGATCTGATATAAACCTGATATGAAGATTCACATTTCTACTCTCCCTCTCAAAGTTTGTCCCTGGAGTTCCTGCTTTTGCTGTACCAGGCCCCGTCCCCAATGTGTACCCTGTCCCTGCAGTCAATGCGGTGAGTGACGCACAGCACACAGCAGTACTCGTGTGATTTTGCTTCATGTTTTAGAGTACCAGACAAAAAACATTTATGTCTATCTCACCTACAATCAGCTTCCTTTCATGGGACTCCCTCAAATGGCACCAATGAATCCTCCTCAGTCGCCTCTGATGGTAACCAACCATCTTTATATTACAGTTTAAATGATGGTATGTAGAAGTTGAACAAATCACTAGAATCACTAAATCCTGCTGCCTTGCTGTCTTTCTTTAGGGGCTTGCAGGTGGTGCCGTGCCACAGCAGCTTCCCCTTCAGCCCGATCCACTCAGAAGATTCAGGGTGAGAAACAAGATTTACATCTGGTGTATGTGATATGAATGAAAAACTGCACTGGCTAATTGTTGTTCTTTGAATTTCCAGCGTCAGATTATGAAGCAGGACAACAGCATGAAGACCACTGTGGATACTCAGGTACAATTGTGTAATTTAAAGGCAAAGAAGCAGATTAAAGTGAATGGGATCATCGAGTTGTGCCTGCTATGACGTCTTATTGTGAAAGACAAATTCTCTTCAAGGTTTCACCAACTGTCCGCTCTTTATTTTCTCAGATTCCAGCTCCTACCGACACAGTGACAACAACTGCATGTGATGAAGATCGTCATCAGAATAATTAAGACAACATTGAAATACACAAAATGACAATAAAATCTGTCTTGTATGATTTTGTCACAAATCACCAATCACCATGGAAGCTGTGTGTATTATGTTTTATTTTGAAATCAGTGGTAGAATCTCAGTAAAAAAACAACAACAAAATAACATGATGGTTGATTGTACATGTTTACCTTATAAAAATAAAGTCTGCTTAAAATGAAAGCTGTTTCATAGATGCCTCTGATTTTGCACCAGCATATTACACAAACTTTATCAATAAACTATAGTTTGAGAGCAATTTATACGTCTCTGCTGCCATCTAAAGGATAATGAGTATAAAAACAAATGTACAGTAAAATAACATGAATCCACAACTCAAATGTCTCACAGAGGTTGGCTGGATAATTGTGCTGCATAAAACCTGAAACGGGGCTTAAATAAAGAAAAGGCTTTTCTGGGTTTCACTTTCTGCAGTTGAGGTTAACTCAATAATAATAATAAAATTGTGGACTTAAAGTAAAAAGAAAAATCTGAAATATCTGTCAGACACATGTGCTTTTCAAGGAAGAAATTTTTCATGACAGATTAGGAATAGCACAGATGTGATTCACAAAGTTAATAAAGGCTGAATTCCATACAGCTGCTTCAGTTTCAGGGTCCTGGTGCTGTGCATGCTGGCTCACTGTCACCCTGTCGTGGCTCACTGGGACACGTCAATAGAACAGAGAAAATGTAAATGTGATGATTAACACCTCCACTTTTCCCATCTGCTGTGAAAAAGGCCTATCGGTCACATTTCAGACCTGAAAGCAAGTGCAAGTTTGAGTTAAATTGTCATTTCAACCATAAAAACAGTTTACAACTGAGCACAAAAAACATAAAATCATCTAAAGTGCATCAAAAATAGATTGCAACAGAACGTAAGACTTTGTGTTCAAATGTTGTGCTTTCTGACATAGTCTGTGGCTTTTTAACCGAAGCGCAAGGAATCCAAATTCTCTAGACAGACAGACTCACAAAAACATGCTTTTCCATTTTTTTCCCTGTGTATCCTCAACATAAATCCCAACACAGTCAAACATTAATACCCATGATTTTCCAGCGAGACGGCAACATCAGTCTGAACATGATGAACAACTCTGTGTACAAATGTGTGATCACTGCTCATCTGTAATCACGCACTGAAGCACCACACTTTAACATGTGCACATAAACTCAGTGAAGGCTCAAACCGTTACTGAAGAGCTGGTGCTTTTCTAAACGCTGCATGTGAAAAGTGCAAACCGTTTCAGAGACTTGTTTGAGTAACAACTTGACACAGACCATGTCATGGCGTTTAGAGACATGACTTACACCTAATAACATACTTACCTGTCCCGTGTTATGAGTGTCTGAGTCTGATGCCATGAGAAATGTCTACCACACTGACCACACATTGTCTGGACAGGTTGGCGGTGGACTAAAACAGCTCATATGGAGAGAATTTAAAAGGGATATGGACAAGGTGAGGAGGCAAGAGCACAGAAAGGGAAAGCAGAACCAGAGAAACGGTAAGGCGAGCTGGTAGCACTCACTTTAAAACTTTTCCGTGTCTTGCTAAAATGTATGGTAGTTTTTTTAAAAATTTTTTATAAGGCTTGACAGAGTATTCATGTAGGTTTTAAAAACATGCCTCATGTTTTTGCACACTGTAGGACATCATGGAGCTACAAAGTGCACTTCTGTTGGTCTGTCTATTGAGGACAAGCTTTGCTCTGCCAGTGAGTTACATCTTTATGTTGCTGTATTATATATTGCTCACACTGCAGCGTCTAAAATGACATAAAATGTTCATGTTTCTTTTACAGGTGCAGATTGGAATTATTGCAAGCAATAGCAATGAGGTAAAATAGTTGTTAAAGAATTTATGTCTGTTGGATGCCGGGTAAAATTTTCTCTCATTTGAGAACAACATTAGCCGATCTAATTCAACCCTCTGTGTGTGTTCAGATCCTGAGACTGAATGGACTAACTCTTGCAGCTCTCGGACAAACACAGGTAAAGACAGGGCCCATAAGTACATGTGCTACTCTGATGCTACCACTACTCTTGACTGTCCTCCTTATACAAATAAAAATAAAATGCACATTTTTGCTTTGGAAAAATAATATGTAAGCTGAAACAAATCTCCTTCGCCTCCAGGCGTCTTTAATATTACCCCAGTATGTGCTTCAGCAGCAGCAGCCTGAGGTGCTGTTCACTCCACAGGTGGTGAACTTGAACCCCCAGATGGCGGGTCCTTTTGGTCCCCAGGGGCCTCAGCTGTTGCTTCCCACCCAAGGCAACCAGGTAACACCCATGCTTGTCCCCAACGGCCAGCAAGAGCAGCTCGGGCCTCCACAGGACCCCAACGCTCCTAATGTCCCTCAGCAGGCACAAAACCCAATGCAGGTACAACAAAGTGTCTTTCATGGTTGCTACAGTTGCTACTCCTCACAGTCAAAAATTAATTGTTATTTTATATCTCCTTTAGATGTTTCCACAGTTTCAGTACCCTGCTTATGGATTTCCTCAGTTTCCTAGACATCAGGTATGAAGTCAAACATACTGACTTGTTTGCAAATGTCAGTATCTTCATTTAGATGCTCGCTTCAGATTGAAATTGATTTGATTAATTGATCATCCACAGGGCTTCCCGTACTTTGTGCCCTCTTACGGCTATCCCCAGCAGAGGAACACTGTGGTGCTGCAGCCCAACAAGGGCCAGCAGAACCTGGAGAGAACCACACAGAGACCACAGCTCCCTCTGCAGGTCAGACATGCAAAATAGCATGAAGTCAAGAAAAGAGGAAGATCTTGGCCTCTCTGTTCAAATTAATCAAAAACAACTGAAGACATTACTCTGCTCTGAACATTTCAGAAGGGATTCTTAAAGACACTTGTTGAATGAAAATTTGCTTGCCTGCAGAGAGTGTTCAGTGAAGAAGAAGAGAAAAAAGTAAAATGAATTAAATCATCAAAAAATATTCTGTCTAGCACCTGATTTACTTTGGCACTTTGAATTCAGTCTTAGAACTTATGCAGATGATGATGTCAAAGACAAGACTTACTGATAACAACAAAGCTGCAGAGCTTGAGTCACGACTGTGTGGATGTGGTGACTGTGATGCAATGACAGCTGTCTGCCATGCAGACCGCAAGCTGGCGGTCTGGCTTAGCGTCGGGCTGCTGAAATCATGCCATCCCAGTCTGTCCACATGTAGCTTATACATGTATGTTTCATTTCTCGCTATGACTGATATCATTTTATTTGTTCAGGAAGGTGTACACGTCCATATACTTAGTACTCATTTTTTTTGTAATGTAATTTTCATGCATGTCATCCCATTTCAGCAGGCTTCCCAGCCCAAGGTGCAGACAGAACAAGTGAGCACACTACATAACCTCTTCATTTTTATAATTTCACAATTACACTGAGGAAAGAGACAAGTCAGCGCCAGTTTAAGTCTAAGTGCTCTGTTTTCATAACTTTCTTCCTCAGACATGGCCACTGGGGACACAGAAGGAGTCTACTACAATTCCTCCTGATCCTCGTGGTGACACTTCAGGCCCTGGGATTGACGAGGTGCTATTTCATACAATGACACTCAACATTTAAAGTTTTTATGCATTCATACTTTTTTATGCGCACAGGAAAAACCTTGGTTACTGTTACACATCGCTCTCATCAACTGCGAAGCATTTGACTTTGAATAATTAAACAACTGCTTTTCTGGATGTTTCTCCAGGGTCACTCCAACTTCCCCTTCCTGTTTGAGCCTTAGATGTCACCTGGGAAATAACAACAACGTGATCAGGCAAAAATTCATTTCCGTGTGTTTGGCTGTAGTCACTGCGAGCTCATTCTTCTGCAACATACGCCGGAGTATGTTGGTCTTCTAAATGGAGTTTATTTGTACTCAGTTATTTGTATAATGAACTGAAATTGTTTTGCTTGTTTCAGGAATATGCTCCTCTCTTGTCAAATAAAGATCTTTGTCAAAGGTAATTGTTTCAGACTTTTATTGTAGTACACAGAGATTTTAGTTTTAACAGGAGGAAGACGGAATTACATAAAAGATTTCCCAGAGTATACTACATCATCTCCTCTAAGACTCGATCAAGTCGGAGAATCAAACTTGGAGCCGTTGGTTCCTCCTGAGTAAAGTGGGAGACAAAAAAAGTAAGAATTAGTCATCAAATTGATATTCAGGTAATTAGACTTAATTAGTACTTTTTTTAATGCCTTCACCTTTTACCAGCCGGCTTCCTCTGGATCATCTTCTTCTCCAACAAGCTCACCGAGACTCATCTTGAAAATAACAAAAATTCAAATGAACCACACAAACCTAACGCCATGTTACAGAAATATCTGTGAATGTGCTAACAAAATATTTTACTATACTAACAACACATAGGACTGATACATGGTGCCATATGTGAACAAACTGTCTGTACTTACAGGTTTCAAAACCCCATACTCCACGGAGACTTTGTTCTTCAAAAAGAAAGAGAAATTATGATAATTGAAGATAATAACAATAATAATAATAATAATAATAATAAAACATTTGTTTATACACATTCATTTTGTAATGGGCAAAAAGATTACCGGCTCTGTGGTGTTGTAGATGAGCTTCACATATTGCTGAAATTGAGATGAAGAGATACAAATATCATAATGTAGTTGTCCTAAAGATCAAACAATGTTAAATTGAAGCCCAATCAATCCAGCCAGATAATAATAAGGATGATAATAAAGTTATTTTATGCATATTTGACAGCCATTATACCACATTCTCTGGAGGTCCGTGTCTTCCTCCCTGCAAAGCAAATAACAGTAAAAATTTAACTCGCTGAGTGTCTGAGTTTTGATACTGTAACCACTGCTACAATGATGAAATGACTTCTTATACCCTGTGATGGTGAGGTCCTCTTCCCTGCTGTGGATGAACTGTCAGTCATTAGTACTGATGACAATTATTTTCATGGCAATAATTGTGTTCAAGGTGTAAGTGTGTATTCAAATTGCTTCTTCAGTCACCTACCTTTGGCATCAGAAATAGGTTCTCCCCCTGTGAAACGTTCACAGTGAGCGTTCAGTTGAACAGTAAACTCTGATGTACTTTACAAAATCAAATTGGACAGTTACTCAAAAAGTTAGACCAAGTAACTAAATCATATTGTTTACCTCCTTTAAGGATACGCCGGTGATGTTCTAGGGATGAAAGCCACAAATGTGTTGAAAAAAAATTCAGTAGTGCCACTGATCTGTCATGTCAAACATACAGTTTACTGTATAATAACTACTGTTATAATGTCTCACCTGAAATGCCACGTTGTCAACCTGAAAAGGAAGTATAAGAAAATCTGCGTTTTGGACAACTGTTCAGTTAAAAGTATGAATGTATGAAAATCATGAAATCACATTGAGGGACGACAGTGGGCCTACCTTGAATGTAGGGGAAAAAACCGTATCGTCCTAAAACAAGAAAGATGTATTTGTACATCATATTTTATTGTTACACAGAACCAATTATAACGATAAGTAAGGCTTGTAAGGCAGAAGCAATCAGTGCTTCACAATACAGTAAAAGACGAAAGCAACAGGCAGAAAATAGCAACACGACACAAGAGTAAGAAGTGAAATTGAAATTAAAAGGTATAAAAACCAGTTTAAAGATGTGAGCCTAAAGCTGCTTTTAACGTGTTGTCAGGGTTCAGTGGGTCCCCTCTTAAAGAGATGCCACCAAACAGAGATTTTCTGCACTCTTTAGAGGGTTCAGGATATAACTAGTAATAAGACTAACTTTTGTCTCACTTTTTTCATTTCAGCACAGCTGTCGCGTCACTGTGGGCTTACCGTTGCACCAGGGTTCCTCATGTTGGGCAACTTGCCTCTCGGAGGTCCTCTGGGTCTTCCAAAATGCCTGCCTGGCTCAAGCCCGAAACCAGGAGCCTGGTTGAAGCACACATAAAGTGCTGTGTACACTAAATGACTGTCCAATGAATTCTCAGGTGATACACAGTATGGTGAGTTGCTGCAGGTCTTTGCTAACCTTTACTGTGTATTTGAAATGTTAAAACAACATATTGACATTTTGTGAAACATGCTGATTGGTTTTCTTGTTGAGAAAACACAGATAATCTCCAAAGAGATCCCAGTGTCACAACATCATCATTCCACACATTGCAGAAGCCACCGGTTAGCATTAGCATAAGGAGGCAAGTAAGCAAACTTTATCTCGCATCTCACAGCCCACCAACACTTCTAAGGCTCACTAAGAATTTGTTAGGCCTATATCTTTTTTGTTTAATTCTAACACAACAGAGATATGTACGACTTACAAATTGTGATTTGACAGTCAGTTAGATGGTGCAACTACTGACTGAGGAACGGCAGTTTTTCCATCTGCCTGGTATGTTGGCTGCCTGGTAACCCTGGTAAAGTGTCTGGGAGGTCACTGCACACGACTGTTGCTTACAACAACATGGCTATTGCAATAACCAAACTGAATAACAAATAGGAACTGGTTGTAAATACCTCTCTTTTGCCCCAAGTAGGAAGGTGAGGGAGTATCGCCATCTGGCCGTTGGTCCAATCAGTCAACTTCATGGGTCCCTGTGGATTTCCATTCCCTGGTCTTGTAGGGGGTCTGTTTTTGAGCCAAGGGGGCATCTCATCTGGCTACCCCAAAAAAGAAAAGACACTTGAATTAATGAATGACTGAGGCTGGAATCAATTAACTAATTACTGTAAGACTTGAAACACATACCCATACTGGATGTCCAGAGTCCCCTTCTGGCCAGTCTCCACTTGACCTTCCATCTCCACCCTCTGGGGCTTGTGTCACTGACTGCGCCCCGTCACCACGCTAAACAAAAGGATAATTAAATGACAAATACTTAACACGCAGATCGTAGATGCAGCTCTGGACCTGTGTGTGAAATCATGCCATTACCTTAGAGTCTGCATCCTGTTTGGGTCCACCTGCAGGCGGAAACTTCTCATCCTCCCATGGTCTCCAGGAATCTGGCTGAAAAACAAAATTAAACAAAACTCAAACAAAATTAAAAATGACCACTTAAAAAATATAAAGCAGAAGTTTTCCTTTATAATTTTGTAAAAGTTACGCCAAATTAATATACATCATCAAAAGTAATACTCACATGAGCAGCTACTGCTGACAGAATTAAAGCGGCGATACACAAAAGCTGCATTGCTTCTGAAGAACCTGCAAAAAGAAAACAAATATATATATTGAAAGTTTAAATGGAAACCTTATAATGAGTTAAATTATTCCCTACATGTCACTAGTCATTTAGTATACAGCATCTACTCTATGTACCCGCTCACCTGCGCTGTCCAAGTACATGTGTGGCCTATCAGGCATTGACACTTATATCAGACATCAGATATTGAGACACACCACATGTTTCTCAAAACAAAACATCTGACTCATGTTTAGTTATTTGCAAAACAGGAATGACTTCACGCATTGTTTTCTGATGTCTTCATAATTGAATTTGGTCCCTTTTTCTTAGTAACAGTACATGGAGACAACATTGTGACTGGTAGCAGTGATTAATAATGATATAAAAACTGAACACTGAACATTTCGTTTCATCATTATTTAAATTTATTGTATTTACTTATGTGAGTGACTTAAACCAGAGTAGCCTCCGATTTCCTAAAAAGAGGAAGCAGACAGGAATGCATGCTTCACTGGGTGTTACCTGTTACCAGCCTAAGCCACTAAGTCACTTGATTTGTAATCATAAGACCCAGGCATTATTTATGTTTGACATCTGTTCACCAATTTGCCAATACTGAAGGGTGGAGAATACAGAGACTAAACCTTTACAACTGTAGTAATATGTTTTCTGACTACACTAAAACTAAACTAATCCAGTAAAGTGTATTATTTCTGATATGAGTTATTGAGTTAATATGGGCGAGGTATAGTTTCAGGCTCTGATCAGTAGTCACACCTTGAAATGTGGAGGTGGATTAGCTTTCCTAATAATTGCAGTTTCCCAAGAATGTGCTGTTAATGTAAATGACACGACATCCACTCCTGGACGTGTATATAAGGAAAACTCAGCATTCAGAACACTACAACAACTTCCTCGACCATCTGCGAGACAGTCTGCTAAAGTTGAGAAGACTTGGTAATTATATTACTATTCATTTATTTCATTACAAATATTTATAATATTGTGAATTCTCTGTGCGATCTTGGTGGAATGGTGTTTTACTGATTATTTGGACAAAATTTTTAAAAATCTTTTAATTCTTAATGTATTCATCGTTTTCAACAGGTGTGATCACTGAAACCATGCTGAAGGTAGCACTTGTGCTTGGATGCCTCCTGAGCCTCATTCTGGCCAATCCTGTACGTGAAACATTCCTATATTCAATATCAAATATTTTCATATTTTCACAGTATATCTATTATTGTAATAGTATAATAGATAATAGAGTCAATATTAAACTTTTGGATGTTTTACAGGTGGACATGGTACACCAACGACTTGCTCGCTCAAACTCTGACTCAGAGTCTGGCTCTAGCTCCAGTGAGGTGAGTGTCTCCTCCAGAATTAAACATTCAACACACCTGACTGCCTGTTACTGTAAAATCCTCTGCTGTATAACTGACGATGAATGTTTCTGATTTTCTTGAAGCATTCCGTATCCATGTCTTCACAACAATGGCTCCAGCTCCTTCTTACCCTCATCCAGCAACGACAACCAGTTACTGCTCCACCAGCAGCAACTACTACAGCTGCACCTACAACAACTACAACAGCCTCTACTACAGCTGCACCTGCTACCACAGCATAATAAAATCAGCAATTTAACCAGAGATCAATAAGTGAAAGAAATGTTGACATCTATGCTATTTTGTGTCAGTTGTTTTTAGTGATGTTGTGTTAACCAGAGTGTTTCCACACTCATCATTCCAGTTCAAGTAAACATGTGGATTAAAATCACTTTACTCTCTGTATTATTTGCTGAATAAAATGATAAATGGAAAAAATGTGGACTGAATATGTTTTTTGTCTTAAAACCCAATTTTTGATACAAATAATTAATTGCTTTATAGCACAGTATAACGTGGTTGTAAACAGTCATATTTTATATTAGTACAAATGTGTTTTACTATATTGTCGTTCACTATCTGTTTATGCCTGAGCCTCAACTTATGGGCTCCCACAATAGGAGTTAATAAATACATTAGATATAGATATAGATCATTTGTTAATTTTTTATGTATACTAATTATAAATGCTGAAAAGAGATACTTAATGTTAGGTTTTGACAAAAAAAATGTATCAAAGCAATGATTAGATGGATCTCTGAGTGCATTATAACAAAGCAGCATAAAACAGAACACATGAATCACATCCAGTTTCAACACTTAATACCTCTGAGTCTGCGTCTGTCTGGCTCTGTGGTCGGCGTGAGCCACCACATGCATGGTTTCATCACATTTCACACCAATAATAGAGAAATAAAAACGCAGCCCACTTTGACAGCTGATTGGGTGACTGAGGGGTAAAGGTATCTTTAAAAAGTGCACCTGGACAGATCGAGAACCACTACAAAGTTCTGCATTAGACACAACACATGGTTAATAATCATTTAATCTTAACATTCTTTATTCAAGGTAAGACTTCTTTTCCGAGGGGTATGTTCACTCTTTGAAATAAGGCACGCTGTGCAATCATCAGCTGATCTTGACTCCTTCTTTTGCTCTACAAAGGACTGAAGCTTCTCTCAGCTATGAAACTGCTGGTTTTGATGTTGTGCTTCGTGGTGTTGTGCTCCTCCGTCCCTGTAAGTATTTCAAACCAACAATAACAATCTTCAGATCGGACTGTGAGTCTAGTCTAATTGCTGTAGTGGTGTTGTGGTATTTTTTTCAGTGCTTAATGGAGGTAATTTGATGTGAAATAATTTGTGTTTAAAGATCTCTGAGGAGAAGAAACGAGTCAAACGCTCAGATGATAGTGATGAGGTCAGTATCTGGATGCATGCTGTAACCCAATAATGACTAAATAATCGCATCTAAAGTACGCTAATTCTTCAGCTTCTGTTTCCATCACTTTGTTTTTCAGATGAACCAGAACTACATACAATTTCGGTTTCAGCCATATCCTGTGCCTATTCCAGTGCCATTCCCACGGCCTTTTGTTTTCCCTTTTGTCATCCCACCTGTCCCTTCACCTGTCATCTCTCCACCAGTCTTTCCTCCAATCGGAAAATGAGCACCTGGCTGACTGGGGAAAACCTGATTTTAGGCCACACTGAGTGTAAACACTGTCCAGCTGAAATGTAATAAATGATCGATAAAGCATTGTGTGGATAAGTGACCGACTTCTATGAGTTTTGTTTTTCACTTGGCAGTCTTCAGAAGATTTTTTTCATCGATACACAGCGTGACTGTGAAGACAACCTTTTCACTCGTCCCAGCTGTTGGGACGAGGGGAGGAGCTGAGAAACAAAATGTCAGCATATCAATCATGAGTTTACAGTTGTTGACGAACTAAAACTACTAGATAGTTAAACCAAGATTCCAACTTTTACAACTAGATTTCAGATTTGAAGGGCCCAAACCTTTCTAGTTTCTACTATTTTATTGGTCATTTAAATGAACCAGTACTTACACTTTACCTGATTTTTGCGCCTGAGTTTTGACACAGCAACACATACTGTTAAAACCAACTAATAACTAGTAACCGTAAAGCCAGATAGAAAAAAAAACAACTAATTCAGTGTATAACTGCATGTTTCAACAATACTCACCAAGCACCAAGATAAAGATCACATAATAAATTACATCCAAACAAAGATGACAATTAAAGACAGGCAATAAGGTTTTGTTTTGTTTTGCGTCACATGAAGTCACCATATCTACTATCCTTGGCTGGTCAGAGGTTTTTAAAGGTTCTATTTTGTTGAATAGTTGGAACCGAAAATAACTATTTCCCTGTATGAGTGCATCCTCACAAAGCCTTTCTCTCCCAACTCCTCTAAGCATCCCTGCTCTCATGTTAAGTAGCATAAACAGCATAAAGACCATTATACAGTATATGTATGTATATGTCAGGACTCTCACATTACATAAACTAGATTGAGGGCAACTGTGGGAGGCGAGGCTGACTTAAGGCAGGGGCTGACTAAAGTTATTAGGTCATAAAAAGACTGACTGAGATTACCCCCCCCCCGTGCGGAAATGTGCGTGGAATCCTGGGCACGCATGGTTTCATACAAGTGAATTTTTTGGTTAGGCGACATCTAGTGGTCTTAGTAATTATAACAGGAGCAAAGGGAAAAGTGTGGTGACGTAGTATAAAGAGCAACAAAGTTTTAGGGGGAGGATTGGGTGGATGGATGGATGGATGGCTCAACCAAACATAGAAATATGACACAGGAGATCAGTGATTGATTCCCATGTGAAACCAGTAGTTTATATTATTCCTATTATCCATGACCGTTTATTGTTTTTATTGTAACCATAACAACAAAGATCATCTGATGTTGAGGAAGTACTTATTTTAACCCAAATCATGATCTTTTCCTAACCCTAACCAAGTAGTTTCTGTGCCTAAACCTAACCAAGCCATGACCGTTATTATAGGAACCACGGCAGTGTTGGGTATACTGCTCTCGTTACAGAGAGAGTGTCAACCCCATCTCCCCACCCCTCACCCTCAAAGGATAATATGATAAATTTCTCCTTAGCTAAAAAAAAACATTTTTTTCTTAAAAATGTGCAGGCTGTATGTTTATGAATTCTACAGGATAGATTGAAATGGTTGTTTATGTAGATATTTCAAATTGTGCATTGTCATGTCAATAATCTAGGCTATCAATCATATTTATGAATTATAAAATAAATAACTATCTTCACCTCCAGCCCTAAATCTAAGTGAATGGATAGAAAATTAGCATGATCAGTCGTTATGTAATACAATCCTTATCCTTATTGCCTCCTTACCTACATTAGTTATAGTGTAAAATAGGCTAACAAAGACTACAATAATAGGCTGCAGTTGGCAATATACAATAATACTTTATTCTGATGCCACTGAGTGGGACCGCGGTTACGAGCTGACACTGAACATGCGTTCTGCCAGGTATGCTATCGAAGCGTTGCAAACCTATGTTACTTCACTGACTGCTTGTATAGTCCGTCTGCGCGCATAATGCAGCATGTTCAAGCTTGGACTAGCCTCGGCTAAATCGTGTTAATGGGCCTGAAGTGAAAGTTGACGTTAATTCTAACCGGGCTTTTTTATAAAAGCGCAGACTTCCTTAGCAACGTTGATGGAATACCCCACAGGTGTCCTCCTCTGTCAGGTGAGTGACGTTCAGAGTCTACGGGGCGATCAGCGCTGAAACTGGCCCAGAGGGGAAGGACGCCGACCTGCAATCCGGAGACGTGGGATCGAACCCAGGATGACCTCAGGTACATTACACTGGTGTGAGAGTGAATATATGTGTGTGTGAAAAATCAACAAAACAACAAATTGCAATAAAAACCTGCGTTCACGAAAGTGCTGCGTTCACTTCGATTTCCGCTTCGATTTCTCCGTCCGAATTTCCGCTTCGATTTCTCCGTCCGAATTTCCGCTTCCATTTCTCCGTCCGAATTTCCACGATTTCCAAGGAAGAGGGAACAGGACAGGTGTAAGCAGGTGACCCTGGGATTCAGCTAGCTAAGCTTAGCTAGCTGGAAGGGCATTCTGGCTGCTTTTGTTTTCACTTGGCATCATCTGAGTTTGAAAATGTACTTTAATTATTATTATTGTTATTATCCTAACCTGTCCTCACTCAATGGCGGATTAATGATTTGCGCGATCGGTTTTCTAGTTTTCTATCGCTCATTTGCGCATCACGCCAATGACGTCATGTCACCGTATCGGAGCGGGCGCCGTTTGTAGTTTGTCCTCTCTCACTCTCAGAGGTGGTGGTAGATGGGAAAGGGGCTGGGGGAGTTTGCACTTCTATCTCTGGACAGAACTAATGCAATTAGTAAAATCAGTCATTGCAGGAAAAGATGCCAAATAAACCACAATTAATTCAGAATACTGTGAAATCGTTTAGAATAATAATCTAGTCTTCACACCACCACATGTGTGTTTATATTGGAATCTATATATCTCTAGATATATAGATACCATACCATCTCTCTCTCTCTCTATGTAAATATATATATATATATATATGTGTGTGTGTGTGTGTATATATATATATATATTGAAAGAGGTGTTAGGCTACTTCGTTTTGGTATTTATAATTATATATATATAATTTTTGTACTAATTGATGATGAAAGTAAGAAATGTCAGGCTTCAAATGACAGTTGTGCAATTTAGAATATGTTTATCTTGTATACAAGCTAAACAAGCAATATTTGTACCTAAATCTTTTGTCATTATTACCATGATGATGAACTGATGCGTTCCCCTGGGTTGTATCTGAGGGTAGTGGCTAGTGACCTATATGGTTGTTTAGGTTGGAGGACTATTTGTAGTTGTCATATGAAGTCAACTGAAATCATTTCAGTCTACACTTTCACAGCTTTTTTACTTCACACATTGTTTACTACTGTCATCTGAACTGTCTTGAAAGCTTTTTCTTAGCAACAATACATGGCCACTGAACATACCCTCATCCTTATGTGAATTTTCTGTACGTACTTATTAGAGTGACCTAGCCCAGAGTGGCCACCAATTTCCTTAAAAGAGGAAGCAGACAGGAATGCATGCTTCACTGGGTGTTACCTGTTACCAGCCTAAGCCACTAAGTCACTTGATTTGTAATCATAAGACCCAGGCATTATTTATGTTTGACATCTGTTCACCAATTTGCCAATACTGAAGGGTGGAGAATACAGAGACTAAACCTTTACAACTGTAGTAATATGTTTTCTGACTACACTAAAACTAAACTGAAACTAATATTTAGATTTGAATTTTAGACAAATCCAGTAAAGTGTATTATTTCTGATATGAGTTATTGAGTTAATATGGGCGAGGTATAGTTTCAGGCTCTGATCAGTAGTCACACCTTGAAATGTGGAGGTGGATTAGCTTTCCTAATAATTGCAGTTTCCCAAGAATGTGCTGTTAATGTAAATGACACGACATCCACTCCTGGACGTGTATATAAGGAAAACTCAGCATTCAGAACACTACAACAACTTCCTCGACCATCTGCGAGACAGTCTGCTAAAGTTGAGAAGACTTGGTAATTATATTACTATTCATTTATTTCATTACAAATATTTATAACATTGTGAGTTCTCTGTGCGATCTTGGTGGAATGGTGTTTTATTGATTATTTGGACAAAATTTTTAAAAATCTTTTAATTCTTAATGTATTTATTGTTTTCAACAGGTGTGATCACTGAAACCATGCTGAAGGTAGCACTTGTGCTTGGATGCCTCCTGAGCCTCATTCTGGCCAATCCTGTACGTGAAACATTCCTATATTCAATATCAAATATTTTCATATTTTCACAGTATATCTATTATTGTAATAGTATAATAGATAATAGAGTCAATATTAAACTTTTGGATGTTTTACAGGTGGACATGGTACACCAACGACTTGCTCGCTCAAACTCTGACTCAGAGTCTGGCTCTAGCTCCAGTGAGGTGAGTGTCTCCTCCAGAATTAAACATTCAACACACCTGACTGCCTGTTACTGTAAAATCCTCTGCTGTATAACTGACGATGAATGTTTCTGATTTTCTTGAAGCATTCCGTATCCATGTCTTCACAACAATGGCTCCAGCTCCTTCTTACCCTCATCCAGCAACGACAACCAGTTACTGCTCCACCAGCAGCAACTACTACAGCTGCACCTACAACAACTACAACAGCCTCTACTACAGCTGCACCTGCTACCACAGCATAATAAAATCAGCAATTTAACCAGAGATCAATAAGTGAAAGAAATGTTGACATCTATGCTATTTTGTGTCAGTTGTTTTTAGTGATGTTGTGTTAACCAGAGTGTTTCCACACTCATCATTCCAGTTCAAGTAAACATGTGGATTAAAATCACTTTACTCTCTGTATTATTTGCTGAATAAAATGATAAATGGAAAAAATGTGGACTGAATATGTTTTTTTTTTTAGAAATATTTATGAAACCTTTCTGTCACCTTGAATATTAAAAAAAGTGGCAACACTTTGTTTTAAGTTCCTGGCAGCTGATTGGGTGACTGAGAGGTGAAAATTTCTTTGAAAAGTGCACCTGGGCAGATGGAGAACCACTGCAAAATTCTGCATCAGACGTTTGGCTAATTATTATTTAATCTTAATATTTTTTATTCAAAGTAAAACTTTTTTCTGAGGACTATGTTCACTCTTTGAAATATTGCACACTGTGCAATTGCGTGAGGAAGGATTGGTTTTATTATTATTATTATTATTATTATTGGTTTAATTATATTTATTATTATTATTATTATGTTTTAAGTCTTTTAGACCTTGTGTGTAGTTGTATTTATTGCATGTTTTATACTTTGTGTCCATTTGTTTTATAATTGCATGTTTTTATATCTTTTATTACTGCGAGTATATTTTTTTTATCTTGGACATTTATTTTCTTATCCCAACCTAACCGTTGTGACTTCCTGCCCTGAGAGACTAATTGTTGATTACCTGCACCTGCGAGCGGTTTTTAGGGTGAGAGGAACTGAGGAGCGGAGAGAGCCGGCGGAAAGGGAAGCGGGTGCCAGACCAGTTCCAGACGAAAGCAAGGTCGATTGTAAAGATAAAAGGGTGACCCAGTGGCCCAAGGAGGATTGACGACGGCGGTAGCGACCTAGCAGACGAAGCCCCCCCAGCGCTGCCCTCTATTGAGTCTGGTTCGACCCCCCTCCCATCTACAATCTCCAATAACGATCAAGTCCCTGCGTCCTATGATCCGCAGCTAAGCTAAAGGGACGTTTCGAGACTGTTTTCTTTATAATGTTTAGTTTTGTTTTTATTTGCGGCAATTTTTTGTAACACTTGTGTGGTGTTGTGTGTGTGTGTGTGTGTGTGTGTGTGTGTTTTCAAATCCTCTAGCTTTTAGTTAGTTTTATGAAGGCCTGGCTTCTTTATTTTAAACCTGTGTAATAAATATTGGTAATGCTTTTTCTTAGTCTGTGCTTCCTTGGTTGCCAGATCCTCTGCCCTGGCACCTGACTTTTAGAACTTGGTTTTATTGTGGATACCCACATCCCTCACACAATCACCAGCTGATCATGACTCCTCATTTTGCCCTACAAAGAACTGACACTTCTCTCAGCTATGAAACTGCTGGTTTTGATATTGTGCTTCATAGTGTTGTGCTCCTCCATCCCTGTAATTATTTCAAACCAACAATAACAATCTTCAGATCTGCCTGTGAGTAGCATGCTTTGTAAAGACCCCCTCTGATGAAATTCAAGTTTTAAGCCTTAACATGTCCATATGGTGTTTCTTATATAATACAAGACATATAATGAGTGAAATAAACAGTCAACAGTATGACTGTGTGTATATTTCCACCTTGGAAATTCAGTGAACAAAAATGGATCCAGACAACCAGGGATTCATACATCATATAACCTACGGGACAGATCCCGTCAACTTGCGGGGATGGAGGGCGGGCAAAATAAACCTGAAAACTTGACAGTGCAGAGAGCGAGAGTTTGCATTAGTACAGCCACTCAGACTATCTATCTATCTACTGTGTCAGCCACTGCCAGGTATTAGCTACCAAATGACTTTGCTAACTGTTCTGATGTCTTCTAGTTGCTGAATTTGGTTACAACAGACTCAAAAACTCCCGAGTCTGACTGAGGATCAAATGTGGCTGAGTCTTTCTGATGTTTTCTCCTCTAACCATCTTGATTCTCTGCTCTTTCACCTATCAACCTAGTGCAAGCAGCAGTTGTGGGTTTTTTATTTATTTTCACCTTTCATGTGGAAAAACTATATTCTAAAAAAAAATTATATTTCCTTGTTTAACTTGTGTCAAACGTTTCGTGTAGCCTTCCACAAGCTTCTCACAATAAGTTGCAGGAATCTTGGTTTGTTCCTCCAGATAGAGCTGGAGTAACTGAGTCAGGTTTGTAGCCCTCCTTGCGTGCACAAATTTTCAATTCAGGGCTTTGTAATGGCCACGAAAAATACCTTGACTTTTTTGTCCTTAAGCTATTTTGCCACAACTTTGGAAGTATGCTTGGAGTCATTGTCCATCTGGAAAACCAATTGCGACCAAGCTTTAACTTCCTGGCTGATGTTTCGAGATACTGCTTCAATATATCCACATAATTTTCTTTCCTTATGATGCCGCCCACCCCCCCGATCATATTCTTCAGCTTGCAAGGCTGGCTCTGGGTAACAGTAAATAAAAATAATTGGACCCTGAAAACATCCCCTGATCTTTGCAGTATGTCAATTTACTGTTCATAGTTGTTTGAGTGACTTAAACCAGAGTAGCCTCCAATTTCCTAAAAGGAGGAAGCAGACAGGAATGCGTGCTTCACTGGGTGTTACCTGTTACCAGCCTAGGCCACTAAGTTACTTGATTTGTAATCGTAAGACCAGGTATTATTTATGTTTGGCATCTGTTCACCAATTTATCAAGGTGGAAGATTTCCTAATACTTTCAATTTCCCAACAATGCTGGGCTGTTTATGTAAATGACACGACATCTGCTCCTGGACCTGTATATAAGGAAAGCTGAGCATTCAGAACAACACTACAACAACCTCCTTGACCATCTGCGAGACAGTCTGCTAAAGTTGTGAAGACTTGACGGTAATCATATCATTATTAATTTACTTGATTATAATTATTTATAATAATAAATGTCTTTGATGTATTTTTATGTATTTATTGTTTTCAACAGGTGTGATCACTGAAACCATGCTGAAGGTAGCACTTGTGCTTGGATGCCTCCTGAGCCTCATTCTGGCCAATCCTGTAAGTGAAACATTCTTATATTCAACAGCAGTTTATCCTTTATTTTAACAGTATTACTATTATGTAATTGTATAGGCGGTCCGTGGATCAAGTGGTAGAGCAGGTTGTCCGCTGATCTCTGAGTCGGTGGTTTGATCCCCAGCTCCTCAAACCAGGAGTCAAGAAGACTTAGGAAAAATGTGCTGAATTCAATGTGCAGATCATGCAGCAGGATGAGCCACTGTGGCGACCTCTAACAGGGAGCAGCCGACAGGGGGAGAGGAAGACTAGTACTGTATAGTATAATGCTGTCAATGTCAAACTTGTAATTTTTGGAATTTCCTACAGATGGACATGGAACACCAACGAGCTGCCCGCTCAACCTCTGCCTCCGGTGAGGTGAGTGTCTTCTCTGTCCTCCAGAATTAAACATTCAACACACCTGACTGTGTGTTACTGTAAAATCCTCTGCTGTATAACTGACGATGAATATTTCTGATTTTCTTGAAGCATTCCTCAACCATGTTTCCTACGCAGCAGTTGTTCCAGTGGCTTCTTAACCTCCTCGAGCAGCCAAACCCTGTTACTCCTCCACCGGCAGCAGCTGCCGCTAATACAAAATAAAATCAGCAGTCTAACCAGAGATGAATGAGTAGATGAAACTTTGACATCAATGCTATTTTGTGTCAGTAAACATGTGTATCAAGATCACTCTACTCTCTGCAGTATTTGCTGAATAAAAATCATAAATGGAAAAGATGTGGACTAAATGTTTTTTTTCTTAAAATCCAGTTTCATACACATTAATGAAACCTCTGTGTCATTTTGAATATTAAAAAAGTGGCGACACTTTATTTTAAGTTCCTTTGATTAGCAGTATACAAATAATTGATAACTGGTTTATAACACAGTATGTGGTTGTAAGCCGCTATAAGCACATTTTAAGTGTTTTAATACAAATATATCCGCAACATATACATTTTTCTATGAAGGCATATTTTATATTAATACAACTGTGTTTATATTGTTATTCACTATTTATACCCCAGCCTCAACGTTTAGGTACCTACAATGGAGTAATGGTCGTTAATGAATATTAGTTATATCTGCTTATGAACACATCATAGTGTGTTAAAAATAATTTGCTAAATATCCATATACTGACCATAAATGCTGAACAGAGGGACTTAAAGCTTATTTCCTAAGGGTCTCAAAGTCTCAACATGTAGTTGCTGGTGTGGTGACATAAAATATACTGTGGTGGTGTTAGAGAAACAAACCCTTTAATAACAACATGGTTTAAACACCAGAATTAAAATATATCATTAGTTGTTCACAAAAATGTTTTCAACAACCAGTATGAATGCTTTCCGAAATGTATTTGCTTTTGCTGTTGGGGAAAAAATATATTAAAATATATTTCTTTGGTCTTCTGTGACCATACCACCACCGAACAACTGTTCAGACAGCTGGCACCACACAGGGTTCAAGCACAGACAACAATTGCCATAGCAACCCCACTTCAGGAAAAATATATTTGACCAATATGCAGTCTCACAGAAACAACTCAGGTATGTATCTGACCCTGTGAGATTCTGCATGGAATCTCAATGAGTAGACGCCCAAAGAAATATCAGGTGTTGTTGATTATATCATCCTCCAGATGTGTGTTGGTTCTGTTTGATCTCATGAATTCGTGCTGTTTATGAAAGTCAGATATACACTTTTTTCTCTCAGGCACATTGTAGGAGTTCAAAACACAGAAAAATTTCAAATAAACATTCATACTTTGTTGCTGTCTGGGTAACACAGTGATGACTGAATCCATCTCTCACATAGTATAATGAAATCTTTTGCACAGTCAATTCAAATTCGGATGTAAACCAAGTTCCTGTCCTGAGTCCTGCACATGGTCAGGCTCAAGGAGCAATAAGCAGCTTATTTGCTTTTCTTATCAAGAGATAGTCAAGGAGATTGATAGCACTCTTGTATCTGTATGTTGAACATGAAGCTATAATAAGAAGAATGGAAACAAGGACAAACAGCTGGCCAAGCCTATTTAGTGGCCGTGTGGAATAATTTAGAGTTTTGTTTTCTCCATGAGGCAGAGAGAATCTGCAGACGGTTGCTGCACACATACCCCCTGAAAACCATAAAATGTATTTTTGACGCTTCACCTCTATGATGGATTAAACAAACAACATATCATGTTAACCAGTGAGCTTCGGAGGTGGTGGTAGGTGGATTTTCTTTCTCTTGGACAGAGCCAGGGTAGCTGTTTTCTGTGTCTAGCCTTTGTGCTAAGCTAAGTAAGCTGGCTCCTCACTCTAGCTTCATGTTTTCGTACAAATGTGGGCGTTGTTTCAACACACGCCCTGTCTCGTGCTTCAAGTCACTTTTTACTTTTTTAATAAAGACCACAATCTTTTCCTAACCTTAAACATCAGGTGCAATAATCATGCTTTTGTTGCTGCAAGCAGATATTGCAGTGCAAGAGTGGATATTGTTGTGGTCACTAGAGTGACTGCTACAAGGAAGAAATGCTTGGTCATTTAATGTTTTTCACAGATGTCCTGTCTGAACATTTTTCAACTTAGCACATACATTAATTCAAAACCATAATTCAGACAGTGTTGCATTTTGCTCTTAGTATATTTGCTGTTATAGATCATATGAATAATAATGTCTAGGAGAAAGGACTGACTGCGAGGCATGAAATCTTATACCACAACAAATACTTTAATAGTTAATACTTTAATAACTTTAATGACACTGAACTTGAACAATCGCTCCTCTTTGTTAATATATCAAAGTTTTCAAGCCACTGTTGGTCTCCTCACTTCTGCCCATCATTGGGAAATAAAATCTTTTTAAATCTCTAGATAGAGATCTGTGTCTAGATGACACACTGCTGTAGAGGACATACATGAGGTCCACCATGAGTAAACAAGATGATTACAGTATTTCGAAAGGATTGAGCAAGTATTGCTTTGCAAGGAGGAATCGTAGCTCCGGGCAACAGATATTACAGCTTCGCAAGTACAGAGAGCTTAAACAAAAACACATCAGTCTTCGCTGAATTCAACAGCAAATATTTGAAAATCTTTTCTGAATATACTTGTATTGTGTTATAGCATGTTGGTGTTCTGGATTTTACAGGATTTAAATGCCGTAATCTTTAAACAAAGGTAAGGGAAGTGCGTGTGTGTGTGTCTGTGTGTGTGTGATCAGTTGGGTTTACTCTTTAATTCAGTTCATCGTGTGATGGAAAGGACTTAAAGTCTATCAGGATTATAAACAGGATGTGGACCTTAATGTTACAAAAACACAGCACTAGTTGGGTAATGAAATTGTGTTCACGCCTATTTTGGTTTTGTCTCCGGAGGCTGCCATGAGACCGACTGCATCTGAGATGAAGCAACACCTTTAAAGTGTGAGACCAATGTGGGTCTGTTTAAAAAGCCAATGGAGTTTCATAAAGGGACCAGCTTGAAGGTAGAGAACAAACGCCTGATATTTAATTCTATTTATTAAACTGTGTACACTCGTACTCTGCTGTGGCACGCAGGCAGCTCTAACTTCCAAGGGATTTGAATTGCAGTTTGAAGTGCAAGATGAAATTTTTTCTTCTGATGATTTTCTACTTGATCAATTCCCCTCTAGCTGTAAGTACAAAAAAAAATCAATACCTACTGTTTTCATGCTGTAATTTGTGTGACTTATGACTGATTTTCAGCTATTTTAAAAAACAAACCAGTATTTGTCTTGATTTTTTTGCAGAACTGTCATCGTTATCATAGCAGTGATTCAGACAGTGATGAGGTAAGAATGAATTCTCATCACTATAGCAGTGAGTCTGACAGTGATGAGGTAAGAATCAAATTAATCCTATCATTTATCATTGATAGTGAGAGTATAGCAAAACAACATTTTTTTTTTAATGTTTAAATATTTTATTGTGTTTATTTGCTGCAGGGAGGCAATCGTTACCCGTGGTTTCGGCCCAAGCCACTTCCTCCCTGGTTTACCTTCCCTCTCTGGCCTCTGTTCCCTGGTCTGCGGCCGCGACCTGCTACTGTCCCACCTCCACCTCCCCCAGCACCAAAACCAAACCCAACCACAACCCCAAGCCCAACCCCAGGCACGCAGCCCCCCCAGACTACAGTTGTTTCTACCACCGAGAGCCCACGAGGAGACAGCGGGTGAACTGTGCTGATCTGAGAGCGGGAAAAGCTGATTGAATTATTTACTTTCATTCTCCATCAACAGAAAGGCTACTCACTGATATAGAAATGTATACTGTGTCTCTGTGTTGTTTTCATCTATATATGTTTTAGGTAATTTGTGATTTTGAGGCCATGTTTGAACCAGATTTTATTGAATTATACAAAAAATATAGATACATTTGTTTGCATGTTTTCACATTTCAGTATTGATTCAGCAAGTTTTCCACATTCTCATGTATCTCTGGTGACTGCTGTCATGTTTATCACTTTTCATATCATTTTAACCAGCATAATGTCTTGTTTAACTTTTTTTTTTAATCATATCATACCACAGACCATGCATAAATGTAAAGAATTTAATGAAAAATTGTGATTTATAAGATATAAAGTAGAGGCAGGCATTTAGTCAAGGTGTAATTATGAGTTTTATAGGAGGCTGGTGTTGGCGACAGCTGTGTGAGGATGCTGATGACACACCGCTGTAATATCCACTCAGTGGGTGCGCTCATCACCCTACCAGGATCAACACAGCTTAAGAGAGGGATGAGTGCTGAGCCTGTAATACCCGACTCTCTGCTTCATCAGTGAAGTCTGTTGGTCTGTATTTTTTAAATCATGACTCAGCCCCTTTTTTTTATTCACCGCACTGCTCTGTCGACGCTTTTATTCACGGAGGCTTTGAAAAAAATAAGTACAACCGCATTCACATAATTCACACAATAATATACACCTGTTTCTTAATATGCAACCGAATCACAGTCCTTTCATGTGTTATGTTTGTGCCCAAACAGGGAGGTTTTGCACAGCTACTCTTTATGAATGTAATCAAGTTTGTTTCTCAACGCCAATTTAACTTTGTTAAATAATGTCAGACAACAGACAGAGGCTTGGATACTTTTGAATCATGCACTGAATAATGCCTTTTAATTTTAACTTGATGATTTTGGGAGTGTGGGGGGTTTGAAAAATAAATTTCAATTTGAAACAAGATTGTTGTTGGGGTGATATTTTTGTGTTAAAATGAAAATGTATCATGGATCACGGTGTTTGGAGACACCCCAATACATGCCATCAGTGTCATTCGTTGCCTTGCTGAAAAAATACTATAATAATAAGTATTATTCATTATATAGCATTAATATTGTTTAATACCAGAGCTGTTAAGTCTTTTGAACCAAGTGTGTGGACGTTATATCCCACTCCAACTACAATAATCATTTTGTATGCAGTCTGTGTGCAAAACCAGGTTGTTTCATCACTCACATCAGTTTTCATCTTCAGCAACTGTGAAAAACAAATTAATTTGTTTATCTCTCTACTGTCACCGGTTTGTTATTTCGTTAAATGATATTGCCAGAAAAGCAAAGAGGGACATTTTGTGACTTTTCTTTTTCATTTGTGAATTCTTTAATAATGATATGTAACACCTTGAGCATAAAGATGGGTTTCATTGATCTCTTTGTGTGTTACGTTAATTTATTTACCCGTTACGTTCTGCAGGCTGCAGCATTTGAGTCTTATTATTGAAGTTCTTCATGGTTTAGCTGTAATTTATATTTACTAATTTTCTACCTTTATGAATGACAATTTGTGGGTTTAGCCGCTTCAGTTATATTTTATATGTGGTTTTCTAACTAAGATATCTAATGCAGACATCAGATTCACAATATAAAACAAATATTTGTGTTAATGTAGCCTACTAAATGATCTACTATCACTGTTCTTTTATATTATGAATCTATACCTTTGGACGAAGGTATGTGACTGAAGCCTTATGCCTACGTTTCTCCCATTTCCTTATTCATCTTTTTTTCTCAGTTCAGATGCACATTACACACATTTTGTTTGACCATAATTACAAGAGAGAGACTCTTGACACATCATCCACACCCAACGGTGATCTGAGTAACAGGAAAACCGCAAGTCTTCAGTTCTTGTGTGTTTGTTTATTCATTTCTGTATAGACATTACAGCATTGTAATTGAAGGAAAACAGGCATTTTGGAGTATTCAGTGGATTTTCTTTGGTTTCTACCTCACTGCTTCATTCACACGAAAAGATTAGGTTGAATTTGTCTTTTTTTTTCTGTCATGTGATTGGTTGATTCAGTCTGTGAGAAGCACATAAGTCAAGTTCCCTTCCACGCAGTGTCTTTGAATTCACTATAAGTTCTCTAAGCAGACATTCCTTGACAGCTTTCATTGATTTTGTGGTAACCAATTCAAAACCATATTGATCTTTGTTTTGTTTCTGGAAAATGATTACTGTGAGCCTATTGTCATGTTTCACCATAATAGTGTCTGCAGTACCAGTAAGTACACTCACAGTTAAATTTTTCTGTATTTTTCAAGGTAATATTTGTTATTTGTCATCTCACATTACGTGAGATCTGCTTAGACAATGGTCATTTGGGGATTTGTCTTTTATGTTTTCAGGTGACACAAAGAGGAGCCTCTCAAATTCAACAAGTTCAACCTGTTGAAGCCACAAACCAGAACCCTGAAGTTCAGACTCCAGCACCACTTTCCCCAAGGGTGGATCAAGCACAGCCTGGGATCCCCCAGCAGATGGGTCCCCAGGGTGGCCCCCAGCTTGTTCCTTCACCGCAACACTACACCTGGCCTCCACTTGGGGACGGTCTGATGATCATTCCCCTACAGCCGAGCTTCCATGGGTCTCAACCTGCTAACCAGCCGGCACTCCCACAGCAGCCTCTGGTGGGACATGAAGAAAAAAACAAAAACATAATCTGGAGAACAAAAAACAACAACAAAAAAAAAAAAACACACCTATTTACTTTATCATCCGTTATCTTCTTATTTGCAGGAATGATAATTTCTGGCTAATTGTGAGTTTGTGTTGTTGCTGTTTTCAGATGTTCCCTCCTCATGGATACTTCCCTCTGTTTTCATCACCATACAGAAATCAGCTGGTAATATATTATTAAGAAACACACTGGCTATGTTTTCTGAGACAGAGCTCTGTCCTACACTGTGCTGACTGTTGAGACAAAAATATTTTCCGACCACAATCCAGCTTGAAAGATGTCACCTGGGGGGTCTTTAACATTTTTCTACAGTGAAGTGCAGGATTTTTTTTCCCTCCTTACATGTGCTGTCACATGTACTGTATATGAAAACTGAAACATCCTGAAACTCTTTCGTAACAGACAGTGTTGTGTAAATAAAGACATCTGTACTTTAACGGGATCTGTCAGTTGATTTATGACTCTCAGATGGAAACTTACTTACCGTTTTGTCTTGCACGTGATTTTCTGCCACAGGTCTTATTGTAAGCCTAATCCTTTGTATTTAACCGACTCATGTTTGGTGTAGGAGAGGGTTAGAATTGCATTTTTTGTCTTCTCGTAGTGCAAGAATTGACAAAAATTAACATGTAAAAGTCACGTTTCTCCTCAGTTCTCCCCATATGGATTCCCAGGGATTCTTGGAGCACCTCTCCCACAAATCCCAGCTAATCAGCCTCCAAACAGTCCGGTCTTACCAGCAGAAACGCCGTCTGGAGCTGCTCCTTCAGGAGATGCCCCTCAGCCAATTCAGCAACAACAGGTGTCTAGTGTACCTTTATAAACCTAAATCTGACAGCAGAGCTCATATTGTGTCACAAAAACCAACATTTTCTAAAGGAAATATGGCAAAACTTAAGGGAAATAAAAAACTGCATTATAATCAGTCTAATTTTCATCCACAGAATCCTCAAATTGTATACATGCTCCAGCAGCCCATGGTAAATACAAAATACTCTTACTATAAATACTCTACTATTATATGTGGATATTATATTTCTTTCTGATGGTGTCTTATTTGTTTGATTTTTTTTTTCTTTTTTCTTTAATAGAGCTCACTACTTGGCAGTGTCAGCTCAGAGGAGCTTCAGGTATAGTAACACAGCCAAGATTTTTATCTGACTCTCAGCTTGTTCAAACAATCCGCTCAATGAACTCAGTGATCCTACTGATGACACAACTGTCCTCCCTCCCTCCACTCTCACTCTACTGCATCTTCCCTCTCTTCTCTGTTTCAGATGGCTGCTAAAATGGGCCAGCTGAGTATGTATGTGCCCACTGTGCTCACAAACCTGCCCACAGGAGGAGGAGTTCAAGCTGCGAGTCAGGCCGCTGGGCTCACAAACCAAGCACAGGCAGGCGTCGTGCCAACTGCGGTGACCCCGTCAGGCGGAGTCCCACAGACAGAGAGGCTGGCCAGCACTGGACTGCAGCCGGACACCGACACTCTCCCCGTGGGTTTGGAGAGAGCAGCGCAGGAGGCGGCCACTGTCCAGTCACCTGTTCAACCCCAACTCCAACCCACACAGGGAAACCTTATCTGAGACTTCAGGCACCAGCAGAGACAAAGAGAAAAGATAAAACACATTACTGATGAAGAAAAACAGTGAATTTTCTCATCTTTTATCTTTTACTTACTTCTACTAAGTGTTGACATTTTATAGGCTTACTATGTTTTTTTCTTTTTAATAAATAATACCTAATAAAAGTAACGGATTAAGGAAACCTGAACTGTTTCTCCTTTTTTAAATGATATGCACTCTTTGTTTGCTTTCATGATTTATCTTTAAAACATGCATTAACTAATTTTACTGCCACTTGGGTGCAGCAGAAACAAGCTGACAACACTGACATCACCTTTTAATTCAACATGGTGAACATGCTACACATCCAGCAGACACAGAATAACATTTGGATTCATTTGGAGTCATGCATACGACCAATACTCTCCTTTTAGCTGTTTTTGGTCTCCACCAACTCCTGAGGAAAATAACTGCTCAATGCTCCGAGTCAGGTTATAATTTTCTATGGTTTTGTGATTAGAGCCGGTTTAATAAATTCAGTTTCATGTACATGGCATTAATTTGGCACTGTGTCTTTGACTTTCTTTGTTGCTCCTGATTTTCTCATCAACACCCTGCTCATGTTCATACAGTGAGACCCAGCCAAAAAGCCCTTCAGCAGTCTTTGCTATAAACACAAGGCACACGTCAAGAAAATGCACGGCTTTAAGACGTCTCATTTGTGTTTCATAAAATGGAAGTATTTCCCACACATACTGTATGTGTGAACCTGAAATAACATAAAGTACAATTAAACTTATCTTAGGTGCCACAGATGGTACTTACTAAGTGTTTTTTTTCTGCCCAGTAAGAACATAATGTAAGGGGAGTGGACACAGCGGTTGACTAATCATCATGCTGAGACATTTTCTTCACAGTTAATGGATTTTGGCCGAACTGGGGCACTTAAGTGTCCCCACAGGCTCAGATACAGTGCACAGTGAGTGTTTGAGTAAGTTATTTTCAAGCTGTCACTAATTTATTGTTCCACTGCAGCGATTTAATTAGTCTAAATTAAACAAAAGCTGGACGAATTTGAGTCTAAATGGTCAGGCCTAAAACATGTTGGGAAGGGATATGGAAATGAAACGACTATCATCCAGTCATCATCAGCTATAATACAGTCTATTGCCTATTATGAGGGTATACAAGAGATCTGCGATGAGATGATCTATTGCAACCATTGTGTCAAAATTTGAGGCCTATTCATGCACAACCCTGTTGACTTTTCTGACTGTAAAAGATGTTGCAAGAGTCTGTAAAAGACATAATTGCGGGATCAAATGTGATTAATGTGTGTTTTGGAGCCAAAAATGAATTACGAGATTTCTCACGGGAAGACAGATGCCAATTTTGTAATCATACAAAATAGAAGATACTGCGCACGTCATCGATACCTGTCAAAGGTTTGCTCGTCCCTTGTTCTGTCAGCAAATAAATAGGAGTAGATCTCTCTCCACTAATCACACCCCTCCACAACAATCCTTCAGTACTCGCGTGCCGCCAGAAAGGAAAGGTAATGTAGACGACTAATATCACATGATATTTCTTAAATAAAATGTAAAGTAATGATCTGTTCAAAGCTTTTGCAGTAAATGCTGTTAAGTGTAATAACTCAAACTCTCTTTGACAGCTTAAGTCAAAATGAAAATCCTCCTTGCTGCCTGCATCGTTGGGATGGCTGTCTGTGCCCCTGTAAGGAAAACACTATTTCTGAATATTTCATATCTAAGATATTTCTTTTCATTCTCTCACACATATATTTCAGCACTGCATCCCACAAAACTGACAAAAACAGTCTATAATTTTAAAGTCAATGTAAATGCTACTTCGAGGCTTTTGATCATCACTTAATCTTTACCAGCAAATGGACTTTTCATGGTCTTACAGATCTTCCAATTTACATTTCTTTTGAGCGTTGCAAGGATTTCCTGTCCATGTTGGTTACTGACTATCAAGACTAAAGAATAAAAGTTTGTCTGAATCAACTTTTACACTGACCTTAAATCCACTGAAGCAGCAGTATTTTCTCTTCTAAATCTTCTTTACAGCAGCAGATGTTCATGGAGTTCGACATTGATCATGCTCCAGCTCAGGTACAGTAAGACACAGCTTAGATTCAACGGTGGATATTATGACATACACGCCAAAAAACCACAGTTAAAGACACATTTTCAACTATCACTGAACAAGCTCTGTACACAGGTCTGCTATTATCTGTTCACCACTGATGGTATCGTCTACAGCTGAGCCTGTTGATCGCTGTTTTACTTGAAGTTTACTGCTTTTTCTTGCACCTTACACTCATGTTAATATGATATGATTAATGGATGTTAATAAGATTAATATGATCTTTACAGGCAGCCCAGGCTATCCCTGCTGGAGCCCCAGTTGAAACTCTGGAAGTTGTAAGGGCTAAATTATATTGTTTTACAGCCTTTTTTTGTCTTTTTGTTTGTTTTTTTTTCACAGTCATATTTGAAAATGGCATTGTGCTCACCAAAGTGCTTTACAAATTATTTAATCAAATAATCAAAGGTAAATACAGTTGTCTGCAAATTATATATATTACATAAATATGAATATTTTGTGGATTTTTGTGAAAAGAAGTAAATACAGCCCCTGGATCACATGTTAATGTACTGTTACTTTTTATCTCATGAGTTTAAGAATTAGACAGTAACTGTGACATGCATGTGCAAAAGTTTTGGCAGTGCTCTTACATTGCATACAGCTGTAGATAATGTAAATAGTTGCAACAGACTGCAATAAATTATAATACAATAATAAAGGTGACTTAAATGCGATTGTAAAAAGGTGGGTCTTTATCAGTGGCAATAATCTTGATTGTTTTCATTTCCAGCTGCTCCCGGTTGATGCCCAGAGACAGCCTGTTGGAGGACATGTGAGTGACACAGTATAGCTTGATATTTATATAAATATTGATTGTGCATAAAGCTTGCAGATTCTTAATTCAAAGATGCAATGAAAGCCTACACTACCATCTGAATGAAATATAATAGTTTATCCAGTCCAACAAAGTGCATTTTTAGAAACCACATGTGAGCCACAAAAGGAAAGCTAGATTATATGTGAAGCAATACACTTTAACCACATGTATTTTCACTGGAAGGTCCAAGGTTTCATCAAGCAAGAGATCCTCATGCCGAACGGCAGAGAGACCAAGGAGATGGTGAGTGTCTGTTAATTTCTCTGTCAGAAGTCATGTGAGATTTTATTGAACAAATTATCTCTTTCTCATCTCTTTCTCCAGTTCTACCCCTTCGGTTTTGACCTGCCACCAGTTCCTGCTGCTGCCGACCCTGCTGCCCCTGCTGCTCCTGCCGACCCTGCCACCCCTGCTGCTCCTGCCGACCCTGCTGCTCCTGCCGACCCCGCCGCCCCCGCCGATTCTATCATTGCTGCCGATGCTGCTGTGAGAATGTTTATGATTATGATTATTTCCATTTTGAGCAATTTAAGTTTCTTGAACCAGTAAGGCTCAGTCACCATCAGCTGTCGAACATTGAACTGGCTTTGATTTGAAAGTACAATAATAGCCTCAAATAACTGCAGTGGGCAGGAAACTGAAACTGAACTGAAATGGAGTTGAGGGTAACGGGTTCATTCTAATAAAAGATTGCTGCATCAGATAACCAGTCTAATTTTCTGCTGAGGTGTTGGGAAACATCGACTCATCAGTAAAACTGTCCTCACTCCTGATTGGCTCATCAGAGATCTCTGTCATTTCAGGGTGCCAAACCCAGCGGTGATGATGATGATGACGATGACTAAAAAGCAGGGTCAGCAGAATGTGCAGGTGTGTGCACACACAGGTACACATACACACAAAACACACATTTACACATTTACAAGGCACAGAGAGTGAAGTGCATAACTGCATAACTCAGACTTTTAGGTTTTAACAGAATAATTTTGGAAAAAATTGATCATATATTATTCCTGTCTTTGAAAAAATAAAAAGCTTTGTCATCAAAAAACAGATGTATTTGCTTCTCTTCCCACTTTAGGTGACCAGTGCTATAACACCTGCAGCTCACCCCAGTGATAGATGAGCAGCCAACACGGCTGTTTGAAAAAATGTTTGAAAAATATGCCTTTGAAAAGAAAATGGTGCTGTGCATTTAAAGGGGGAACTAGTGCTCTGCTGTTTTAGGAAAAGATGGTGCTGTGCTTTCCTGGAAGAAAAAAGGTGAATATGTGCTATGTGTCTCATAATAAAAAAAAATGTTCCCATGCAATGAAACATGAGTAGGTTTTCTTTAAAATCCCAGTTCACTCCCTCTTCTTCAGGATTACGAGACAACAACAACAACATGCAACACATGTCTCGATGCTTCATAATAAATAAAAAAGCACTTATTCATTCTCTTCACTCCAATATTGTGATACATTTATTAGAGTACCATTATATATATTAGAGCGTCATCAAAATTAAATCTTGAATTACAATTAGCATTGTGTGATTAGCTTATCATAAATTTCTATAACATATATTACTCTGTAAAGTTCGAAGCAAACACACATCTGATGACATTTGAAGATTAATACATGAAGGAAGTTTTACTCTACTTTCAGATTGTTTAAATGTGTTATTTCTAATTCTCTCCTTTGTATACACATTTACTGTTGATATCCTCAGTTGCCTGGATAGACTCGTCTGTGAGAAGTTGTTCTCCTCTGCTGTTGTCATGATGTAGGAACACTGTATATATTCTTAAGCAACTAGAAACCAAACAATATTAAATTCAATTTTACATTTACGTGAGTAATAGACATAATGTTGTCATGCCACAGTAGTGCAGCAGTACAGATGCGATGAGACTGTTGTGGTGGCAGAATGAAGAGCGAGCAGAGCGAAGGTGGGCTCTGCTCTAGACAGTGTCATCAAACAGACTCTGCTATTACACAGAAAGTGGATTTGACCACTGGTCATTTAGTAAAGCTGACGACTAGACACCTGTACTGTACCTACTCATTGGGTAACGTCACAACCATCGACTGTGATTGGCTCTCAGGTGAGCTGGAACCCTATAAAAGCCAAAGTAACTCAGTGGAAGATACGACTGGCATCATCTCCAACATTCATCAACCTCTCCAGTGTTGTTTTCTTTTTCTTTGCAGAAGGTGAGTTGAACATAAGTGCGGGGATACTCTTCTATAGGAAGCAACCTTCGAGTGTGAGTTTGATTGGATTTCTAAGATTAGTAATGATGAATTTCATGTCTGTAGGACTTGGACACTCTGCAAAAATGAAACTGGTCATCCTCTGCCTCTGTCTGGCTAGTACAGCCTCGGCTGCACCAGTAAGTTTGGTTGGGTTGCTCTAATTCAGAGGGAACTTTATTCTCTCATTTCAGGAAAAGTTCTGTTTGATTTGACTACTATTTATATTTTGTTATCTAACTGTTTTTGTTTCTGTCTTTATTTTCAGTCGCCGTTTCATTACATGTCTCATTACACAGGATCCAGACAGCAGCTACCACCCTCACAGGTAACAGGTTATTGTTTTTTACCAGGCAAAAATGAATAACTCCCAGTGCTGTTGAGAAAGGGCCCCTTGCGATACAGATATAACGCAGTGTAGAAATATTTCTGGGTGGAATCAACTGCCTTCTCACCATGTTGACTATTTTACATTTTCAGATGAGAAATCCTTTTGCAGCTGGTCCGTCTCCCCCACAAACTGCAATCCCTGGCGCTTACAGTGTGGAAATAGTATGTCACACTTTTTCTTACTCCATATGCAAGCTTTAGTTTCACTTACATTTAGTTTTTTTATGAAACACTGCTCCTGTTGTGATTACAAATTATTCTCACAGCACACTCATATTTGTTTTTCTTTTTTGAAGCTTTATCCCCACAATTTTGGTCCATCCAATGGTGGCATGGTAAGCAAACACACATGTTTCAGACCCATATTCTCTTTTAAAAAATGTGGTAAAACATTACATAACTGTTCATTACTCTTCACTGATTTTCTCACTGCAGCCCCAACATGGTTTTTTGAAATACTCCATTCCTCAGCCCCCCGGCAGGCAAAGCGTGGAAATTGTACGTTTTTTCTTTTTCTTTTTCATTCAGATTACAGGCAATATTGGGCTTGAAAATACTTTCACTCACTACTTATAGGAGCATGTTTGGTACAATAAACAACTTGCTGGTACAAAATTCGTTAATATTTTTGTGCTCTTGTGTTACATCTGCAGTACTACCCCTATGACTTCTCTCAGCAAAAGGTAAACATCTTACATTTTGAGATATTAAATAATACATGATGTAAATGTGAAATGACCTCTATATCATTATACATGTTACAGTACTAAATAAGTGTCTATACTTTTGTTTCAGATTATAACAAGCATCTCGCCAGTTTCAAACATCCCTCAGGTGAAAAATATGTGACATTATCTATTCTAAATCTCTATTATGACTTTTACTGTTTTTTGTTTCTTTGTGAAAGCATATATTATTCACCACCTCAATTTGTTTTTTTCACAGGTCCTCCAGTTTGATTATCCTCCTCCTCCTCCTCCTCCTCATCTTCCTCATCTTCCTCATATTCCCCAGCAAAACCTGAATGTGAGAAAAACAAACAAAAAAAAAGCATTATCTCCGTGTAATTCTGAGATATTCAGCTGATTTGATGTGAGTCTTTTCTCTAATAAAGTTGTTTGTTTTTTTTGTCTTTTTTCAGATTCCATCATTTGATGCCAATCCCCTCCCATCCCAGGATCCCCTGCAGCCTCTCCAGCAGGACCAGCCCACACAGATAAACCAGGCAATTATAATTCTAAATATCACTGAAGTTTAATAAGACCTGTACTGCAAATGAATGCACATTTTGAAAATGACATAAGACTGATAACATGAGTGTATAGCAAATGTCATCTGTAGAGAGCGTGTGTTAAATCAAGAATATTTGCTTTGAATAACTTACTTTTTTTTTGCAGATGCCAGCGAAGGTGTGAAGTGGAAGAGAGGCATGAACATTCAGACACCTGCAGTGGAACAACAACTTAAATGATTAGGACTGAATTTTGGTTTAATATGTTCTTACTTAAGTTAAAATACAATGCTAAGATGATAGTTAAATAACCCCTACTGTTGCAATAGTGAACTACATTACAACATGGTCATTTGTTTAGATTGAAATATAATTTTAAGGAATTATCTGCCTCACTTTGTAGTCATCATAGATTAACAGTAACCTATTGTAGATCTTTAAAAACCCTTCAGCAGCCGCCTTCTGTCAACTACTAAATACAAAATTAGTTTTCAACTGTATTGTGGAAAATGCTGCATCTTCATAGTATGTAAGAATTATGTTGCATGTCTTTATTAATTCATTCTCACTTTCCATTAAATGTCATTTTCTTTTAAGCAATAAAGTCAACCTTTTCAAGCATTACTTTGTTATTCTCTTTGTTTATTTCAACAGTTTTAGAATTTGTTGCATATTATTTATATATGGGAGTCTGTGATGAAAACATACCTGCAGTGATTTAGTATTGCATGTTTATAAAGTCAGAGGAGACAGAGAGAGACAAAGACAGAATGGCAAAATTTGTCTATAGCACAGGCCAAAGTATCTCCAAACACACTGGTTCCTACAATTCCCATAACACAGTTCAAAATTATCTTCCACTTTATAGTACAAGACCTCTTTAAAATATAACTCATGACCCTGATGTCATCATCAACCGTACAATAAAACTGGTAGAATGCACCTTTAAAATACCTAAAGTCTCCTTTACTTTTAATCCATAAAACCATATATTCTTACTAATGTTTTCCATAAGCATATGTGTTTGAAATTACTTTTTCAGGTAATATACAGCTGGCTGTTGTTTCCATTCCATTCAAAAATAAAACACCTTGGAAAAACTTTTTATCCTTTATAATAATATCTCAAAAAGCCCTCCAACCAGAATGTCCATGCAGGTCGTTCATCCCTAACCTTGGATGCAACCCACAGGAGTTTTTCATGAAACAGTGTGTGCCAGACCTTTATCATCAATAATAAATACAGTGGTTCAGATTATGGAACAGTTGTGTTTGGTAAGTTTTAGGCACAAAAACTTCTTGGTTAGGTTTTGGAAAAGGTTGTTTATGTTAAAATAAGTACTGTCTTCATTAAGGTTAAAGGACCTTTGTCATCATGGTTACAATAAAAAAAAAAACATGTAGTTAAAATTAGGTGTGTGTGAAAGTCTTGTGTTTTGTGGACCCACCCTCACACTCCGGCCTCCTCCTAATGGGGATTTTGTTGCTTTATATAGGCCTACTATGTCACCTGACTTCATCCTTTGCTCCTGCCATAATTACTACGGCCGCTGGAGGGATCGTAATAAGCTGCTTGTTTGAAGCTCCAAAACACAGGGTATGAGTGTGAGGCCTGCATTTCTGATCTACAGTGCAAAGGTTTTAGGCACTAACTAAAAGTAAATGCTTCAAAAAAAATTTCCATGAATAGTTTTTATTTACCAATCAACTTAATAGAAAGTGCAGTAAACAAATAAAAACTAAATCAAATCAACACATTATAACAGCTTCAGTTCTCCTCAGTACATTTTTCAGTTACTTGGCAGGTTGGTTTATCCAAGCATGTTGAAGAACTTGCCACAGTTCCTCAGTGGATTTAGTCTGTGTCAGTCTCTTCTGTCTCTTCATGCAATGCCAGACTGATTCCATGATGCTTTGTCACTCTGTCTGGAGGCAGACCATTTGTTTCAGGACTCCCTGTTCTTCTAGTCTCTAAAGATAGTTGTTTATAACTCTGGCTGTATGTTGGAGTCACTGTCCGGTTGCAGAATGAATTTGGGATCAATGAGACACTTCCCAGATGGTTTTGCTTGATGGACAAGAATCTAAACAAGTGCTTTACTGTATAACATAAACAATAGATATGTTCAAGAAAAGGATCATTTAAATTTCACTCTCCTCACATTAGAAGTAGCACTGTTCAGCAGGTGTTATCATATAAGGTGCACAACTGAACAAATATTGTTTACACCTCAGAGACCTCTCACATTACAGATCTGTGTCGCCTCTTCTGTTGCTGAGCTGCTGGAGCCAACTTAACAGGTGCAGCGCATGACCCTAATTGGAGGAAAGGTCAACATCTAATTAAAAAGATGGCCAGTGTTTCCAGGAAATAGTTCCAGAGTGAGCAAAGCTCAGTCTGCACAACCTTCTGTGGTATCATAATGCTGTGCAAAATAAAGTTTGACCAGAAGTTTGTTTGATTGGTTTTATTCACATTGTGTAAATTTGGGAAATTGCAGAAGCAGGGATGACTCTGCTGTCTCTGTCTCTCAGACCAGCCTGCTCTGGGCTAGGCAGTTTAAATTGCTGTTGTTTTGATTGTTTGAGAATTTTATTCGTCTTATCACTATTCTGTTGCCATAGTTTTATCTGTGTCACTGTTCATTTAATCTGTGCATATGCATGAACAATAGTGTGAAGGACTTATATAATTGATAGACTTATTTTGTTTGATGTTTTGACTTCCTTTTTACAGCAGGATTTTCTCAGGTTGAGCTGCCAGTGAGTTTAAGCACATAGCAACAGAATGTCTCCACCAGACCAGTTAAGCGAACCAAATCAGAGAAGCATGGAAAGTAATTTAATCCCCTTTGTAATGGCGCCATTTTTCTTTGTCAATATGGGAGGAGAGATATTCACAGGTAAAAATTCAGATGTGAGCTTAGGATAATGGCAGGCTAATTTGACAATGATGGTCCACATGTACAACTAGCCTGTGCAGATGTGATCAATAGCTGTTTTGAAGAGGAAATTAAAAAGGGTATTCTAATTTTAGAGGAGGCTAAAAGGGAAAAAAACAGATAAGATTTTGCAAGTGTTGAATTTTTCCTACAGTGATAAAATGCCCATCTCTCTCAGTAAGACTCAGAGCTGTTCCAGAATCTGCAAAGTAGGGATTCAAACTGCTTGGGAGACTTGGACCTCCAGAGAGATCAGTTTTTAGACAGTGTTATTGACCAAACCTTAAAAAGAGAACTGAAATCATTAATTCATGCCACCACTGCTTTGTTTTTTTTTTTTTGTTTTTTTTTTTTAGATATCTAGGAGGAGGCAAGGAGTAGAGCTGATGGGGGTAAGCTGCACAATGAAAAATTATTTAATTTTTCTTCTTGGTGTCAAATAAGATTTTTACACATTTGGCTTTAAGAAATTCTTCGACATTTAATATTTCAAATCAGATAAACTGACTAGATGAAAGTCTAGTAGCAGAGAATCATCAACATGGCATTAAGAAAATGTTTATAAATTGTGTTTGTGAAAAATGTTTGGTATACACATGGAAACTGAAATTCATAGAGGAACTCTGATTGACACCTGTGGAACACCACAGGACAGAGAGCAAGGGAAGAAATAACAGAAGAACTTTGTTACCCTTTGAAAGGTATCAGGTACAGTTCAGTGTCAAGTGCACAGGTGTTCTGTGATATAAGACTTACATAACACAGTCCAGCATATACAATACAGGTACAGTACATGTATCTTACATATTGCATAGGCTACGGTACATCATAAATCCATCACACAGTGAACATAATTTGCTACAGTGGTTGAGCACAGTGAAATGTAACTGTCTTAGAAAAATAAATATCGCAAAGGGAAAATATCTTTCTGATCCTCACTCCCCTGGGGACAAAGGCGTGTTATGACCTGACTTAATATTTATCTCTTCAAAGACACTTAAAATACACGGGCGCCATCCTCTCACGCTATCTCCTCTTCAGAAGTTTTCTTCCCTGGAACTTAAGATCACACATGTTCATAACTTCTATCACCCACAGCTGAGGACATGTTGACAGCAGGTTTAAAAACCTTAATTTAACTTGTCACAACCTCAGTGTGATGGCCTGTATAGTACTTCTATGAAGTTGTGTAGGTACCAACATAATATGTGCAGGTCTGCAGATCATATATAAACATATAGGAAACATGTAGAAAACTCTTAAACTCTAAAATTTACATTAGGCGACATTCAGAGATTACCAAGCATTAGTGCACTCACTGCAGCATGGGCAGCAATACAAATCCACAATCCAGTAACTACAAAGCCAACTTCAGCCTGGCCTCGTGTCTGTACTGCAAATTTATGAGGCTACTTTCACAGAAATAATACATTTCTGTGACATAATAATTTTTCATATAGTAAAACAACATCAAGAGGAAAGATTCAGATCTTAAAAATGTGAACTCATAGTCTATAGTGACCGTATGTTGTCTTTGATGAGGAGCATAATCCTGATACAATTTATTTAAACCTTCACTGTTATCACTGTGTAATCACTGTTTTTGCAAACTGACTTCCAGAATCCAGTGTGTTTGTGTGTTTCTTCTTCTTCTTCTTCTTCTTTTTCTTCTTCCAAGCTCCACACCATGTCAAGGCAAGTCAACCTGCTCATGTTTACTTACATTTCACCCTTTAATTCTGATGCTTCACCTTCAGATAAAAGTATTGCAGTGTGTGAGAAACCAAACTCAAACAAAAAACACATACCTGCTTATGAATCACTGAAGAGGTGACCAGGTGTGATAATAATACTGTAATTACCATGTATTTGATTACTAGAATTCATCATGGTGTTTGCTTCCCTAAAACAAAACACAATTTATTTAAGTTGTCAAAAGTTAGGCACCCCTGTTGTTACAAAAATATTGTGTTGATAATCTCATTAACCTCCTCACTGCCCCCTTTTCAAACCAAGAAACAGCATGTGCCAAGATAGCAACAGTAGAAGTTCTGGAGGACTAATGAAGAGATTGTTATCTCAGTTAAACTCATTAGCTCAGCAGGTTTGAAGCAAGAATGCCCAGAATACAATTTAGGAGATTACAGAGTAAGACATTCATTATCTGATTTGGAACCATGAAAAATAAACATTAGAAACCTACAATGTTCCAAATCGCTGTGATGTGCAACCACACCAGCTTAAACAAACAAGGATCAGTGAAAACTCAGACACCAAGAAAAAGGTGTTTCCCATTGGCAATGTGTGTGTGTGTCTACTGTAAATTTCAGTGTTTATTTGATTGCAAATGGTGTTCGGGAAGCTGGTGTTAAATGGGCCAAATGTTCTGGTATTGGAAACAAAATGCTCACATGCAGTGGCAGAAGAAGTATTCAACATACAGCAATGTAAAAAGACTCCATTGCTAGTAAGGGTCTTGTGTTTGAGATCATTCTTAAAAGTATAGAAGTATTATCATTACTCAGGTATTGTGAATGTAAAGTGAAAGTATTTATTTTGCGGAAAAATGTATCTTGCCGGTGATTTTTATAAGCTATGATTTTATTGGATTGTTTGTCAGGGTTTTGCTGTTGCAGCTGGTGAGGCTGGAGCTTGTTCTGTTCACAGTTAGATGGTGTAGTCTTGTGGTTCCTAACCAAGGGCTCAGGCCCCCTCCTAAGCGTCACAAGGTATATCGGTTCTGCCACACAGAACTGTGTTCATTTTTGGGTTTGTCTCTAATCTTGTCTTCTTCTGTGAAATATTAGATAATTTTACTTTTTTGTGTCTCAAACAGTCATTGAAATAAAAACACGTGCGAAGTTTAGAGGGGCAAAATCTCTTTGATGGAGAGACCCAGAGGCGTCTGAAATGTGATGAGGGGCCCCAAATACACGCTGCACAAGGGACACAAGCAAAAACATGTAGAAACCACTGGTGTAATCCTTAACAGTGCATTGTATTTACAGGCTAAGTGCATCAGAGAAACATAGCTGTGGCAGATCGAAAAGTATCATAACATGAAAATATGCTTAAATTAAATTCTGTGTAAGTACAGTAATTGAATGAATATACTTCCATCACTGCTCAAGCATCATATTATTTAATGTTAATGTTCAGCTGGTGTATGTGTAGTATAGGGAAAAAAGCACTGTAGTATTTGTTGTATGATCTGAGGACCTCCCTGTCATGATGAGTATTTTAATTTTTATATTTGGAGAACTAAATGCTTTTTATTACAGCATTGATTTGACTTTTACAAACTAAATAGTGCCTTTTAGCCATTATCATTACATGCTTGTATCAGTTTCATGCCGTCTTATGTGTTTTTTTAAAGTTTGGTTTTAGGGCAATAAAGACACAGGCACGTGTGCTTAGCCTACTTGCACAGTGTGTAATTAACTATGAGAGGGGCCTTAACTCTATATGCCTCTGTTTTTGAAGTGTAAGGAGATTTCTTCAAACACATGGCTCTGCGGGTTTTACTGGATGTGATTGGCTGTCATAGGATGTTCCAGCATATAAATGGCATCCATGTTAGTGATGAAGTAGATTAGTTTTCATCCCTGAGGAGACACATATTCAGCTGCTCTCTACACCGGGAAAAAAGGTGATGGATTTTCATATGAAAGAAATTTTACACTGTGTTAGAAACATAGACTGTATGTATTATAGGCCTTCATAGTCAATTATCTTACCTTAATTTGATTTTTCTTTAATTATTATTTTGCATTTTAAATTTCTAATATCGAACATTTTTATATGACATATCATATGTTTTTCTATAGGAAGAGTCATGATGAAGCTGCTGGTGATCACGATGTGCCTGCTGGTCACAACCTTGGCTGCCCCTGTAAGACTTTCCTAATATTATGTGTCTGTTAGTCTGTTAACTGATCCCTTTTTAAACAATTAAAAACTGCACCCAACACTACACACAACGCTATTGCTCACTTCCCTTTCTAAATCTAAATTTTAATTTTCAGCTTCCAGTGAGTGAAAGTAATGAGGTAAGACAGCTTTATTTTTTGTATCTTTTTTTTTTGTACTTTGTATGTTTTGTATCTCTCTGCCACAGCATGTCATTCCATGTTTTTGTCATGTCATCAAATGTACAGTCTGATAGATGCCTGACAGAGAGAGGATAATTGGCTTAATTGCAGAGCATGTCTGGAGATGTCTGGTATTTCTTCAGCAGGTTGCGGCACATGCTAATGAGGCCCTGAGGTGGATGGAGATGTACAGGCTGTACCAGCAGCAGGTAGTGGGGGTTCAGTGTAGTTTTACCAAAAAAAAAAATAGAGAGAGAAATATTTAAAAATATAAGTAATCTTTTCATGAATTCAGATAGTTTGGCTTTAATTATAATCATCTGTATTTTTTCAGGGAGTAGTTGGAAACCCCTTCCTTCCTGCTGCTGATGCTCCTGTAAGTTTATTTATACTGGATATTGTTAGACTATCATGACATTAGAAACTTTGTGTGTTAATCATGAATTATTCATTTGTTTAGGCTGATCCAGCAGCGGCAGCAGTGGTAAGCACACATACAGCACCAAGACATCTAATCTGACACAATCCAGTGTGAGTTAAAAGTGTTTTATTTATGCAGGTGGATGCTGCACCAGCACAGCCAGCTGACGTTCCCCCTCCAGCTCCTGTGGCTGTTGGAGATGCATCAGAAGAGGAGGAAGAGGTAAGCAGGCATTGTCATGTTAAACTGAACAGTTTGGAGGGAGGTAGTTGCTCCGAAGTGTATTTCAGAGCAGTTCTTTGTATAATGTTTACGCCACCACTGAATGTGCCGAGCTAAAAGAAGCACACAGTGATTATGGTTTGCCATACATGAACAACAAGATTTGCAATGAGTAGAGAAAACATAGGTGAGGGCTGCCTGTGGACACTGTAAAAACAACTTTCAGGCAGCAAAGTAGAATTCACATATTCACAAGAGGAGACAGGTGGGCTTCTCCTGCTGTGAATTTCAGTCAGGAGTTAAAAACAGACCTGCAGTGTGTCTCTTTCCCATAAAACAAATTCAGGACAAAAGCCAGAATGCCAGTGGTGTAAAAAAAAAAAAAAAGAAATACCAGGATCCAGAAACTGTGTAGAGAATTCAGGCATCAATCCTTTTATTATGTATACTTGTACTCTCTTCCTGTTGATAACATGAGTTCTTTAAAAAGCTGTAAAGAGAGCTGTCTCGCTGACAGTGACACAGACATTAGTTGAAAAGAAAATCAACAAAATGATCGAAACAAGGTTGAATCTCCTGCAGTTTTTCAGCACTGGAGTGTTCTCTCTTTTTGTTTTTTTCAAAATTTGCTTTGGGGGAAACAAACACAGCATTTTTATGTTCTTTGCAATGTTTTTAAAGTGGTACTCCAGCGATTTAGTAGTGCACTGTCATAATAAGGAGTTGCAGTATAGAAGGATTTTTAGAAACGCTTGAAATTGACTTCAGGATATTCTGAGCTTTACTGCCTATGGGTAAAGCTCCAATAATGCTTGAGCCTATGCAGTGGGATTTTTCATTAGACCCTCTCTGCCTAGTAAATGTCCACTGTGCCTTCTCAACTACACTCCACCAATTTTACACAGGCTCACTGTTAAATAATGTGTAATCTCCACAAACAAGCTTAGAAGTGTCCCTTGAGTAATTCTCTCACACTTAACGCTCCTCTAGTGCCACAAAGGAAAAGACATTATACAGCTGTGTTCACAGGCTGTGAAGTACTTTCCCCATGAGCAGTAATCTAACCTTTTTTTTCAGTGGATAGCAAAAAATATGTGGACTGTCTCCAGCAATATCAACTCTAAGTCAGTTACTCTCTATTTCCCATGCACAGGATGGGAATCCTGCCCCCAAAGCTGCAGCTCCTGCTGCTCCTGCTGCCCCCCTGAACTCTGATGAGGTAGAGGAGGCTGAGGAGGTGGAGGCAGCTGAGGCTGAGCCGGCTGTGGTTGAAGCAGCACCAGCAGAGCCGGCAGCAGACCCCGCAGCTGCTGTTGAGCCAGCTGTGGTTGACATCCCTGTAGATGCTGCACCAGTTGATGCCGCGGCTGTTGATGCTGCGGCTGTTGATGCTGCGGCTGTTGATGCTGCGGCTGTTGATGCTGCTACTGCGGATGTGCCTCCTGTGGATGTAGCTCCTGTTGACGTTACGCCGGCTGCCCCTGAGGTGGCTGTTGATGCGGCCGCTCCTGCCGCAGCCGATGTCCCTGCTGCTGCTGATGTTGGTGCCACTGATGCGGCCGCTGCCCCACTGGCAGCTGAGGTTGACACAGCTGGAGTAGCAGCAGATCCTGCTGCAGTGTAGTTATCTTCCTCTTATTACCAGCCTCCGTTATTAGTAGTTAAACCACAATGGGTGCTGTAGGTGAACCAATAAAGGATGAAAAAACTGAGGCTTGCTGAAAAGAGACTGGGGAAAAAATATGTAAAATGTGAAAAAAACTATCTGTAATGCTGTTTGTAAAGCAAAACAAGTAAAGTGTGTTCGGACAATTGAAGCTTTTCTTTGTGATGTGTGTTTTCCTGTCTTTAATCAAAATACTTTTCGCAATACAGTACTTGAAATTCAGTTGTGATTGATTAGTCACTGAATTACCATGCTACTGACATGACTATGATGACACTGGTTTTCTTAGTCTTTCCTCCTATTCCTGTCTCTCTAGACTGTCACTGCAGACATTTGTGCGTGTCATAGGAAATATAATATAATACCAGAACACTAAAACTGAAGCAGCTAAATGCACTTCATCCATCAAATAATTATATTATTACACCTGTGCTTTTACTGTGATACAGTGATTTCAAAAAGCCTACTCTCATCACCACAGACACAGACACAGACACACACACACACAAAAACAACTACTTCTCCCCAAATGATTCAGCATCTACAGTTCAAGTATGAACTGTGAAATTTGATGCCACACAACTGCAAACACCACATCAGCCAACAGGGAGAGCCACAGAAGCACAGGATATCTATTGCACCCCAAGGGAGGAGGATCTCCTGCTATTAGGGCACAAAACTCAACACTGACAGAGGGTCAGATTTATCTCACTCTCATGATTCTTATTCATATAAAAGGAGCCAGATCCACCTGATCTGAAATCTGAAATGCCCGGCACCATCTAATAGGATCAGAGCTGGATATGGCTGAGAGGTGCTGACTGAGCAGGAGATGCTGTGTGTGCAAGCAGACTAAATCCTCCACTGTCCCGCAGTTAGTCAGGAAAATTACAGCCTGTTGCAGATAAATGAAATAAATAAATAAATAAAAGAAGGTTCTGCACAGAATGGTTTTCAGTGTTGTGGATCCTCATTAACAAGTTAACTGAGGGTTGTCCAAACTTCTCTTGAACGTACCTTATCTCCCACTGCAGTGGACAAATAAGGAGGGTGAGTGACTTTGCCTCTCCTCTCCTCAGCCAACTCTAATCCACAAATCCTTATCAGGGTCACTGAGACTCTATGACACAGTTAGTTAGACTTCAATGCTTATAGGTGTCTAGCAACATTTTGATATTATTTTAAGTAGCATCCGATGATTGATACAATAAATCTGCTGCTGCTTTGAGTGGTCAGTTTCCTTAAAAAGAAAACCTTTAAAAAAAACTACACGAGGATCAAAGGAAAATGGACTTCACATTACATTAACAAGTGGAAAAGGTAAGTTATGACAAACTATTTTGCATTGTTTAAAATGTCTGAACAAGGAAAATATTACAGCACGTATGATGTGGATAAAGGTTTCTGACCTGATGTGAATAGCAGGACATATTGAGTGATAAATGTACCACATAAAGTTTGCTTATTTTATTTTCTGTTTTGTGTATTAGCACTAAATGACAGAAGATGTGAACTAATGATTTCGATGATGGTTTTGAAAAAGGCTGCTCTCTTCAGGAAGGAGATTTTTGTTATAGTACAATTGTATGCGGGGAGAACACAAACACCTTTTGGAGAAAGCATCTACTGTTACGCAACTGGAAAGAGTTCTGCTCCTTGTGTTACCCACTCTTAAACTTTTTTTCTTTCTCACAGTGTATTAAAACAGTGGAGCCACGTATGTAGGGCTAAATCTAAATGTTTTTGTCTAAAAAATTTCAGAAAATATTGAAGACTTTCCATTACAAGTTGCCAGAGACCAATGATGTCTTCTTCAAATGTATTGTTTTGTCTGACCAACAGTCAGATATTCTTTTTCATCATAGAAGACAAAGAAATCCACCAAATATTCACATTGTACATGTTGGTAGCAGTTTATTTCTGCTTTAAAAAATTCCCAATTGTTGAATAATTGTCGATCAACTAATCAAATAATGGACATGTATAGTTTCAGCTCTACATGTACATAATTTGGTGGTCTCATACAGCCAGAGAGTAGCTGTAGTATTTGACCTCCAGTCATGTCCAAAGCTGTTATCCTTACACAAAACCTCCCCTCATGATTTATCTTTGCAGGCTAAACTGCAGATCTGCTGCAATGACTTCTTCAGCCACCCTTCCCTGCCTCACTGTGCCGCCTCACACTGCACAACAAATTGCCACAGACAGCGAAGAGCACAGCGAGGATGACCTGTGAGTCCAACCTTCAAAGACACATGTCACGCTAATTCAAATAGAGGGCTTACAGTACATTAATGAGGAATAACAAAGTAAGACTTATCAGTTAATTAACTTCTTGTGTAACATGCTGTGTTTGTTCCAGACGTGAATCAAGTCCTCATCGTCTGCTCAATCTGAATAACAGTAACAACAATGAAGAGTAAGTACCATTATAGAGTCGGGAAGTGATAAGCAAAGCCCTTATAAAACAATTTTCCTTTGATGTTTCTTAAGTCATTTCAGTAAAGCTTAATAAATGTGTTAATTAATCCTTTTGCAGGGAGAAAAAGAAAAAAATGGAAAAAAGAGAAGAAAGAGAAGAAATAGTAATTCTGTTATTTAGCAAACCTTTTAGGAAATGTTGTTAAAAGAAAGATTTTGATGCACAGTTTTCTCTAATGCATTCATTCACATTACAGAAAGGAGAAGGCGGAGAAGGAGAAAGAAGAGGAAAAAGAGAAAGAAAAGGAGAAAGAGAAAGAAAAGGAAAAGGAAAAGGAGAAAGAGAAAGAAAAGGAAAAAGAGAAAGAAAAGGAAAAGGACAAAGATAAGTAAGTACATAATTTGGACCAACTTCCTTAAATACTGTACGCTTTCAGGTATTAAACTTACACTGTCTTCCACTCTTTTCATAGGCCCAAAGAATTGTTTGTGATTAATCCTGCTGGGAATCTGTATTACAACTGGCTGTTTGTCATCACAATACCAGTCATGTACAACTGGACCATGATTATTGCCAGGTGACCTATATAAAAATGATTCTCATTCAACATTGCAATTTCCCTGCCGTTCAAATGTCTGTGTGATTCCATTCGGCTTCATATGAAGCTGTTGCAAACCATTGCAATTTTAGCTATGTGCAAGGAAACAGCCTTGCTCTTTTAAAAGCTGATGGGAAGTTTTCTTCTTTGATTCAATTTGAATACATTCCAACAATGAATGCTACACTCCGTGTTAGTTGACACTAGTAAGATTGGCACCTCATTGGCTGCAGCTGTAGCACAATAGGACACAGTGGTGAAGGAGATGAACATTATTAACTTACAAAACACACTGCTGCTTCTTCTTCCACAAACAGGGCTTGCTTTGAGGAGCTGCAGCATAACTACATCATTTACTGGATGGTGTTGGACTACACCTCAGATGTAATCTACCTGGCTGATATGCTTTTCAGGACCAGAACAGGTAAAAAACTGATGTAGGCTTAGCCTTTCAAACTACAGAAAGCCTTTTAAAATCTGTTGAAGAATAGGTTTCCATTTGTACAAGCAAATATAGAAGATACTTTTGGTTGGCATTCAATTCCAACATTTTTCTCAAAAACTTGTGTATAATGTGCCTTTAAATTTGTACCTCTTGAAACACAGGTTACCTCGAGCAAGGTCTGATAGTGAAAGACGAGAAGCTGCTACGGGAACGCTACGTCAGCAGCTTCCAGTTTCGTCTCGATGTGTTCTCCATGCTGCCCACTGACATCTTCTATTTCGTCCTCGGCCTTGACTACCCAGAGATCCGCCTCAACAAGCTGCTGAGAATCGGCCGCATGATGGAGTTCTTCACGAGGACGGAGACTAAAACCAACTACCCTAACATCTTCCGCATCGGTAACTTGATCATGTACATCCTTATTATCATCCACTGGAATGCCTGTTTCTACTTCTCCTTCTCCAAGTCTATTGGTTTTGGGGCCGATGACTGGGTTTACCCGGCTCTGGATGATCCTGATGAACCTGACTTTGGGCTGCCCATGAGGAAGTACTCGTTCAGCCTCTACTGGTCCACACTGACCCTGACCACCATCGGCGAAACACCACCACCAGCCCTGGACTCTGAGTTTCTCTTCCATGTGGTCGACTTCTTAGTCGGAGTCTTGATCTTTGCCACAATTGTAGGAAACATTGCCACCATGATCTCCAACATGAATGCTGCCCAAGCCCAGTTTCAAGCCCGAATCGACAACATCAAGCAGTACATGCAGGTAGATGGTCGTCCTCTTTCTGTTATAAAAAATTGGATCAACAATCATCTGTTGATTGTGTTGTTTTTGTTCTTGCTTTCTTTTCATTAATAGGTTCGAAAAGTCAGCAAGGAACTTGAGTTGCGAGTCATCACGTGGTTTGACTATCTGTGGAATAACGGAAAGGCGCAGGATGAAAGAGAGGTGCTGAGGTATCTTCCAGACAAGCTAAAGGCTGAAATCGCCATCCAGGTCCACATGGAGACTCTAAAAAAGGTTCGTATTTTTGCAGACTGTGAGGCAGGCCTGCTGATCGAGCTGGTGCTCAAGCTGCGGCCTCAAGTCTTCAGCCCTGGAGACTACATCTGCAAGAAGGGCGACATTGGCCGTGAGATGTATATTATCAAAGATGGAAAACTTGCAGTTGTTGCTGATGATGGTGTCACACAATTTGTTGTGCTGGGAAGTGGCAGCTACTTTGGTGAGATCAGTATTCTCAACATTAAAGGCAGCAAGGCAGGGAACAGGCGGACAGCAAACATCCGTAGCATTGGATATTCAGACCTCTTCTGCCTGTCCAAGGATGACCTGATGGAGTCACTGACAGAGTACCCGGATGCTAAAGGCATGCTAGAGGAAAAAGGCCGGCAGATCCTGATGAAAGATGGTCTGATAGAGTTGGACCCATCTAAAATCTTGCCTGAGGTACAGGAGCTGGAGGAGCAGGTCAACAGACTATATAATACAATGGATCTGATGCAGACCAAGCTGAAGAAGATTCTGGGAAATTACAAGAATGCTGACAAGGCTCTGAGACACCGCATCACGGATCTGGAGCGCCTGACAGGAGAAGAGGTAGAGGAGGAGGATGAAGAGGAAGAAGAGGTGAAAAAGGATGGGGAGAAAAAGGAAGAGGAAAAGGTAGAAGAGGGGGAAGAAGATGGGGAGAAAAAGGAAGACGAGGAAAAGGGTGAAGAAGAAAAGTCTGCGGAAGCAAAAGATGATGAAGGAAAGGGTGAAGAGGAAAAAGAAGAGGAAGAGAAAAAATAAGCCTAAAGCTCCTGTAAAATACCAAGCACTTTTCTGTGTAGCCACAATAGAATATTTCCCACAAAGATATCTTTCTTACGGGAGTTGCTTCTTAAATAAATCACTCATACTTAAAAACTGTAAAAGACAAAAATAACAAACACTAGAGACGGACTGAAATACCTACTGGAGCTTGTCTTCAGTTTCAAGTATTGCCATTGTGTATATATTATAAAATTAAAGATGGTAATTCAGTGGACAGATATTGCCAATGACAATATTGACATTCAATTCAAATAAAGTATTGGCTTCAGTTGTCCTATTTATTGTGATTTTCATGACTAAATATCATTTACTGACAGACTGCTGTTCCCAGCCCTGCAGTAAACACTGCTGGCCACATGAGGATAGTAAATAGTCAGGATACAGGTACATTCAGTAGCTCTGCTCATGTGTTACAAGTCATACAACTTTGGAAGCTCTTGGACTGCAGCACACTCTCAAAAATAGCTAATCAATCAATGACTGCTAATATACTATTACTACTACTAATAATAATAATAATAATAATAATAATATAAGGCAGATTATTATTGTCATTACTATCGACAGCAGTGAACAGTTGTTATGTTAAATTTGGCCATTGTCAGATTTTGACAGTCATTTAACCATTGAAAAGGTTGTTCCAACTATGTGTAACATTATGAAAAAATGTAGCCTCCCCTTTTTTTTGTGTTGATCTGAGGTCATATAATTTGGTCCCTCCCCAGTATGTGATTTGTAGACTATGCTGCAGTATTTTAAAATCAATTGTCCAACTTACTGATCACCAAACAGAGACATGAGAATATAAATATATATATATATCCTTAGTGTGGACATGAATTGAGTGAATTCCTTCTCTTCAATCAGGGCAAAAAACAGAAAAAATATACATTGTTTTGTTTAATAGAAGTGTCTGGTGACCTCTCAAAATTTTTGTGGGATGTTTTGGTGCAAAATCTTCTCTTCATATTTACACTCACATATTTATTGTTTATGTTTTTATGAGCTAATTGAAAACTTAAACTTTAGGCTTCAAACAGTTATTTAAATGAAACCATCTGAGAAGTCTAGAGGGGAAACTTCTGCTTGATGGAACTGCTGTCAGCTCATCTGAAACATGACAAGGAACACCAACAATACACAATTGTTTTATAAGGGGTCATATCAGGGTGGGTGCCACTGGCCTGAACTGCCCGAGTGAATGCATGAATTGATTTAAGATTGGAGATTTTCAAATAAAAAAACACACAAGTGCCCAAAAAAGAGACATGTTTATGTTCAATTGACAAAGACCTCTGGTGATCGTAGTAATTATGAGAAAGTGAGGTGATTTTATCAAGTCTACAGAGGGAGGAGGTTGAGGTGGATAGGTAGGTCAGCAAAACAACGGGAGATCATTGTTCTTTTCCCATTTCCAACCGACATTGAACATAGGTTTATTTTAACCCTGACAGTGACTGTTCCCTGACTGTAACCATGTTTTTATTAATGTAACCATGGAGACGAAGGTCCCCTAACCTTGACAAAGTAGTATGTAAGCCAAACCACAATGTTTCCCAAACCATAACCATGTTGTTTTTGCACCTAACCCTAAGCAAATATTAACGATAGCACGGTGACATCATAAATGTATTATGAAACCGTGATTTTAACAGTCAAAAACAAATTATACTAAATTTTGAGAATTTTCTGTAAGATTTACTCTGGTTACAATTTACAATTTGCATAGGCTATGTAAATATAATAAGCTCACAACAGAAGAACTATGAGGCCAAAATAGATTTATGAGACCTAATTTGAAAGGTAACATATTCTAGTTTCTGAAAATGTGCTTGTTTTCATGGTCATACATTCCGACGGAGATAACGTCATTATGTCGCGACTTGCGCGGCGCTCGCCACTCGGTTCAGCCAGATACAGTAGACAAACCTGTATAGAGGATCTTTGGTTCAGCACACTGTCCGTGAAGTCGCGGAGGACAGACCAAAAATGGGTGGAGGTTCCAGAACTTCTAGCAGGACTATAGACTGTGTATAAGCGGACACATCCACACATAGTGCCGAACTACAACAAGCTATAGACTGTTAAAATCATGGATTGTATATCTTAAAACACACCTGACATGCCTACTTGGGTAGAAATCTGTCGCCAAGAAAGGCTTATATTTCGGGGTATTCAGAGACACAAAGGATCAGTTTCTTCTCCATTTTTGTTTTGTGCCATAATTCAATAGCTGTGTTTCAATTGGCTGTGCGGAAGGTTGTCACAGCGCGCCGCAGTTGAACTTTGACCGCTCGCGCTAGCAGGTGGGGTTTCAGAGCGCAGCGGTGCAGTTACCGCGATCTGTCTGAAAGCAGCATGGTTACACGTCGTCTTCCCAGGCCAGAGCACATGGATGCATTATAAGACCTAACCTGGAAGCCAGAAACTTTTTTGGCATATGCACCAAGCAAGTAATTCCTATAGAACTAAACCCCCTTGAAGTTGATTGGAGGCCTCCATTTTGTAGCCAAAAAGCTAACAAACAACAACAGACACGCTAAAGCCCTTTAGATTTTTGTGATCTGTGAACCCTTCAGACTAAAGGAATACAAGGAATGGAGGAATGGAGCGAGAATCGTAGTTCTACACGTCTGAATGGTAGGCAGTCACCACCGCTGGTACAGAATACTGGTAGATGTTAATAAATTATATTTACGTGCTGAATATTTGAATTCTAGAGACTCTAACCGATCTAAGGAGGTACAGCAAGTCTATTTTGACATGTGTTTAAGCATTTACTCTGTCAGAACCTACTTGGCTCGTACACAGGCCAGCAGTCCGTATGAGCAATGTTTGACAGGGCACTCTCCAAACTGTAGACTAAATAAAAGATTCTTTATCTAATGCAAGTTACCTCTTCGCTTTATTATTATCTTTTATTTGATATAAAGCAAATTAGCTCTTATATATATATATATATTTATCAAGTCAAGTCGGTCAAGTGGTTTTCTTAGCAGGATTTTTTTTCCCCTCTATTCTTTGTTATTCAGTGGCCACAGAAAGTATGGGACATTTTCGCGATAACGTGTGTGTTTCACATCAAAAGCTCTAAAATTGCCTTCTCTTGCCAGTACTTTATGCGCACATACACAGACTTCTCCTGTGAACAGAATTGAACACTTTATTCTCAAAGCCAGGCAAATGCCACACACACACACACACTTAACTTCTTCCTACAAATAACAGTGTGAGTGCAGCTGAGGATGTGACAATTGATCATCTTTTGTGTCGGCCTGTTGGCACTAAAGACTAGGTGGCACCAGCAGAGTGACATTCTCTCTGTAATGAATAAATCAATAAGTTGATAAAGCCAAGCCAAGCCAAGAAGAAAAGCAACCAATTTGTGATAACTGGCACAGCAAGTATGACAGAAATGGTGGTGATTTGTTGGCTTTCTGTGGAGGAGCTGCATGCACCACTGAATTATAAGTGACAGTTTTGTACATCCTGGAGTAGAGCAACATCTTTGTGTTAATTACACACAATGACAGCAGATGGTTTGTATTGCTTTATTGCAGATTGTAGCAATCAATAATGAATCAATGTTTTTTCATTTAATAGAACAGACTTGTGTCAAAAGTTTCCTGTTCAAACAAAATATTTGTATTACTTGTTTTGTTGGCCATGATACAAAACAAAGAAAAGTAACAAATATTCACATTAAAGAAGCTGAAGCCAAAGATTTTTTTTTTTTGCTTGATCTGTCAGCCAAAAAAATTGGCTAATTGTTTCACTACTAATTTGATTTGTGCAAATTTGTTGCAGTTATGCTAGAGAAGAATGTTAACAGAAATTTGTTGCTTACAGAGCAACATAATATCTGCATTTCCTCCAGTGTATCCATTTTCCTGGGCACATTTACATTGATGCAAGTGAATGTCAATGTTGTTTAATATTAATTTGCTTTTTAAATGAAGAAATGAAAAAATGTGAAACAAAAAATGCAATCAATGCCAGGACCCAGGGCCCTGTATAAAAATGTACACATTTGTGTTTAACCAAATTACCATAAACTGGGGGTCAGCAGGGGCCCACAGCTAATTCTTGCCCTAGGTCACTTGTCACAAGTTAATTTGGCAAAGAGTACATTCTCTTTTTTGAAAAAATAATGTTAACTCAATGTCCACTTACTAGCTTTTTGTGGTACTTTTAATCCTATCTCAGTCTTCATCAGTTGATGATTTTGCTAAGTTGTAACAGAAATGTCTGTTACGTTGGTTTCATGAATGTACTGTATATAGCCATTATGTAATTATGTACATGAACGTTAATATAAAATGTCACTACATTTGATTCCATATGTATTTTAAATTGTAGATGTGAGATTGCTTATATATGCAACAAGTTTCCTCATCATCACTGGACCTGATCCTTTAAATCCTTTGTTTTCATCTGGAACTATACAGCACACCCTACATTGGATAAATATTAATGTCACATACTCAGCCCCCCTATTGTCATGAAACTCAATTGTGATAACCAATGAAAATGTCTTCACAGTGAAGTGATGGAGCGCATGCCATTTATCCCGGGGAAATTGCTGCCTATAAGGCTGATTTCCCAAAGGAGATATTTCTCCGTGGGATTCAGAGCCCAAGGGGCTTCATTGTATTGAACAGTATTAGCCCAACAATCATCAAGAGTAGAGTAAAAGGGTTATATTTTATATTAGCAACAGATGAAGACATGAAGCACAGTATTAACCTATTTACTTGTACCTACCATATATAGAAAGTGTCTTAAAGGATAAGGCTGGCATTATTCTATATCTTTGTTACTGTCAACAAATCCCATAAAACGACCAGAACCAAAAACAAATTAGTGTGTGTCTCAATACTTTTCAACTTCCATACCCTGTCTGTGGCTGTCAGCCATAAGCACATTCGGTCTTTTGATGGGATTTGTTGACAAATAAAGAATAAGAATATCACCAGACTTGTCCTGGAACTATTCGGTCACCGGAAAGACCCTCAGTAATTGTCTTACAGAACCCCTCCGATGAAAATCATGACATATCAGACTTTTTTCCCAAACAGCTGACAAGTTACGAGTTAGATTAATGCAGAAATAGTGCACACTGAATACAGACATTATGTGTTTACCAACATGTAACCAAAACCACAATAATCGCTGTGACCTTAACCGGAGCTCTATTGTTGACCAAACCACTGACAGGACTGTGGATGTGAACCCTGGTCTGTGGGCACACTTTGAGCAAACCCAAATGCCTCTACCTGTGGGCTTCATTCATTCAAAATGAAAAATTGTCTCTGAACATAATCCTGTCAGCAATTACGTATCCAGGAATACATTATTTGTTGTTGAACTAAACTACTGTTTATTTACAGTAAAAGTAATTTGTAGCAAAGAGTGTTGACCGTGGAGACAACTTTACCAGTATTCCAGGAATTATGTTCATGTGGGAAGATTCTGCACCTCAAGTATTTCTGGGGCATTTTTATGCCTTTTTAGAGATTTGTCAGTGGAGAGGTCATAGGAAGTGAGGGAGAGAGAGAGATGGAAAATAATAAAGGTCCAGCGATGCAAAACCAGGGACATTGAGACTCAGGGTAACCCCCAAGACCACTGAGGCACCTCCACAAGCTTTATAGTCTGAATTACTTTTTGAACATATTTTGAAAAACTCATCACACATAATTGCAGCTTTTGCAAAAATAATCCAATACTGACATTGTTGTCTGGCAGTTGGCTTGGATTTCATATACAAAACATATTGTAAAATAAGATTTGTCTTTGTTAATGTCATGGTCTCAGCCTGGAGGCTCCAGGGTTTTGGTTTTTTGGACTTTTTTGGACTTTCTTGATTTGGTTTTCTGTGTTTTGGGTATTTCTAGTGTCTAGTTTAGTCTTCCCTGTCTTGTGCTCTGTTTCCCCGTGCACTTCCTGTTTTATTTTGTAATTTGTTTCCTTGTGTGTCTCAGTGTTTTGCTTCCTGTCTTGGTCCTGTTTTCTGTGTGGTGATTGTCTGCCCCGCCCTAATGTGTTTCACCTGTGTTCAATCACCCTTGCCTCCCTTGTCTATATAGTCTTTGTGCTCCTCTTTGTCTGGGTCGGTTCGTCTGTTTATTTCTGGGTTTGTCCTCATCAGTTCACGTCGTCTGTTCATGTCTGGTTGGTCGCAGAGCTGTTCTCATCCTGTTCATCTCCGGGTTTGTCCTCAGTCTGTTCTTGTTGCCTGTTGTCTTTCCTTGTGGTTCCCTGTGCTTGTTTTTTAAGTTCTTTTGTTTAATAAACCTGTCTGCGCCGTCTCCCAAGTGTTGGCTGCATTTTGGGTCCACCCCTACTTACCACATACCCTGACAGTTAAGATTTATTTTGTATATTACATTATTTTACTGATTATCAGGATTATTTACATAAATCAATTCATGCTAACTACATCTATTCTCATTTTCTGTTCTATTCCTTGTTCTAAATGGGAACTATATATTATTGTGCATGTTACCTATAGTGTAAATGAAGAGATTTTGGAACATATTGTCCTCTTGTTCCTTAAAACCCAGAACAACGATCGGTACATGAAAGCTTCTCTCCTGTCACTCTTTTAATGGAGCTTTATTGACATAAACTGCCAATACCCTGCCAAGCCCTCTTTCCCCAGGTCTCACAGGTCGTATAACACTAACAGTCACACCCGCAGATTGGTGTCACAATGTGAAAGTATACATATCGTATTGTAGAAACCCTGCATTAACAGAATGGAAAAAGAACCACATTTTTTGCTGGTATTCTAACACTTTAGCATATCTTAATGTGTCATTATCATTAGCATCATTGTCTGGAGCAAGAGTGCTTATCAGAGTAACATTCAACATTCACAGATGATTCCTAAAGGCTCACTCCTAAAGTCTTCAACCTGGCTTGGTATACTGTGACAGCAACAGAAGGTCTGGTCCGCCCGTCTGTATGTCAAATGTCTTATTACTGCTTATTTGAAGTTTACATTCATAAAACTGTCTGACTCTGTGTCAAAATGTTTTAGCAGCACAAACATGCCCTCTGATAACCTTTAATTGATTTGTGTGTAACTGTCTGTTGGTCAATAGTCACATTCACTTTGTGCACAAAAACTAAAGTACAATAAACTTCCCATTATATTGGGAAGGAATGCAGCGCTCAGCTGTCAATGACTGGAGTAAGGACTAATTAGGAAATAATTGAGGAGCAATGCTCTTTCATTAGCAAATAAATTGCTGTCCCTGGTTACATTTTGAATTGATTAGAGAAAACAGCCCCGAGCCCTGACATGAGTTCTGACACACCACGGCGGCAGCTGTGAAAAGAGCTGACGACAACGCTGCAGCTGAAGCTACGTAACCGCTGCTCTGATATTTTTACAAGACATAGAAATGCTGTAAGAGACATGCCAAAAATGTCATTTCATGTCAAAAAAATCTAATTACCTAACAACAATCAAGTATCTGCCATGAAACACGCACATAACAAAACCACAGCCAGACAGCAACTCCACAGTACCTCATTAAGCAGCCAGTCTCAAATATCAGAGTAGAAAACAGACAAGGGTCAGGACTGGACTCTGCGACAATATGCATCACATGCAAATTAAGTATTTTTTAACCTTGGATCTTTTGTTTGTGTCATGTAAACCACAATATGTCTAATGGGGCCCAGAAGGTGTTTTTATATTGTATGTATGAGAATTAAGAGGATGTAATTTGTGATGTTGAACTGTATGGCATTATATAGAGAAGTGCTTATGTCATTCAGCCTATCCTCATTGATATAAGTGGGGTGGACAAAACTATAGAAACACCTGTCTGTATCACACATTACAATTGAACAGCACCATAAACTGCAGCCTCCACAATTATCATACAATTTAATTGGACATTAAGAATGTTAGGATTCATTGCAGGACCGCTGCATGAGACCACATTGGTTTTAACTGGGTGCTGTAAAAACTGCCAGCTGTAGACTCTTACATGTCATCCCATTTCTTCTTCCAGCCTGTCTGTAGTCTGCCAATGAGGATTAAAAATGACAGGAAAATTTTGATTTCCACCGAGTATTAAATCACTTATTTCACTAAATGTGGTTTTCATCATAATTAGGCGAATATCAAATGTCAGTGTCAGAGAGTGTTGTCAGAAAAAATGACAGAAAAAATGGAAAAACTGCAAACTTTTAATATAAACCTATTTCAGTTTTTCAAATTTCTCTGGGTCTCAACTCATCATTGTCATATTCATTCCTCAGCGAGCAGAGCTTAATGTTTCCATCACATCCCCTCTATCTATTCAAGGGAGCTGAAATGCTCAGGAACTACAAAATGATGATTTCAGAGACCTGGTCTTTCAAATCAGACTTTTAAAAGGAATGACTTGTCAGTGATTAGTTTGTATGCAACTCACTGCATTCCTCCTTGCTCCAAATATATATGTGCAAACTGAAATACCCATTTAGGTTGATCTCATTTCCCACTGGTTCATCCCTGAATATATTACACATTGTCATATGTATTCTTTCATTTAAAAAATAATGGCAAGACTTCCACTTTTCTTTAATCAAGGTTGCTCATATCATACAACAGACAACTGGAGAACCCCTCAGGGTTTTTAATATTGATCAAAGACCCATGTAAAAGCCATAGAAATTATGTCCATGCCTTCTGTAAATGGCTACCTGAATTTAAAAAAAAAAAATTTCCCCACTTTTTTTTCAATTAGTGGACGAACTACCTTTGGGGAAAATATTTCGTACTTTGAAGTTTTTAAAAATGTTTCCTTCACAGTTCATGGAAGGAAAACACCACAATACACTTTATGTTGACATAATATCAATATCCATAAATTCATAACTTAATCTCTGAATATGTATGATCTGTTTTCACACTGCACACACTGGCCTGTTATTAAACTGAATCTCCATCATAATACTTTTGGCAGCATTTGCATACCCCGGGGGACAAAACTTCTAAATTGTGAGTTTCTGATATGAATTTCAATCAGCATTAACATGCGGGGTTGCAGAGCAGAACAAATGGCTCGTTTGATTTTGGTGGGTTGAGCCTAACACATAAACTCCCTTGTTTGATCATTCTTTGTTAACAGCATCTTGTAATGATTCGGTGTTTTCTTAATTATGGTTTAAATAAGATTTTATTCCTGCAGTACACAACCCTGTGGATAACTCAAAAATATCTTGACACATAATGTTTAAGATATTTGAATGTGCTCGGCTTATAATCTACAGACTGTTTTTTTTTTTGTCACCTTTTGCAGCTTTTCCACGTTTCTGTATGTCTGCGTGAACACTATAAATAACTTAGGATGAAGTTGTTAAGTGTGAAATGGAGCAGTGAAAGACGTCTCGCTGTGTTGTGGTACAGTATAACGCATCTGCAAGACTTCACAAGTGAGACCTGGAGCAAACTGCAATCGCATACTGCAGTGTAGCCTCGTGTAGTGACAATGTCTTACCACTGCCCTCTCATATTTAAATATTATGTGATTTCAGTGTTGATTCCAGCTGCTTTTTAGCTCATAGAAAACTAAGTTAAAATGCAATGTCACTTGAGTGTGAAGTGGAGCCCTGCTGTATTATAACATGTGTGTTGTTTCTAAGAACAAAATCACTCTGGGTGCCTGTGTTGAAAAGCTTTACTGGATTGATTGGATTTGATCAGCCATTGAAGACATGTAAATGTAACCCGTGTAGAGGTTACCATAGCACTAAAGGCTATGTAAGCAGATGAAGGAGGTTTATTGGATGTGAACAGTTGGATGTCTAGAGGCAACTTCAGCCTGTTAGTTGTGAATGTTGGTCTGACAGAGAAGGGGAGAGTCACAGTCATCCTATCACCACTGTACATTTCTGTTCTCTCTGCAACACCGTGAGGATGATTGGAAACCTCAATAAGAGAAGCATTGATCCACCTTAAGATGATGACTTGCGCAATATCTGACAGCATTGGAAAACTCAGCATATCAAATCTAGTGAGAGCACAGCTAAGGGCTGAAAAAAATATATTGTGCACACACTCCATCCATCCGGCAATACCTGTAATATTTCAATATCCTGTTTGTGATTTATTTGAATTGCTCCAAGATCCTCTGAAGTGTCAGAGAAGATAAAGCTACACAGTGTGCGCCGACTGGTTTATATAGTGCAGAGAGAACCAGCGCGGCCCATCTGTTATTCATGAAGTTTGAAAACAGCAGCTACAAGTATCAATCAATCTCTTTCACCATTTGTGCCACTTGTGCGTCACTGAGTGCGCACGGCGCCCTGCCTGTTACCGCCGCCGCCGCCGCTGCTGTTGTTTGAGGAGAGGCTGTGCGCTCACACCCACATTCAACAGGCACTGGTGGATAGCTTACTTGTTATATGTAGGGTGTCACCGTGTTTTGTATTACTTCAACCTCTGGGGGAGATGTGAGCTTTTTAGGGGTAGTGATGCGTTGAAGTTGCGCGCTATGGTGCCTATACGCAAATCATCCCCCACTACTCCAGCTTTGCACCTCAGTAGGTAGAGCAGACTCGTGAAACAACCAAAGCTTCCACTATATTCGGGGGGAAAGGAGAGGAGGATGGCAGCTCCACATAACGGATCCAACATAACGGCGAACTACACTAACCAGTTTGTGCAGCCGCCTTGGCGCGTCGCCCTCTGGTCCGTTGCCTACAGCTCCGTGCTGGCGGTGGCGGTGTTTGGAAACCTCATCGTGATATGGATCATTCTTGCCCACAAACGAATGAGGACGGTCACGAACTACTTTCTGCTAAACTTGGCGTTTTCGGACGCGTCAATGGCCGCGTTCAACACTTTGATAAACTTTATCTACGCTGCCCACGGGGACTGGTACTTCGGAGAAGCTTACTGCAAATTCCACAACTTCTTCCCGGTCACATCCGTGTTTGCGAGCATCTACTCCATGACTGCGATAGCTGTGGACAGGTGAGCTCATGAAATGCTGTGAGCACAACATTTAAGGACTGACTGATGCTAAATCCTTCCCACGCCCCTAACCCCAACTCGCTGTTTCTCTCAGCTGCATGTGTGGGTAAATTAATTCTGTTTTTTTCAATTATAAAAGTAATAATTTAGATTTAGATTATTTTTTACGCACGTCTCTTATATGTGATGGAATAACTAAACGGTCAATATCAGTGTGTTTATTGAAGAAAAAATACAACCATGAGGGTATGAAGGTATTTGCTGTACCTCCAATCAGCCAAGAAAGTAGAATATATATATATTCCATTTTAATTCAGACCACCTTCAGCTGACCTTAATCTTTAAATAAGCAATGCTATACCCGGAGCACATACACAGATTATAATATTTTTAAATATACAGCATGTGCAGTATATATATCCTTGTCATCCAAACACTTTAATCTCAGCTGTTTCACGCATGATGATTTGGACAATTTCTGATCTTTCCACTTGGCTATGCTGCCTTCCACCAGCAGTGGCGGAAAATTGAATCTTGTGCTTAAGAAAAAAAAAAAGAGGAAAAAAAAGCTGTTATGTCTTGCTTGAAGACAAACTGCGCTCCATTTGGTATAAGGGTTATGTAATTAAATTTGATGTACTAACTTGTGCCCCCTTGCTCATAAGAACTAACTTATATAGAGTCCCTATCAGTGACATTTAAATTCTACTGATGGCATATAAACTTAGTCCCCCACATCAGGTTATGCCCCCCCGCTGATTTCAACATACATTTATTCTGTTCCCAGTGGTGGAGGAGTGGGCAATTGGAAAGGCGATTCCCCAGCAGGGTGACTGCCATCTCACACACCATGGGCCTGTTCCACACATTTATTTTTTTGTTTCACTGCCAATGAATCATAGACTGAAGCTGTTGTCTTGCAGAAAGTCTGCACTGCAGTGAATGACTGTGTGCGCCAACACCCTAGAGAAGATCAACCTCTCCATGTTTTCACGCTCTCTGACTTTCTTTCTTTCTGTCACATGCGCTCACATTATTCATCTGCTTTTTCACACATTCTCTTTCTTTCCTCTCTTCCACCTCCACCTCTCTCTTTTCATTCCCCCTGTAGTTTCCATTAATGTGGTGATGCAGTCGTCACTATCAGCCAGGCTTTGATACTGATCAGTGGACCATCATACGTCATAATGTTTGAATAAAGGGATTAGACTGATGAAGGAGGCAGCCACAGGCCGAACATAATGAAAACAAAAAGCACGCAGGAGCTTCGTGCAGGCACAGTGTGTGTCTCCAGCTCGTGTGTGTGTGTCATATTGTGTTGTTGCTTTGTCTGAGGTGTTTTCCTCCTCCAGTACTTCTCCTTGACACACAAAGGGAACAACTGCATTTCCTCAGGCCGTGCTCATTTTGGCTCCTCTACAGAAACTTCCATGCGTTTGTATTTTTGGTCTGCAGTGTCCATTCGATTCTGTCAACTGTGTACTGAGAAAGAGAACATCGCCATGACCTACATAATGTAGATGTAACCTCCGGTCATGCTTTTCCTAACCCCAGTATGGTGCTGTCTCCGCTCTGATGTCTTGAAATGGCATGAGGCCACAGTTCATGATCATCTGTGAATTTGTCCTTCCTGCTGACTCTCTGCGCTGCCAAGTGTGTTTCCTTGGGCACTGCAGCAGAATAAACTCAGGTTGCCGTGTGAACGGTAACTGGTGAAGCCTGAAAGCTTTTTATGACGACACGGCTGGTGACAGTTTTTCATTTCTCACACCTTTACTTTCTTGTGTTGAAGCTGTGAATGTGTTCAATGCAGTCATATCATTAGTGTCATGACCACATGCTACTCTACTACTTCACCATCATATTTACTTGTATGATGATATTTCAGTGTATTTGCAGCAGTATCGTGTTACACAACCTGTGTGCAGTTTTCCTGCATGGATACTTCCACACCACATGTGATGATGCGGACACCAGTGCACATTGACACTTTCTCTATACTTGAATCATTATCTGGAGTCCCTCATTACAACAACAGCCAATCAGAATATTCACATTATGCACTGTTTATGGAATATGTTTTTAAAAAGTGGATATATTTAAATCTTTTTTTTTACAGTACACATCTACCACATGGACACTTTGTACGCACATACAGTATGGTACGTTATATCTTTTTTGAACCACTCCTCTATATGTACAGTATGTCCTTCTTTTGTCTCAGTGAGTCTTTCTATTGCTCTATTGCAACGATTTGAATCCCTCACACTTCTTATTAGATAGTCACCAGTAATTGCGACTTTAACTCCCTGAAAGTTTAATGTTCTGTGCAGAAAGAGCTGGAGGAGACAAAAGTTGCTGATCACTGAGAATGAGTGCTGTGTTCCTTGAAGGGTCAGTGAAACTTAACTCATGCAGGTAGTTTCAATTGGATTTGTCCAGGCTATGAGATATCCACCTCTAAGATTACCAGTCTATTAGAGTCTAACTCCACCCCAGTACAATGAAGGTTAATGGGATTTCATTTGTGGCCCAAACAGTGTTGAAAAACGTTACTTTTTAGAAATCACCAACAGCATTTTATTTCACAAACAATGCTCTTTGGATGAAGGCAATCTTCAGACTCTGCTGTGAACTTTTTTCGTTGCGGCTACTTTCAGAAAAGTCTCTATTTACAAGCGGTTGACAGGTCTATGGTCTGTGGAGAATCCAGTCTAACAGTGACCTTGTCCCTTGAAGGAGATGTTGTTGTTGTTGTTGTTGTTGTTGTTGTTGTTGTTGTTGTTGTTGTTGTTGTTGTTGTTGAATTTTTAATCAATAATGTTTCAATGCAGTCAGCACCACAAACAAAAATCTATCAACTTTTATTGTATTGTGATGACAGCAGGGATCTCGAACATGGAAATTCCAAAAACTTGCACAAAATTAAACCAAATAATCTGCATGGTTAGATGTCACTGTTGGTAAGTGTAAGTAATTTTGTGATTGTCTGTTAAGTGAGGGTGGCTTAACTTTAAACATATTCCTCTCATCTGAGGGCATTCGCGCCAACACATGACATTTAGTTGTGCATATAATGTTTGGCTACTTGCATTGGAAGTCTCATCCAAAGTAATCTTTGTTAGCTAAACACCAGGTGGTGATAAAGTGAGTGTTTAGTTGGTAATGTCACACCATGGTGACATTGTTTCCCAAACAACACATTGTCCAAAAGCTTTTATGTTCATGACTCCCAGGTTTTAAAAAAAAAGAAGAAAAGAAATGATTTATTATTGTGCTGCTGTAATGTCTCTGTGATCATGCCCAGTTGATGCTAATGGCTCTGTGAATGTACTTTGATGTGTGTGCTAGGATACCAAAAAAAGTGTGTGTGTGTGTGTGTGTGTGTGTGTGTGTGTGTGTGTGTGTGTGTGTGTGTGTGTGTGTGTGTGTGTGTGTGTGTAATCTCTGTTTAGCTTATTCAAGTGTTACTGGTGTTGCACTGTGGTGATTGCTCAGTGGTTACAAGTCTATTAGATCAGTCACCGTTGTGCAAGCGTGTTGGATCCCAAATAACTCAGGCTCCTCTGGCACATACTTGATTGGACATCTAACAAGCTATTGTTATGCTGCCATACACAAGGGCCAGTGAGACACTCAGAATAAATGCCAAGCAATTACTGGTGAATAGACGGGCCATCTTAGTTGTTGTCCCTCAGAGAGTTGCAGTCACTGAGGCGACAGGACAAGGCCCATTCTTTACCCTCGTATGAAGATTGAATTAGTGGCCCTAAGCCTGCCTTATCAGCTATTGGAAATCATGTGGCATCCTGAGTTGGGTTCATGTTCACCTGGTAATCTCCTGCCAGTTTGGAGTGTTTCACTGTGTCATTCAAACGAAAATCTCATCACAGCTTTTTGGAACAAATCATCCAGCAGTTTCTCTGAAAATCAAAAACCGCAGTGTAATTGGACTTTTAAGGGCTAGAAAAAACTGTTTGAATTATATGTTGAATCTCCTGAATCTGCCGCTGACTTTTAGGTCGGAGAATTTCTATTGAAACTCAATCACATACTGCAGAGGTTGCTAAAATAAATCTGAGGGGGTAACGGGATGATTCAGGAAATATATACACAATACAGTTGCACAAGATTTGATCCACCTTTCTGACTTTTTCTGAAGGAAACAACCCAACGAGGTGAAAAGATTATCTCAACAGCCATAAAAGTATATATGAAATAAACAATTCACACCGATAGTACTGATAGTCACACCAATAGTCACACCAAGTCTATAATTTATCTGAACAGACTTCCTTGTTAAATAAAGATTAAATCAATAATCAATCAACAATTAACATGTTGTTGAGGCTTTAAACAAGTATGGCTTTTTAACATACTGACCTCCGCCTTGTAGGTACATGGCCATCATCCACCCTCTGAAGCCTCGTCTCTCTGCCAAAGCCACGACAGGAGTCATCGTCTGCATCTGGAGTCTGGCCGTGGTTCTGGCCTTACCTCTCTGCTACTTCTCCACCACCAAAACTCTGCCTCACAGGACCCTCTGCTATGTGGCCTGGCCCCGCATGTCCGACGACCCCTTCATGTGAGAAATATTAAGAAAACTGGAATTTGCTTTGATACCAGGCTGTGCAGCTCAGTTCTTTCCACTTCAGTTAACTGCTACAGCCTTGCCTGAGTTCAAGTGTAGCTTGCTTTAACTGGTTGCTCCATACAGGTTAATTACAATGTAATGAAGATTTTACACACCAGTTTAATCACTGAGTCATTTAACTGTTTATTTAACTGTCATAGTGGATCAGTTTGAAAAATGGTAGACACGACTGTTGGAAGAGCCAAAGAAATGTCCTCTTTTATATGTTTACACTGGGAACACATTGCATTTGACAGACTACAACCCTTTTCATTTACGTTGACACTGACATGAACTCTCAGAACTGTGCTGCTCAGTCACCGGTATTTGTAAAAAATGAGGATATGAGTTGTTTGTAATGGAAAATTTCTTTTGCACGGATGGATTTTTTCCGGGGACCTTGGATCTGTGTTTTTCTAATTTATGACCATACAGTGCTGTGATGTGTGAGGCAGCCATCCTCACCTCCACAAAAATGTCAATTATCTACATTATTCTTGAAATTCCAATTAAACTCACATTCATTCAGTGCCACAAGTATCAGGAATGCACGAGGCTCAGTCTGTGTTCTAGCAGAACATAAAATGCACTGTGGATGAAAATATTACACCAGTGAATATTTTATGAATGTAAACACTCTTCCGGCTTTTCCTCTCTTTCTTCCCAGGTATCATATCATAGTGACAGTTCTGGTCTACTTACTGCCTTTAGTGGTGATGGGCATCACTTACACCATCGTGGGGGTGACGCTGTGGGGAGGGGAGATCCCAGGAGACTCATCTGATAACTATCACGGACAGCTCCGGGCTAAAAGGAAGGTAGGCATGCTTGAGGGGGAAATAGTATTCCATTAATTAGAGAACACAGATATAACCTGTGGTGGTCCAGTTAGTAATTGTGAACATAATGATGTTTGAGCTCTAGAAGAACCAGGTATAATCTGTAATTTTCTGCCACTGAGCAGCCGGTGGCTCCAGTTAATTATTATCTCACTTCTATTTCATAGTCTGAACCCAAATAAGAGAGGGACCATTTGAGACAGTAAACTAATTTGACACTTATTCTCCTTAAAGAAAAGGAGATTTCCCATTTTACTGTTGATGTACATGCAATATACCTCTAGGAATTTGATTTAAACCTCTGTCTCTGTTAATTCAATCACTGTGACTAAAAGCATTTATTGTCTAATCAGGGAATCCCAGACCACCACCAAATCTAATTAATTGTTCATTGACCTGTTTTGTGTTCTCTTTATATTCATGATAATCTGTTGTTAAGTGTATGAACCAAAATAACTCCCTGTGAACTTGTTGTTGTGTTTAATCAGTGGAACTAATATTTATGCTTTGGAAATGATGGATCATGGTGGCACTGGACATCAGCAGCAACAGGACGACAGAAACATTATTTTTCCCCACCAAAGCAAGATCTCTGGGCTCTTACATTATTACAGATACATGAAAAATAGGAATATTACATCTAAGTCCTGATGGTGAAATTAAAAATGTCTAAAAAAAAAAAAAGCTCAACAACTAATTAGTAGTGGTTTTAATTTTCTGTTTCAGCGTACTGATAACTGTGATTGAAAAGTGAAAACAGCAGCTACAGCATATTGCAGTGAACAAGAGAAATGACTTTTGTCCCGAGTATGTGTGTGCGGAGGGTAGACACACTTCACTGTGAACATTGCAGGGGGAGAAAACCTTGATGCCACACAACACAACCTTTGTGGTTGTCACTCGCCTTCAATCAGCTGCTTGTCCATGCATCCAGACAGGTTCAAGCCCTGAAAACCAGCAGTGTCTTGGGGCATTATGAGGTTGTCCACACTTTGCTAGACACATCTGAAGCCACAGCCTCTATGTCTCCGGAGTCTGGAGTCTTGTTCAAGACGTTTTAACAATGGGAGTGTTTACTGCCACACTGGAGAACGAACAAATACTGAGTGAGGAAAAAACCTTTGACAGCAGATTATATATCATTAAAGGGGATAAAGGCAAACAAATCATGACACCTAGGCCTACTGCAGGTTCAGTTAATTACAGTAGAAGTTATATTACACCTGGCATACTACTGTAATGTATGTACCCCTTCACTAATGCTCTCCATCGTGTACCCAATGTGTTCATTTAAAGTGATATTAAACTGGATGATAATTATCTATTAATTACCAAAACTGGAAAAATATTTTAGAAGACACAGTGACCCTGGAACAGATTTTTCAGTAACTTTACATCTATACTTCTAGCGGCACAAGTTAGCCATTTCAATTTGTTATCAATTAGTTTTAGCTATCCTAGTAAACTTTTCTGCTCGCTTGCTAACTAGTTTTATTGCACTCCTATGCATTCTCAATCACAGCATGGAGTGCTAGGGTGTTAAAACCTTTTATGAGACTGTCCACATCTAAAAAACGACCACTTATATCACCTGTGCCAGCGCTTATTACAAGCCATAATTAGGTTTTATTGTCAGGTGACCTCTAGTGGCTGTAGTAATTATGACAGGAGCAAAGGAAGACGTGAGTAATGTAGTTTAAAGAGAATGTAAATGTACTAAGGATCAGCCTCTCCCCAAATCTGGAATCCAACACTGTATGTGTGTTTATTTTCCTCCTGAGCTACTCCTCAATCTTTCCAGATACTCCCGGCAGCTCCAGAACTACCCCCCTGGCGTGCATCTAGCCCTGTTTGGTAAACAATGAAATAGGCTTAGACACCAGATTGATTTTTTTTGTGGAAATAACCATCAAAAAGCCGTTACGTCACCACAACGTCACCATAATGAGTAAAAATAACCAAATGCCCGCAGCTCAGAGAAATCAATACCAAACAAAATAATTAACAAAAACAGACATGCAAAATTAACACAAAATTAATAAACACAACCGGGATGACAAACACAAGAAAGTCTAGATGTGCCCACCACATACACACACTCAAATCAATGCATTTGAAGTTATTTAAACAATAGTAATGGATTTAAACATTAAGCACATTGTATCTAGACACTGTAAGGCAGCTACCATTATAAGCTGCTACAGCGTCTACTTGTGATTTATGTCAGAGGTCTGGTTGTTAGTGGAACGGATGTGTTACTGGTAAACACACTTTGTAACAACCACAGTTTGAAAGTCAATGTGTGTTCCTGTCTGCAGTTCACAGTGTGATACAAGATTAGCTGCTGTATATTACTGTAATAAACCAGTGAATGGTCGAACCCCAACACTAAAAAAATGTTAATATTGGAACAAACAGAGGTGAAGCTCCCAGATAAAACTCTGCTTTGGCATCATGTCCATTCCTCTACATGTATTCAATGGAAAACATTATTTTGCTGACAATTTTGACATATCTCGGTATGATTTCTTGTGGGTCCTCACGATTTTCCCAAGTTCCTGGGTACACACAGAATTGTTGCCTGAAGGCAGGATCCCCATTTCTGTTTCTGCCTCTGCATGCTCCCAGCTTTTCCTTAAAACCGGTATTGGCTTCACTACGGTAGTCATTATTTCTGAGTCTTCTGGACAGAAAATGTGTCTGTGGGGTATCCATCTCCCCTGTAGCTGCACAGATCAATAAGTTAAAAGGAATATTTGTGTGTCTGGGTGTTTGTGGGCTGATCTCCACAGGAGTACTCAGGTTTTATCCAAATGTTTTCAGGATTACATTCCAGACAGACTGTTTATTTTAGTGCCTATTTCAAAAGCAGTTTGCAGTGTGTGTGTCTGTGTGTGTGTAAATTATAGCATATAAGCATCACTTTGGGGATAAAGTGTGCTTTCTAGTATGTTTATGTTTCAACCTCTGTCGTGTCCTTATCGCTGGTCACATTGTACAGTGTCTTTTTCTTGGGGATGAATGTCATGCAGGTTGAGAGTTTAGTGCTCGCAGGCTCTCGTCAGAATAGGTTACAGAAAGGAGCAAACAGCTCAGGGCAAAACTGTCCAGCACCAAATAACTGTCTGGCTCAAAAGCTAATGTTTTTACTGTATCCCATACCAAATAATGGTAATACTTTTGGTACAGTGGTAATGGTAATTGTTAATCTGCTTAATTCCTTAAGTGTGTTGCTGATGAACACTATTGAGCAAATTCACGGCACAAAGGACACTGATCAGCTCCTCTCAGCTCAAAAAATTAAAACAAATTGTGGTTGGAGGGGAAACGGCTGCAGGAAAACTAACCATTAAAGAATGTTATATCCACTCATATTACAACCTCTCATATTAAAAGTACATTCAAAAACTTGGGATTTTAAATCTCAAGATATAATGTTAAAAACTAATTACATATTCACCATAGGAGTGTCTCTTGAAATGGCGCCCCTACGGCAGCAAGCGTACTAGACCTCGGTTGTTGTGGTTACTATAATGAACACACGGACTGTACAGAGAGCGGCGTGCCTACCTTCATCGCTATGGTTACTATGATAATGGTTATGGCTTGGTTAGGTTTAGACGCTAAATATTTAGGAAAAGATTGAGATTTCGGGTAAAAAAGTACTTCCTCAACATTATTTGATCTTTATTGTCATGGTTACAACACGTTTCACATGGGGATTGATCTCCGCTCTGCTGTGTCATAGTCCTGTGTTTTATTGACCCATCTAGCCACCCCAACCTTCTCCTGGCATGGACATTGTCACTCTCATTATGCTATGTCACCGCACATTTTCCCATTACTCCCGTCATAATTACTACAGCCACTCACCTAACAAGAAAGCGTAACTACAGGTCAATATAAACTGCGGCACAAATGACCTATGGGCTTGTTTTTTACAAGACAGTCTCCATGGAAAAGTCGAGAGGATTCATCCTCTGAGTGCCATGAATATCTGTACTAATTTCACAGAAATACATTTCTCAGTTTTTGATTGATAAAAAAAAAAATAATAATCCATTTACCTCTGTTGCACTTGGTTGGCAGCAGATAATTTAAACTGACCATTTAAGATGATGTTAATGCTCATAGAAAAATGATCTTCTCCTTCCCTTGTTTGACCAAGAATGGCCCTTAAGTAATCAGTGACATCATCCATGACCAGAATTTCCTATTGAATGTGTTGAACAGTGGCATCTTTAAAACAGCTGTTCCCCTCTCAAGAGATTGACACTAATTTATTTCGAGGACACTAAAATGAAATGAAATGAAGCAATGAAGCAGGAATTGGTAATTGTATATAAAAAAATAATCTCTGAAGAGTGTTATTATTTCTCAAGACCTTTATTTCTTGTGTTTCACCTTATGACAAATTCCCTGTGCAGCCATCAAAGGTCTGTGAGGTGATATATGCATATATAAGCTCTTTCATCAGAGAAAGATTCACCGGTCCATTGTACTGAGTTAATCCATTCTTCCGCAATCACCGTGCCACAGGTGGTCTATTTTAAGATCATACCTGGGGCTGTGCATTCGAAATGTCAGTCTGAAGTGCGCCACTAATGACCTGTCATAAGACTGCTGTACAGCTCCTCAAGACAACCTTTGTTTGACTTGTTTTGTAACCACCATTGATCATCCATCTTACTTTCTGCCGGAAGACAAAGTACTATGTGTGTGTGTTTGTGTGTGTGTCTGTGTGGATTGTGATGGATTATATTTGCAAGATCAGATTTTCCAGAAATGAAGTACAACAGTGTTAAGCCACAGTGGGATAATGTGACTGTTCTAATCCAAACTGGGCAGGTGTCAATATCTCTCTCTTTCCTGAGAGAAACACACGTAGGTGTTCACAGGCAACAGCTCAGACTTGTTCCATAATGAAAACCACAGCAGAAGCAGTTTTTAAGGGTCATTCACCAAGCCACGCTGTAATGCAGAAGGATTTAGCTGCCTTCTTTTGAAAGCCGGCTTTAAGTACCATGGCTGCAGTCACATAACCTCTTTTGCTCTTTCTTCTTGTCCGTCATTGCTCAAGACAAAAATTGACTTTTTGTCATTATTGTACTGCAAAGAAGTCATAGGGAGGTGGTCAGTGGTAGAAAGTAGCAATGTAGTTTTACTCAAAAATGTATTTAAAAATTAAAGTACCTGTAAATTTAAATTTTGGTTAAGGTTGAGGAAAGATCATGGCTTTGGTTAAATGTAAATTAAAAATTAAAAGTGTCTGAAGTAACTGTGTCCTGCAGGGTTGAGCGCAGAGAGGAGAGAGTATTTATAACTACAAGAATATCAGTTTTAGTTGCCATGGGTGGATATTGTAGTTAAAACAAATGAATCATGTTGGCAGTGAAAACTGCAGAAAAATTGCAGCATATTAACTCTGATTTTGAAAAACAAATGAAGTAAAGAAAAAAAAAGAACTCTCTTTATTATGTGGATAAAAAACATAATCCCAGTGGTATTACATTTCTTTCAAAATACATTTCCTCTTGCAAATTAGTTGAATATAAAGACAGGATTGCACTGAGGGATTTTTTAAAATAGTTTTGTTTGTGAAACAAAGACTCGCTACTCGTGATAAATTTGTTCTCTTTCTTTTTTCCTTACTCTTCCTTTGTTTTTACAGAATCAGTTTCTCTTCTGTTTAATCACTCAGGCACGCAGCTCACTGAGGTTTGTCTTTATCGTATCACATTCCCAATTGTTAGTGGGACTCATTCTGGCACAAGCTAACTAATGGGTAGTCATTTACTGGATTAATGAAGGAACATTAATCTAGCGCAGGGGCAAGCCCCAAGACTGTTTTGGTCGGTTGATTTCTAACTCTATCCATATTCTGCATTAAAAAAGCTCATTAACGTGAGTTTCATTGCTTTTCTTCCAAAAGTAAATCGGCGTCAAACTAATATGTTCTCCTCACCTGCTTCCATTTGTTTCCCACTGCTCACTTTAATTTAGATGTGAAATACTGTTGAAGCATAGCAAGGTACAGTGAGTTAGTATAAAATGTTTCCTGCAACTTCTTTTAAGTTGGTCTTTTGATCATTTTCACACTAGCCCTTTAGCTTTGTAATTATGTTCCTATGTAGAAACATTATTAACGCTGAACATTAAAAAAAACATTACAAACCCTTTGAAGGCTACCACTCGTGCTGTTACCTAAAGACAAGCCGATACTAATACAGTCCTAATGTTCCATGAAGCCCACTGGAAGGCCTGCATGAGGGATTAGCTAACTGCTAACACAGGGCTGCTAATTTCACATTTAAAGGCCCCTCACTAATATAGTAAACCCACTGGATTTTCACTTATTTTGGCTGATTACACCTCTTGTGGGTGAGTACAGACATCTCCCTCACTCACAACTTAGACCTTTATCACACCATTAGTATGGTGAACTCCCGTAATGTCCAATATAGCTCCGTCAACCTTCAGTCTTCAACCCAAGTAGAGTTTTAATAACTCAAAATAACTAATAATAACTTAAATAACTAAATAACTAAATAAACAACCTGTGGGAGTATTTAATAGCCCTTAATAGCAAAGCAATAAAGAGCTGCTTCACTGTTCACTAAACAACCAACCTTCCTAAAAATGTTATTTATAAGCAAAAGCAAATATGTTTTGAAGGAAACATAAAAACTGCCTGGATTACAATTCATACAACCCACAAACATATCTGCCAAGTTACACAATGTTCATGCAGAACATATTTCAAAATCGTCCACTGACAACATATTTCCTTTGTGTTACCTACAATATCCACTCTTGCAATATAACATCTGCTTGTAGCGAAAAAAGACGAACCAACATTTTTTATGGTTATATGTCTAGGCACTGATAGTACTTGATTATTAGGCACGGTTTGCGGTATTGGTTTATTACAGAAAAAGTCAAAAGTGACTTTAGACACAAGACAAGACACATCTACAAAGGCTACATGGTCATTTATGTGCATTAAAAACAAGAAAAAAGACTTGAAGCGTAAAAATATGTGACAGAATCGTGGTTACGCACATACAAGAGAAATACAAGCTGTTTGTTGCCTAAACCTAACCACACACAGGACTCAGGATGCAAACTTCCAGTCTCGAGAGTTAAAGTCCTACATTTGTAAAAACCAACCACCCAGCCTGAGCACCGCAATGACTTTGTGCAGTTGAAAAACACAGCACTTAATTGAAAGAAACTGCATTATATATAATCCCAGCGGCAATTACGTTTCCGTCTAGGAGACAGGATTGAAACAATGATAAACTTATTTACATTCAAATAGATGAAGTGTGAGAGCTGAGGCTGAGTGGTTTGCTGTTAATCACTGTCTGGGGATACTGTATGGTACATCAGTTGATTCCAACTATGTGGCCTTCATGTAACGTTTCTTGGGAGATCAGAGACTCAAAACACAGGACACGAGGTGAAGTTCAAAAAGGTTTAGTCTCTTACTGGAAAGCCAGGCAGTCATACATAAGTAATCAGTCCAAATCAAAATAACAAATCCAGGCAAGGAGTAGAAATGCAACAAGACTAGGTCAAAACCTTGTCTATAGCTGGACCGTGTCATAGACTATTTGCATTCTGCCTAGTGTCAGCTGGTGTCAGTTCCTTTATCTGTTTGCTTCTTTCCTACTGTCTGTGCTCATTTATACAATATTTTATTACAGCTGAATTCCCAATGAAACTGTGCTCATTTACATGTTTTTCTGTTTTGGCCGTGAGACAACAGAACAAGTTTGAAACAGTGATTTAAACACAGCTCATTAAGACTGCATGTGAACCAGCAGTCACTTGCAAGCCAAAGTTGCTGTTCTGCTGCTGCTAAAATCCTGATTTTAAAACTGTGACGTCTTCTGACAAAATCACCAAACACATACTGTATGTTAAAGACAACTTCTGTGCTGTGATTTCAGCTATATTTACCCAGAGCTCATGCTCACAGGCCAATACTGATGACTATCTTCTATGGAAAGTAGCTAAGGTTTGTCCAAACAGTTGCTAGATTTGTCGCTGGGTGTATTTTTTGTTTTTTTTTGTCAACACTGCTTGTTTGCACTAAATCATTTTGAAAGAGCAATGGCCAACCAATGGTATAACCTTATCACTAAGTCACTCGGCATTTGGCTGAACAATAGTGTAGCAGCAAGAGTCAGATTTATAGGGATGATGACGCCAAAAACCAGAGAGGGATCCAACTTCATGTTTGTAGAGTCGATACAAGGTGAAGTTAAAATGTTTAAAGAGCAACCACCACCTGGCTTGTCAGGAGTTTAACCTCTTGGCAGTTCTGATGTATTCCAGGTTGTTTTGATCAGTACATACCAAGAATGACTGTTTACAGGCTGGCCTTCATGTGTCAGTGAAGTATTTTCTGTCTGCAGCACACAAGCTTCCTACTAACAAGGGACCTAATAAATCCATAAAAATCCATCTTGCACAGATTTCTAATATTTAGAGAGAAAATGTCCTTCTCCTTTTCATCTCCCTTTTCCATGTTTTAGAATTGATATGAAATAGCCAATAGATTATGAGGACTTGTTTCTATGGCTCAGTTTGGTGTAAATTGACCCTCTGTATATGAGAAGTGGGACTGAATACACTTAAGATTGTACTCTCAGACCTGATGGAAGGGTTTAGATGATAGTAACTGCAGGGCTCAACCAACTGCTTGCAGGTGTCTCTCCTGGTTAAAGGCACAGGTATCTTCTAACAAGAAAAACCTGTGAACATGCTTGCCTGCCTGCTGCCCATAGGAAAGCTACCATGATCATAAAAATCATCTTTTTTGTTTCAGTCAGTTCTTCAGCCAGCAGACTCAATGTGGAAGAGGTTGGATGTAAATGTAGAATACAGCATTAAAGTTTGTCATCTAGATGTTGACTTTGTTGCACAGCAGTGAGTGGGAAGTAACAATATAAACTTCTCCCTGAGGTTTAGCTGTATATTCAACTGGCAGATATGCTTTTAAGTGTGGGATTAGCTTGGTGGCTGCCGTGAGATTTTCTTCCTCTTTTTCTTCTGAATGTCCTACAAATTATTTCTCCACGGGACTCTGGGATCTAACAGCAAAGTGTAACTTGACCACGGGTCTCTGTACAGACCTCATAACGTTCATGGTTATGTTACATTTCCTGTTGCAGCCTGAATCTCAGCACCAGTAATCCAGCTCCACACAACTGTTGGTTACAATACAATTACCATTACTATTCTTATTACAAGACATTTTTTCTCTGTGTGTGTTTTTGTTCCACTGGCCTTTGTAGCATAGCAATCATGACACATCAAAGTGGTACAAAGAGATAAGACATCATCCCTTTGAGGTCTGGTGTGCTGTATGTAAATTTCCTATATTTGTTCTTCACTCATCTCTTATTCTCTCTGCTCTGTCTGAGCCCATTTACCTAGGATTTTCAAGTCTAACCTAATGGAAAAACCATCCAAGATTGTCTGAATGTGCACACAGATATAGTCACACAAAAATCCACACTCAAACGTGTACCGTATATACAATTAAACTTCTATTCTGCCATTTTTTTTTTTTTTTTTAGTATTTGGACTAAATGAAGGCTGATAAAGCACTTATTGACTTTTTACTTCCTTTCCTCTAAATTTTCATTCAGCACGTTGTGTTTTCCTCACTAACTGCCAAGAGTTTACATAATCTCTGGAAGACAAACTATACTAAAACATATTAATTGAAAAAATCAATGGATTGTGGCTTTGTCATCAGTGCGAGCCTTTCATCTAGCAACCAAGAAAGTAACCTCCTTCTAATATCCTTCTAATATTTTCTAATCTACTACACACATACAGAAACCGTAAAAGCTAGTAGAGTGTTAGGAATTTAAAGAATTGGAAACAAGGCTCAAGAAGGCTTTTTGTTTCTCTCACTGTAGATCCCTTTTTAGTTGCTATTCCGGGCCCTCGCTTGCTTTTCTGTTCACTGGCAGACCATTGCTGGATGTTGGGGATACGTGACGTGTATTCGTATGGTTCTCTCAATAGATAGACCTTGCTTCGCTTTCTTGCCTTGCAGAAAACGACCTCCGCATCAGAAACACAGACAAGGACTTTGAGACAGGAGATAATGACGTAGTTTCTCTAGCCCACAGGACAAAACAAACCAGACAGTCTTGCCTGGAGGGAGGTAGCAATAATAAAATACCTCAGTGTGATTTTTTTTTTTTTTTTATAGGTGATTTAGATACTTTTTAATTATAGTAAGGCAGATGTTTCACATGTTAAAGGGGGCATATGATGCAAAATGCACCTTTGTCTTTTTAACATAACCCTGTGTCCATGATGTGTCTACCGACCTTCAATCTTCAAACAGAAAAGGCCTTCCTCTCTGGTTTTCTTTTGCTCCATCATTCAGTAATTTCCGGGTCTCTACAGAATCATACCACCACACATATGCTGCAGCGAATCTGGGAGATTAAGGACAAGACACAATTTTAAATAGTTCTGCTCAAAAGAGCTACAGCACAATCATTTCGGTGACTTTATTAACGGTAAGGGTTCTTACCCACTGACTGGTTTGGTGTTCGGTATTCAGATCGTTCATCTTTTGAACAAGTTTAGAATGCATATTTCAGTTGTCCAAAAATGAAACAAATATGAAGAAAGCATGTGAGGTTGGCATTGCTGTCAGCCTCATCGGTGTCCATCCCAATAGTTTTTGCATTGACTCTGTGGATCCTCTCAACACCTTCGTCATCCACGGGGAGCACATTAGGTTTTCTCCAAAAGGACCGCCTCAGCTAGCAAAATGACAATTGTCAATACATGTATGTAGCATAAATGATACCCTGCTCACTCAAAAACACATATGTATTAAACTGCAAACCTGCTGACATGGGACTTCAGGTTGCAATACTGCCAAACAAACTTTAAAGATATATGTTTGAAAAACACAACTTCTAAATCGTAAAGGTAAACCGTGTTGTCTTTTTAATCAGTCTCAATAAAAGGGGATTCCAGCGGTATAGAAATGTAAGACATTCAAGAAGAAGATATTCTTCCATCTGTCCTTGATTCCTAGATTGTTCTATTACTGTATGTACGGGACTTTCTTTACTCAAAAGGTGAGGCATTTCACAAGACAGACAGGCAGTAATCATCATTTGACCTCAGCAAAAGTTCAGTTGAATCAATTATTTTTTCTTCCATTCCTTTCATTAAACTAACAATAAGGAGCATGAATTCTATTGTTGGTGTGTATCATACAATCAGAATATTGGGCTCCATTCAGACAGTTCAATTTATCAGAATGCAATAAAATATGAATGTACTTTTAAAAAAATAAATAAATAACGCATGTGTGAAGAGACAAAAACACAAAATATATTAACAGCCATGACTGACAAGACTTCTGGTCAACAGACATCTGTCATCTTCGATAAAAAGGTTTTATGTTGTGTAGGAAACCGAAGGAGCACATCTCAAATCCTCTGGCAGGCAGTTCCAGCTCACAGGAGCGTAACAACAAAAAGCTGCTTCTCCAGGTTTGGAGTTGACTCTTGATATTTTTAAAAGGCCAGCACCAGATGACCTGGGTAATTTGGAAAGTCGTGACTGACGATTATTTCACAAAACAGTGTATAGTAGCAGAATATTGAAAGCTATGTGTATGAAAAGGAGCTGTTTAATAATCAAGACAAAGTTTCACTGGAAAACAGTGATGCAATTTAACAGCAGGAGTTGCATTGTGTTGAGCGTGTGTTCGTATTTCTTTGTGCAAGCTTCTGTGTTGTGAATGTCCTGCATCTGACCTATTGTCTCCTTTGCAAGGCCTGTAAGAGGAATTTATAGTGATGTAATATGTGTTTTGTATTCAGTTTTGTCATTGTAAACAAGCACAAAGTTCATATTTTGCCTTTTGTTTCTGGTTGACAACATTCGGCTTTTAAGTGAGACCATTAGTTCAGTGATCAGTGCATCTTTTACTCAGTTTCTTAAAGCCGCCCACTCAAAATGTGATGAGTTTCTTAATTAATTCACTAATAAGATTAAGGGTATCAGGCTTCTAATCTCTGCACAATTTCCACCAGTTTCTATACTCACCCACGCAACCTCAAGATCTAAGGCATGACATCCTGATCGTTAGACAACATTCCCACTTGTCTTAATTATTAACAATTAATATTTTAGTTTTAGCACTCAATCTGCTCTAATCATGGTGACCAATGACTACTATTTGCAGCTTTCTGGTTACTGCTCAATCTTAATGTCATTTTTGCCAGTCCATCTACTTTAACTGAATAATGGTTTGGTGTTATGAATGCACCTATTAATGGGTTGCCACACATTTCCCTATTTCTTCTTGTTCATTCCTTGTCAGTGACAACTTAGTTACTTTTATCATGTTTATCATCCAGTATGAAGTAAGACCCTCATACTGGACTGCACAAACCAAGCGAGTAGGGAGGTACAAATGTGCTTCATTCATCACTTGTTTGGACTTGTTTGGTTTTTATCAAGGCAAAAAGTTTGTTTTCTGTCACTAGATTACTCAAAATACTGCTACTGGGTTTTTAGCAATTACTATGAGAGAGAACACATTACTTCCATTTTTACCTCTTTTCGCTGACTCTCTGGGATTTTTAACCAATTTTAAGATAAATTGCTGACAAATTTAATGGCTTTACATTTCAGGTATAGGGTCTTTCTTTGTTGTTAGGCTCTAAATATGTGCGTGAGTAAGGCTTTCCACTTCTCTTTTTCTCATTCTGCAAAGGTTTGACATGGCAGCAACTGTGTATACAAACAGTAGCAGTCTGTCACATTGTAGAATATTTGACATGCAAACATTTTGATTAATTGTATTTTTCCAGTCAATAGAAATAAATGTACTAATCATTTTTGCAACGTGTTTACACATGCTCAGTACAGGTCAGAACTGTGCAACCCGCAGTCATGCTATATTTCCATCAACAATATTATACAATATGAACACAAAACATTTCTTGAAATATGTGCTTTGACATTCTCATTATCCCCCATTATGAAAAATGGGCAGCAGAGGGGCAGGATTTTTCAACATCTCTGTATTTTTTAAAGTTGGTCAAATAATGTTTATATAAACCACAGGAGCTCAACTAAACCTCCTGTGCTTCACAGGATATACTTTCAATATTGTTTATGCAGCTGTGTGAGGAGGAGGTTATGGATTCTGCCTTCCTGTCACACCTAATATCTTTGAGCCTATGGACAGGATTTTATAGTTAAGTACCTGGGGAATGATGCATGTTCTTGCTTTGCTCTGACATTTTCAGGACTACACTGTCAGATCTGACCAGATGTTTTTTTAACCGTTATTTAGCTGCCTGTGTATAATGCATAATATTTAAGGTGCCATTGAATGTATGTTTAAAAATCTTAAATGAAATGCAGTGTCTACTTGTTCTCTGATAATACAGGTAGAATAATTTTACTTGTTCTATTATGGGATGTAAAGTTGTTAAGGTACAGTATGTGTCAAAACAAGTCTCCAGTGGGGACTGTGGTAAAGCAGACACATACTTTAAATGTTTCAGCATCCAGCCCCATATAAAATCTCTTGTATATATACACATAAGTTAAATGGATTGTATTGAGTTCTCTGGTAGTCCAACTATGGACAATTTAAACAAGACCCAAAAGCACGTAGCAAATGTGTGTCTCCTCCTTAAGGTTATCTTTCTATTGAACCTATTGAGAACCTTGATGTCTTTCATAATTATTGGACAGCCATAAAAAAAAGTGAATGCACAACAAACCAAAGACTTTAACAAGACTCCAACACAAGGTTCTGTCACACGAATTGATCTTGCTAACATAAATTGTCTGTGTAGCCAATAGCCTAATAGCTTATTCCTCCACGCCATAGACCTCCCTTGTTGTGCATAAACTTTTAAAACCATACACATTTAATGGTCACTGTTGCAGTTGCTGACATTCATTACGACTGTGGCCCAGGAGGAGGTAGAGCGGGTCGTCCACTAATTAGAAGGTCGGTGGTTCGATCCCCGGCTCCTCCAGTCCGCGTGTCGAAGTATCCTTGGGCAAGATACTGAACCCCACTTTGCTCCTGATGGCTGTTCCATCAATGTATGAATGTGATGTATGAATGTGTGAGTGAATGGTGAATGTGGCAAGTATTGTAAAGCGCTTTGAGTGATCAATAAGACTAGAAAAGCGCTATATAAGTGCAAGCAAGTGCATTTACCATGAACATGACAACACACACTGTCCTGCTGCCATAAATACTTGCTAGAACATCAAATGTGTATTAATACGCTGCTGGAAATAGTCCCTAACAACCGCACAGCTTTCTCTTGTTTAAGTAACATTTTCTAAAACTACACTGACCAGCTGTTTCATTCAGCCCTTTTTAAAAATCAAAGCATATATTTGCGACTGATACAGAGCATTTACGGTACAATAAGAACAACATTGCACTTTTTAACCTTCTCTTCTTGGCACTCGGCCCCCAATACTGTAACACACTGTTGGGGGATTCTTTGGTGAAAGGCTACGCCACTTGCGATGGAAACATTTACACTGCACTCATATAACAGCTGCTTTGGTCTTTAAGTCTTTCAGTTAGTCTTCTCACATCACTTTCAAGCTCAAGTCCTGTTTTCTTGACAGGAACAGATAAATTAAACATCCAAGCTGTCATCTAACAAAAACAGTGACTTAATGGTTCACCCACTGTTTAGCAGCCACCAAGCACAGTTTACAGCATGACATGTGTTATGCCATAAACTTATTTGAATCATGGACTCAAAAAAAGAGGGTGCCAGGACTTCTGTTTAAATTTCAGGAGGGATGCAATGATGTCTGTTTTGTCTCTAGTAGTGTGCTTCTCCAGCCTGCCTCTGGGAAGTCATGCAGTATTACGGATTGTGTTCTCAGTTACCACCCAGAGATAAGCCTCTGCAGTTCATTCAGTTCACTTCCAATAATAAATGGAGAAATTAATTCAGAGACAGTTAAATTGATGGTCAGGTATATGCTCAAATTACATTAACTGAGAATACTGGGAAGTATGAATATTGCCATTTAGACTGTTCTTCTTTCTCCTGTAACTTATATTTTTAGAAAAATGCAACCCACCACTGTAGGAATTACATCCATATTGGATGAATCTGCAACTCACAATTTATATCCAAGGCCAACGCAGCTAGTAGTATGAAAGATAACATGGAAAGGTGTGGAGCACCAGGTGATCGATAGGTGTGGAGCAGCAGATGAGCTGCAATTACTGTTTGCATTTTTATATTAACCATAACCGTAATTTCTCCCTACCTTAACTAAACCGCAGATATTGCAGAACGATCGAGAATTTAAATTATAATCGCCTAGCGATAGTGTAAAATGATAACATCACCACATTCATTGAGCTAACATTATTTTGTGTATATGGCATTTCAAATGAGAGTTGATGGTAAAAAAAATTCAAACCGTGGCTACAGACATGGTCTAATACGATCTGTAGTTGTGATTCTAATTCTACTGAGGACATAATGAAATGTTCCCACAACCTTATCTCATAATTATGAGATCAGGATCTCGTAGTTAAGTCTTTATGTGTGTGACCAGATATAAACTTTTTCAAGAAACAGGAAATATAATGTTGCCACGGATTCAGTGAGTTACACTTTGGGCTACAACTCAAGCTCTGTTTTTTTGCTGTGTACCATCAGAGGTTGCTACATCTATCAATGATTGACTTTTATACTGATGAAATCTTAAAAGCTGATGATTTTCAGGAAGCTGTTCTGAAGTGTTCCAGTTCCAGTTTCTGTCCCATTAGTCTACAATATCAGGATTTCATGATTATGAGATCTATTCTCATAATCACAAGATTTATTCTTGTAATTATGATAGTAGATCATAATTATGAGTTATTGAAGTCATAATAATTAGATAAGGTCTGTTTATTTTTTTTCTTTTGTGAATCCAATGTGCTTCCATAATATATTGTAGTTGTACGCATATATAAGAACATTTTAACTGTTTATTGATGTGTTAGAACTTCTACTGTGAAGCATCTGTAACTGGTTAATGAATGCCTGACAATACATCACAGTTATCCTATAAGACATGTAATACAAACTTTTGAGCATTTCTAACCTGGTTAATGGCAGACAATATCAAACTATGAAAACATTATGGTCATTATCAGTATATTCAGATATAAGGCCAGATGAAGTACTATCATGAACACTTTGTTTCACTCTGGTCAGAAAATGGTACACTGGTTGAGCAACTGAAACTTCGCCCGCAACCAGGGAAGATCAGTTCAACCGACCGTTTAGCAGATTAGTTTTAGGGCATCTGTTGTAATACTAACAGGCTTGTGGAACAGGCTTTTCTGGGAGTGCTCCTGTACGGTGAGAAAATTTCCTGAATTTTGGTACAACACATTCATCTTTAAAGTATACACATACATATAGTTTGTTTAGGCGTTAGTGTTGCAGTGGTACTGTGCTTGAATCTTTTTTTTGGCCTACGTGCATATGTGACGATGAGTCTTATTGTCCATCTGATTTTTGATCAGTTGTGGACTTGCTGTCAGATCTTTGGAACTGCCACATACCACCCTGCTTGCTTTCCATTACAGTCTTATAATAATGCATCTGTCTGTTGCCTGCAGCACCAGGTGCTACCAAAATGCTCTAATTCAAAAATGGACTGAAATTATGTGCGCCACATTCTTCCCTCCAGATATTCATCAGTTGCAGAGAGAGTGACAGAGGGTTGTCAGATGTGTTTTTTCTTTCCTATATAATTTTCTCTGGCTCACAAATCTGTTCTTCGGTCAGTCTCTGTGAATGCTTTCAGGAGTCCTAAACACGGTGACAGCTTGTGAGTGTTTCTCATCATCGTTCACTCTGTCTCTTGCAGGTGGTGAAGATGATGATCATTGTTGTGGTGACCTTTGCCCTCTCCTGGCTTCCCTATCATGTCTTCTTCATTGTGACGGGTCTTAACAAGCGTTTGAGCAAGTGGAAGTACATCCAGCAGGTTTACCTGTCAGTGCTGTGGCTGGCAATGAGCTCCACCATGTACAACCCCATCATCTACTGCTGCCTCAACAGCAGGTGGGTAACGATGTGGAAGTCTTGACAAACTAAAAAACAAAGTGTTACGGTGGAACATTCCCTACCAACCAGCCAAATTTCAGAAAAATATGGACACAATCCCTCCTCCCTGAGTTACAGCATTGAATAATAGCCAGTGTGCCAAAGTGTTTTGCAGATGTCACAGTGAAGTTGACCTTTGACCATATGGATATAAGATATCATCACTTTATTTTATCCTTATAGACATTTGAGTTCAATTGTGTCAAAATTAGTTCAAGAATTCTTGAGTTTTGGCCTAAATGTCACAGTGACCTTGACCTTTGACTTTTACCCACCAAAATTTAATCAATTTCAGCCTGAGTCCAAATTAATGGTTGTGCCAAATTTGAATAAATACCCTAAGGGCGTTACTGAGATATCCCATTCACAAGAATGGGATGGACAAACTCATTGAAAGTATACTGATCGCCCTGGTTGTCACCGGTGCGGAGGCATACAAATGAAACCTTCCCTGAATTCCTCAGTTGCCTATTAAAGCCTGTGGACTGATTTCTATGTAAAAGACTTATGACAAATTTTCCTGGAAAATCCAAAGGATGTGACGTTTATGCTCACTCCAAAGTATTGCCTCAAGTCCTCTCTTCCTCTCCCCTACAGGCCCAAACAGTATGCAGCACTAGCTAATGTCAGCTTAGAAATAGAGTCCACTAATGTCAACAAACAACTGGTTCCCAGCAAAGAACAAAACATCTGTTCTTTAGAACCTGTTACTTTGCAGATTTTATGTGCATTATCTCCTACTCAGACGTCACGCAAAGCTGTGTGGTGTAACCTCAATGCATTCAGAAATGGGTTCAAAGGCAAGATCTCAAGTACTGTTGGTTTACCGCTGAGTAGTCTCATTGTAGATACTGCAGTTCAACACCAATTGACCTCTTTTTCATTACTGCACAAACATTTAGAGGTGCGTTTTGAAAAGCATCAGGGACACCTGAATACAATCTCTTCTCAGCTGAAGAGATAGATTTACCTGTATATATTTTCCATATGTCATTTTCTCTACACTTTCAACTTGCCCTCTCTCTCTTAATGTGGCACCAGGTTTCGAGCTGGCTTCAAGCGAGCGTTTCGTTGGTGCCCGTTCATCAAGGTCTCCAGCTACGACGAGTTGGAACTACGTTCCACACGGCTGCACCCAACACGCCAGAGCAGCATGTACACGCTGTCACGAATGGATACCACCATGGTGGTTGTTTACGACCCTGCCGAGGGAGACGGCAGTGCTGGTGGTGGCTCTGGGAGGAAGCACTCCCTGTCCACGAGGAAGAGGAGCTACATCACATCTCGCCACACTGAGATCACTGGATGTAATGGTAGCAGTGTTAAAACACAAAATGGAGGCCCTCCAAACGCTCAACCCGAGGAGTTCTCTTGAGGAGCGCTTCCACCCACATGCAGACAACATATGACATACACACAAACCTTCATGAATTTTATACACATCCATAATACGCTGTACATACCAACAGTGCACATGGTGTTAGCTTAATTTAGACATAGAAGCACTGTATCAATGTTGAAGTGGTTGCTTTAACGTGCAGAAAATGAACAGCTGGATATGGAGATTATTGAATATATTACCTTCCTGGATAATATAAAATTTTTTTAAGATACTCTGGAGCATGGATGTATTATTGAATGGGCATTCTGGGCACAGGTCAAGGGCTCAGGGAGCTACAAAGCCTCTGTTTGAAGTGACTACAGTCACACAGCTGTTTTGCTCCTCGTTCTTTAATATGGGAAATATGCCAATATAAGTGTCATCCAGTATCTAATTTACTATGATTCTGTTAGCTTTGTCCCTACAGTATACAGCTGGTAAACCACACCAGAAATAAGTATTATAATGAGCATTTTAAAAATGTTTAACAGCAGAAATGCTCCACTTAAAATATATATATATATACATATATATATATATATATATATATATATATATAGTATATTATGTATAGTAGTATTTTGAGGAGAGGTGTGTCAGTGTGAATCTGCTGTGGCTTGAAGCTTTGGGAGATATTTGTGCAGCTTGTCCTCATCAACAGAATGAATAAACTACTGAAGATCAGGATTTGTTTTCAACCAACAGAAAAAGAAAAACCAGAAAAAGACACAAAATGAATGCTAGTGACTGGGATTGGCGTGGCGGTTGCTCTGGTAGGTATGATACGGGCTCTTCACATGTCTGTGCCCAGGGGTCTGTTGTCTCATAATCCGTCCACACCCAAGAGCAGCCTTAACAACACACAAGGTGAGCAACGCTTACTTTAAATAGTGTGATCATCTAAATTTCAGGTGCTTTCCCTTGGAGTTATACTTATTTTTTCTCTTATCCAATCAGGATTCCTCTGTATTCATAAATTTTAATTTACATAATACATAATAAATTAAGTAACTGTTCCTTCTTCTTTAGCTAAAAAATTCAGCTCTGATTGTGATTAGCATTAAACCAGTCAGTGCATTGGTGTTTCATTCAGGTCTTGGCCCCATTATTCAATCAATAGATAATGAAATTCTGCTTGGATGTACATTGTTTGGAATATAAGCTAGAATGGCGAGACTGTCTCACTATAGAGATAATCTGAAAATATGTCATGGTGATTGTAATTATGTAAGTCATAGTTTGCATTTCCATCTGTAAGTACTAACTGTGAACTTTATTTGATCCAGAGGATGCACTCTGCATCTATTTCTCCCTGAAGCCATGGATGAGCGGTTGCAGAGCGCTGAACTCTGTTTGGCTTTATATGTGGCTCTGAGTTTGGCTCTGAAAGTATTGGAATTGATTTTGGCTTTCGGTTATGTAACTATAGTAAGCAACACATTTCCTGGTAACTAGCAACAGGCCAGAGGCAAAATCCGGTATACATTTGTAACACATCAATAAACAGGCTGCTGGAGACTGACTAGAATGAAAGCGAACTAACCAACGAGAGAGTAGTGGATCAGTGTCTCCTTTTCTATTTTATATCATCTAATAGAAGGAAAAAAAATAAAGGAACCTGCAGAGTGAAATGCAGATAATCTTTCTCTTACTGTTCTGTGATGTTCTTTTAAATGCGTTCCTTCATAAGTAATCAGTTCTGCATACTGACGCTGTCTCCAGTTTCTTCCATTATGCTGTTGTCCTGGGTTGCATCTTAATTTAACTGCTTGCTTGACTGCACATCAGGTGTTGGAACTGCACCAAGCAATACTCTTGCCGGTAACATGTTGGGTTGACAATACGATAAGTGGAACCACGCTGTGACAGGTACGATTACATAAACCATAGGAACAATGTCTCCCCTCTGACTCATTACACAGCAACAACAAGGGAAAAAAACATTAACTCTGCGTTCATGAGGGTTGCTTTTTTTTCACTGCTGGGAATTAAGCATAATATTCACTTTTTTTGCGACCTTATTTAAAGATACTGCAAAGTATTTTTTTAAATAATGTATTGAGGGTTGTTGCCGTTTCCAGTAAAGGCTGAATAGGTTCGACAGTTTGTGATGGCATATTATATATGTAGATTAACAGATGGCAAAAGGTTCCAAGAAATTTATTTTGTCATGTAATAAAGAAAATTAAAGCTTAACTTTTCTAGATCAACCTGAAATTGGAACCAAATTATCATTGTAATTGTTCTTAATTATTCTTTCCAACAGTTCTGAATGTTAGAAGACTTCATGAAAGTATTTACTGAAGAATGTGAAGACAAAAAAGTTGTTGTGTATTTCAGTGTCATGTACTTTTAAGCTGTTGTCTGATTTTTAATATATTTGTATGTAGTAATGAAGCTATTTTTCGTGTTTCTCTGTATTAATGTTTGTGTTTTGTATGAATGTACAGTACAACGTGTGCCTCACTTTGTCAAGTGATGACTATACTCTTTGTTGTATCTTTAAAGGATAACTAGTTCATTTCAACCTGAGTCTCATTTCTGTGTTCTAAACATGATGCAGTCTATTCTCATGTTGTCATTACTTCACTACATGTTTTTGCCCCTTTTAGTTTGCAGGAAGCACTGCTTTCACCGATCTTATTCCAAAACAGGACTCAAGTTGAAAACAACCAGAATTATCCTTTACACCAATAATATAAAATTATTGTTGCTGAAATGACAATTATTTTGGTAATTAGAGATGAGGAATTGTTATTGACGATACTAAGTGACTTTATAATTCCATATCATGTTTCTCATTGTAAGACCTCCAGAAGGTGTTTCACTGCTCATTGCATTGGTCAATACTGATGTATTTGCTTCATGTAGCTTTATTGCAGCAGTCCTCTTTACAGTTTCATGAGTGTTTACAGGTGACATTACATGCTTATGATGAAATGTAGCTGTGACTTGTTGCGAATGCAGTTAAATTTTAATGACGAACAAATACTGAGCAATAGTGTTTTGTCTTGTGCTAGCTGTCTAAAACAATACAGACTAATGTAATAATCCACAACTTTTCAATATCTCATCTCTACAGAAGCAAGCTGCTGCCATGAAAGAAAAATATTTCATTGCAATTACCTCTTCCAAATCTCATAATTACAGTATGTCTGAGCAGTTTTATCCTGTTATTGAGATGTACAGTACTTCCATATCAACCTCTACCCAGCTTGTTAAGCATTTTACTTGTGAACAGAAAACTGTTACACAGGAAAATGCACACAGTTAATCTTATATTGGAATAAATATAAGAAGTACTGGTTGGGTGAGCAGCGATGGGCTTGTTGCTGAAAAGACAAAGAAACACACCTTATCAACAGAAACGTTAAGAAGAAGAAGAAGAAACCAACAATTCACTACTACTGCCTTTCAGAGATTAACAACAAACCAAAATATGTTTGTTATTTATAATTTTAAGCATTACTCTCTCTGTCAACATTTTTTAAGTCACTGAACAAAATAACTCGTATATACAGTATATCTTAGTTTAGGAGCTGCTTTCAGACCACTGAATTGCTGTGCAATACAATTGAGATCAGCACAAATGTTGTGGATTATAGCATTAAATTGACCTTTGCTGAAGTGTCAGTATGTGTTGATGTTTCTGTCTGGCTATACTGAATTGGTTAATAAACCATTACAAATTCACTGTAATAGTGTGAACATTGGAACTGAAGGGATCCCTTCAGGGAAACCATCTCAAGTTTTACACTTGCTCGTCCTGATCCAGCCCACAATTTATGGAGCTCAGAGAAATATGTCAAAACTATGGACACAACTTCATCATCTCTTTATTGTAAAATCATACGAGGGAGTACATTTGAAAAGTCAAGCTAACTGAGTGAGCATACCAGGTTTAACGGTGAGACAGCCATCCTTATTTTGGTTTTCTGAGAACAACCAAACTAAATCTTGGCTGCTATCTTGTTTGTATCCGTTTTCAAATTATAAACTGGGTATAAAGTTTCATCTTACTTCTAATCTAAGAAATGCTTTAAATATGATATGCTAAGAGGCTTTATCCTCCTTGTGCTCCTTGTGCTCAGAGTTTTAAACTAATGTTTTGGCTGACAGATGTGCAAGGAACCAGGTAACAGCAATCAGACCACAACCTTTGAGATTAAATACTTACTTCTTTTCATGTATCTGGGAGTGAGCAGCAAAGGTCTCGCACTCATCAATCAAGCTTCTTCCCAGAAAACAGCTCAAAATTAAGTTAATGATCAAAAACACAGCAGGAAGCCCTTGGTGTGTTGTTTCTATGAGCAAGTCTGTCATCAGTGACAATAGCCCTGTTTGGTTGCACCCCCCCCCCACAACCCCCACCCACCCCACCCCCCCACCCCTCATGGTATTAGAAGATCACAGTTTAATTACTAGAGGTTGTTTACGCAAAAGGCATCCTGGGAAATGTAAGAAATGACAAACTAAAGCTGAAACAGATGACAAAGGCAGAGAGGGAGAGAATGGATACAAGAAAAGATAAACATAAATGGGTAATATCGTGTGTAGCACGTGAATATATGAGGATTTTTTTTCTTTTTTTTTTTGAGGATAAACTGACAGATGACCAGCTAGAAGATGTCCTGGACATTTGACAGTTGTTTATATTGTAAAACCAATGTTACTTAAAGTGCATTCAATCTCTAAAGTTATAGAGAAAAAAGGAAAATTCAGACCTCACCCTTCCAGCTTCTACTTGTAAAGGACTAATAAAGCTAATAAAGGATTTCAGTAGCTACATAGAGCTGGCATATTCATTTCACAAGCACATATTACCTAAGGTTTTTCAATTATTCATCACAGTTGTATTAAGCTATTATTTTACTCCACAGTGAGCACCACTGAATGAAGCAATAGATATGCAGCAGCTTGTCTCTGCTGCTCATTGCTTTATAGCACAGTCTGCTGGCCTGTGGCAGTGTAGTGCATTTCTGGCATGTTTTTTCATCTTAAAGATGTATTTGAATATTAAATTATAGGAATGCATGTAGAACGAACAAAAATATAAAAGAAACTTTTTCATATTCAATGCAGATCATCAGAAGAGTTTTGAATCAGTGCTGCCATATGTTCACATCTCATTTCTGTCACTATAGTGCAGTGACATTTTGCAAGTGAAGGAAAACAAGCATAGGATTTCTTTATAACAGTTGGATGCGTGTTGGCTCAGAAAAATACTGAAATATACCGAACGTTGAGTTGAAAAATTGAAACATATATATTTGATACAATGTTCTGCAAAATGGCAGCGTTTCCAAAGAACAAGAGCTAATTTATGCTACAAACAAGCCTGGATCTGCACCACTAAATAAGGCAGTTTCTGCACAGTAATCCACACTGTATATGGTTTAGGAGTTCTGGTTTGTGTCAGACCACTTGGCAGGTCAGGCATTTTTACATCAGCCTCTTACCCACCACAGTGGTGGAGAAGGGAAGTAGCATAAAGCTGTCAGATTGCTTAGTACCGGTGCTACCAAACCACACACTTAATGACTGGTGGTTAAAATTGTTTATTGCTTCAGCCCTTCTCAAAAAAAAAAAATGTTGTTGCCACTGATTTTTATACTAACACTAAATAGATTTGTTTCATTTATTGTGAGTAATGTTAGAAAATTCAAAAAATGGCAGCAATTAAATTCCAATTTATTTAATTTTTGCTCCTTGAGTAAGACCGTTAACAGTAGATGTGTGAAAACTGCAGTCCTGTTTCGTCCATTCTCCTCGCGGCGTGTCTAACAACTTACATATTTTGATACCTGCTATTATGAACGAATGCATTGCTTCACAGATGAAAGAATGTAATGATTTTTTTTTTTTACCGTGTTCCCAACATTTGCACATATCTGCCTGAAAATTCAAAACATTTTCGTTAAACTCCGACTCTGAATCGTCTGAATGTGCTGAAACCTTATCTATTAAAGATTTTGCCTCTGTCAGAAAACCTCCGTGGATTACAGTTCTCCCTAGAATGAGAAAGAGCCATCATGATCTGTTCTTGGTATCAGCCACACATTCAACATGCATTTTAATTGATCATAATATTTGTATTTAATCCTGCATTCTTTTGTCTTTGCATATCATATTGAATGGTATTTTTCCTCAAGGTTAGCACACTGAATTCATTTTATGGAGATCTGACGATGGCGGATGCTAATTCGACCAGGATTCTGAGGCTTTGTCAGTTCTTTATTTATTTCACGCCTTGTAGCTCGTGTGTATTTTTGTGATCTCAGGAAACCGTCTTTGAGGTTTATATCTCGTCACTAAGCTTAATCTAAAACTACAACTTCTCACTGTGGACAAGTGAAAAGTTAATTGAATGTCTGTGTGAGTATGTGCAGGAAAAACCAATCCCGCCACTGGTGTTCAGAATCAAGGTAAATCTGTGATAACTAAAGTAAAACCTTTGTCACTTTAATGGGCTATGGAGCCTGGAATCTGATATATTTGACTTATGTCAATGGGATGTCACTCTGATCAGTGACATGAAATCCGTTATGTGTCTTTTCCCGGTGAAAGAGGTGGCTATGAAATTCTGAATGAGTTTCTTTCTCACATCAAGCACCATCTTCACAGAAATGTCATGACAAAAAGCCATTATGTAATCAAACTTTTCTCCACCTCATAATTATGTTTTGTGAATTTGCAACCAGGGCTCACTCTGCATTAGCATACATTGCAAATCATATCATACAGTACAACCTTCAATTTGTTTGTTAACAAGTTTTCTTCTTGCTCTTTTGCAAGTGGTTCATATTGGTTTACCCATGCAATGTAGCAGCTGTTAGACTTAATGTTTTCAGGGCCCAAACGCAGGCAACCAATCAGTACGGGGATTTACTCAAGCATTAAAACACTAAAAGCATCCTGGGTGGTGAGGCCGAGGATCAAAACTGAGGAACTAATCTAAACAGTGCAACCAGCACATGGCAGAAAAGAATCCAAAGTCCAAAAACCACACAGGCAAAAATCAGGAGCATAAAAAGCAAAATAAGTGAATCGCAAGGAAACACTGAGGGACCGCATCCTTCAGAAGATGCAATCTACAAAGGCATGGTCTTTGTAACCGCCATAGACTCTGGCTTCCGCTGTGCCCGCCCCTTACCATCGCATCACAAACTGACGATTCTAGCAACTTTGACAACGTGTAACTTTTTTTTTTGTTGCAAATACTTGAGGTGTTAAGGTCCTTCATTTTTTTTAACTGTTGTACTGGTAGCTGTCCAACTGAGCTGAAACCCAAAACTTAACATTTAAAAGTGTAATCCTCAGGCTCTCTCTGTTGTTTGCTGCCATGTTATTTTCATTATCAGCACGCAATGAATTTTGGGATATGTTGGGCCATGAAGGATCCACCCGTCAGAGCCGACACATTTCTCAGCCGTATTTGATGGAGCATCCACTGCTGTGACGCAATCATTCTTCAAATGCAGCCTCCGAAAGTAAAACAGGAAATCGTAACGAGTCCAAACAGAGAGACATTAAAGGGGCGGATCAAGACAACCTACACTTTAAGTAGTACAATTAATCAAATCCGAACTTCTCTAACCAATATATTCACATATTCAACTATTATATACTCACTTTAACAAACTTTATGCAGTTGAAAGTTAAACACATACAGTAAAAGATAATCACCACGCTGTGTGGAAGCGTCTCAGTTCCAACCAGTCACCAAAGTGAAGAGAGAAGCGAGCTCACCCTGACAGGTACTTTTTCTTTAAAATAAACATTTGTATTTTAATGTGGTGGATCTCAATAAACAACAACAAATATGGGTAAATATTGACTTCATTTCAGTTTTTTTTACGCTGACATTGACTTCAGACATGTTTACAGGGAAATGTCATGTTTTGTTTTTTTTTCCTTTGTGAATTTGAAAAGTGTAAATACGAAACTCAGAGTTGCGGTGAATCATGGCCCTTTTAATCAGCTTGGTGGGGAACACCTGGGGGGTGAGGCCATCTGAGTGATACTGACTGTTGTCTGTTGTTACATAGCTGCTTTTGTTATTAGTACGACCTCTGCTGTCTATGCCTTTACAAAGGAAAATGTCTGCTGTGAAAAAGGCCCATGGAGTCAGGAGGGAACACGAAGAAATGCTTTGGAGACACTTGAGTGAAGACTACAATGCTGCATGAGAGTGATACCGGGCAGCAGCAGGTGAGCCAACCCGACCTCCACCTCAGATATTGTGGATGCATAACAAAACACGGGGATTGACCCTGGGTTGCAAACTTGCAAGACCTAAGGTAGGTTTTATTTATGAGTGATGATACAAGCAGGCAGGTCTGGCATTGTCCTCTTATTCTGGCAAGTGAAAAAGTTAACCTGATAAATCTGTTTGTGCTCTCCTACAGTTTACAGTTTCTACACTTTAAATATAAAACCAGACTGAAGGCGGTGTCGTTAAGAGATGTGAGTGTTGTATGAATCTCTGGACACAAGACACCTTTCTCACAACAGACATTGTGCGTTGTCAAACACAGATTAAATTAATAACACAGATAATGGGCTCCATTCCATTTAGGTATTTTAGCTCCAGGGACATAGCTATGCACCTGATGTCAACAGAGCCATCATTAATGTTATTAGTTACGCCTTTGCTTTTGCTGCGATGACAAGACAAAATGCCTGCTGCAAGAAAGGCTACAAAAGGAGAATTTTAAGTGTGTCTATTTATGTGGGACAAAAAAAAAGAGCAAGTGATGAAGAGCTTAAATTAAACTGTGTCTGTCTGCAACACATTGTTTGGAAAAAAAGGTACTTGTGGATCTGTTCATGGGTTGTAGCCCCAGGAAAAATGTTTAAGCTCAGCTGCATCTACTTGACGGTGCCCCCATGAGCACTTGATTTGAGAGTAGGAATGTAGAATAATGAGTCTTCAGTGTGAGTTAAATCTTGCGTGACGTGCCAGGAGCCTCAAACTATGGTGAGTCCAGGGGTAATTACAGAGCAACACAGTACATTTTAGCGAGGAGCACCAAAGGATGCAATTAGCGGTTGCTTGGACCGAACAGATGTTTATAAATGTAAATATTACTTAACAAGTTGTGTTTAAAGGTGGAGCCTTGAAACCTCCATATTCACCCATGCTAAACATTGTTCAATCTAGATACAAAAGACAGCATATCTACATTTTGCCGATGTTACTATTCAAAATAAGGTACATCTTTTAATTACATATATATACGGTGCAGTTCATATATTCTTGCATGATGTTATTATTCTAAAATTAAAACAGCAGGTCATTTTATAATCGTAATATTATCAACCAACAAATAGAACTGTGAACACAACAGAGGATTTGTATCTATCTTGTTTAAACACTGTTAAAATTAATCCTCTGCCTAATCCTCTGTGGGTTTTCCGCTGTCGCTGCCATGCAGCACAAGCCATAGTATTCATCATTCGTTTGCCAACATGAATTATCTGTCGTACAAGGATAGTTAAAACAGATTCTATCTATAATCTAACCATCAATTTATTATAGTGTATGAGTAAGCACTGGCTTGACACAAACTTTGAAATAATATTTATTAAAATTAATCAGTAAGAGGCAGAGTTCCACATACAGAGTTCCTGTATAATTTACAATAGTGTGGTAACACCCTGGACATGTCACCGGTCTACCACAGGGCTAAACTGTAAAGCAGGCTGAATACAAATGTCCAGACTTTGCTGCATTTACAGACTCATCAGCCCTCTGCTGATGTAACAGCAGAGGGCTACAAGTTCATACTTGCTGATTGATTTTGATTCCCTAGGCAGTCTGACATGCGTGTATGGACTGCGTACATCCCCGTTCCTTGAAAACAATTATATGTAAGTTTTCAGTTGTATAGCCTGATGTGCATTGTATTTTTATAATGGGACAATATCTCTGAAAACAACCATAATGGGCAAGAAGGAGAGATGTTAATCTATGAATGCAAATATTATGTTTATATTTATGTGGCTTTTCAAAGTAATAGCAGTCCATTAAAGTTGAAATGTTATGCAAGCATCATGCAGGCGCAACAGTGGGTGGTAAATAGTGGTATTTCTCTGAAAAATTAAACTTGAAATCTCATAGCAGTATCACATAAAATTCATGTTCATTAAGGACTCTTAAGGACATTTCTGTTTCAGTGATTAGATTTGTGACTGCTACACAAGACCACCAGCACTCTCCTTCCCCCTGTATATGTAACAGGGATCCGGGCCATCTCTTCCCAATGAGGAGAATGACACTGATGTTGAGAATAATAAAAAAAATTGTCTCTTCCATGTATGGTGCACATTTACAACTAGCCGAAAATACTGATCTTTTAACAGATCAAATCTCAGTTGGAAAGATGCCTACTCTTTAAACAGGAGTGCAGCAACTTTTCTGTGTGTGATGCGCTTGTGATAATTGAGCAATGTTGAAAACATAATGCATAATACGTCCACACTCATCACCACACTGCAACATATGAATATGATGTAGATGATATCTGCATTCATTTATAATACAGCTCTTTCAGAATTTTACCAATATGGTGTTTATCTGTGGGGGGTTTTTTCAGCGGAAATTGTTTGAATCCTTGAATGGGAATCTGTGTTTTGTGATTTTATATCAGGTTTAAAATAGGTGTGACAGTCATGCACAAACACAAGCACAGCAATGATATGCAGGAATAACAACAATCACTTCAATCATACAAGAAATATTAAGAGCTTTTATGATAATTAAATCCATAGTGGTGCTTTTTACAGTGCCATATACCCAGTCAGTCCACCATTATTCAGAATGCAGTATTTTAGCGCTGCTGTCCTTAGGCTTTATCAATTCGAGTATTAACATTTCCAACAATGACTGTCAGAACATACCCAAATGATTCTGCAACATTATCAAAAGAGTCTGCAAAATGTTTTGATGGTCTGTAGATAGAGGAGAACCAGCTTGTTTTTAATAAGAGTCAGAGCAGCTTCTACTCTTATTATTTCCGATTTTATGATTGAGGTTAGGGTCTAACCCCTTCAACCTGTCTGGGCTGTCGCCAAGTAGAGGCAAACTTTTTTGGGTAACCTTGTTGACCTTATCAGTCTCGCCTGCCTGGGCAGAACAGAGCTATTCTCTCATTCCGTCATGTTCATTATTAGCAGGGCTCGTGGTGTAGAATGTGCTTGACACAGCCGGTGAAGGTCGGAGAGGTGGTGGACAACGTGACAGGGCCCAGGGGTAAGCTGGGGAAAGATGAGGAGTTAAGGGGATGTGGTGAGTTGTTGGATGAGGTGTTGGGCTGGGTGAGTTTTTTTTTTTGTTTTTTTTTTTAATTAATTAAGGAATCAAGCTGATGGTTAATTTAACGCCAGCTTTCGTTTCCTCTGTGAATCCTAAAGGTGTGGAAGGAGGGGAATAGGAGTAATAAAACAGATCCACAAGCTGATTATCAATGAACTGAGGTTCTATTGTTTGCCTTCTTGGTGCAGAGACTGCTATGTGAAATGTGTATGAGAGCACTGACTCGTGTATAGGAGTGGATGGATGTCGTTATACCAGTATATACCGGTGGCCTGCTGTCAGAGCAAGGAATGCAAGCAGTGCTTTCCCAGTTAAATCTAAAAATTGACATTAATTAGGACGATACTGAAGTGATGCAACTTACCCCCCACTTGTGTTGGCAGCAGGGTATTATCTCTGCAAGCTACCTTGAACAACAAACAATAGGTACAAAGGCCTTTCATTTTTTTTGTGGGCGTGACTGTGTCTCGTAGACAAAGGCTAGAGCTTTGTCATGTGGAGTGGACGCATTGCACATTGAGGATAATCCTCAGATCATTGACTGGTGATTAGCTGTAGCCAAACTGTGCTTGTCAAGCTGTCCTTGAATCAGTTTCTACCGTTCTGAGTTAAGATCGGTTATGATATTGCAAGCATTATACGCATGTGTGGAAACTAAACCTGCACATTAAGCATTAGGAGGCAGCAGTAGCTAGTAAATGAGGAAATTGCACTGAATTATCATCTCTGTGCACGATCTACAGTAAAGTTTGAAAAGTTTGAGACAGATTATTGTTACACAAGTAGAGCAGCTCCTTTCAGGAATAGCTCAGTACGTAGGTTGTGTGCATGAGAGAGAGCGAGACAGCGGTGCAGTTAGCAGTAAAGCTGTGAGCGTACAGCACAAAGTATGAACACTTCAGGCTGCTTGTCAGTAAATAAAAGCTACGACTCCTCAGGGACCAAGTTCCCATGTCTCCCCTGAGCTTCCCAACTACAGTCCAGACAATGAGCCAGGTAAGGAACACTGAGGCAGGTAAATGCAGGATTTTGCATTGTCATTGGAGTGTGTCATTCTCAGTTAGTGGTAAATATGTTGAAGATTACCATAAAAAGTGATATTTTTCCTCCATACTGCACTTTTGAGATGTTTAATGTCAGTTTGGAAACAATCCTAAAACTTCTTCAGCCAGGAAGGAGAAAGGTGAAGATGGACTTACAAGTCTGCAGTCAGCACAGACAGAGAAATTCTTGTGTTACAGCAGCTGGGTAGATATTCATAATAGAAAATAAATAATAATAATACTAATAATAAATTAAATAATAATAGCTTAGCATACCAAGTGCTGAAAATAAACAAAACTCCAGTATAAACAATAAATCGTGCTTTGTACTTGATGGCACCAAAAAAAAAGAAACTGAAAAAATCCCATTGAGTTTCAAGTGCACGTCCGCGGCTCCTGCTGCCAGGAGAACAGGTAAATGCATTTTGAATGACATTTTGGTCAAGTGCTATAAAGCCTCTCAAAGTCTGTTGCAAACCTTCCTCTAATGCTTGTTCTATGAGATCCCCATCACAAATATTTTTTCCCCTGAGAGGGCTCGTACTGCAAAACCAAAGGAAAGGGAGGTTTCAAGCGTACCCTCGAGACAATCACTATGTTGGTACTCAAGAACAAAGCCTCTTGTAGAAATTAAGGAAATGTTGTAGTGTGGTATGGGACCTTTTGACATGATTCCCAGGTTGCTAAAATGTTGCTGGCATGGCTTGTTTAAAGCTTAATGCTTCTATCCACAGTTACAGTTCAGCGGTCTTGCAGGAATAATTGTCACTGCTGACATGGAAACAGAGGCCGCATCTGTATTTGACATCAAACTGCCCAGCGCTTCTGAGCACTGAGTGGGGAGCTGGATGGGTGACTGCATTCACTCTATTTATATGTTCTACATCGTTCCCATCTGTCCATTTTATGTCAGATGTTTCCTCCACTGTTTTAAGTTCATCCACAGAAGCATTTAAATAGGAGAGCTGCTGACATGGTATACATGCTGTGTGTTTGCAGTGCTTTGGAGTTTGACAATCTATTTTTAAGCACAGTTCAACTTTAGTGCGAAGCCACACTCAGATTCAGACTCAATATCTCAATAATTACATTAACTGAAATTTCTGGCTCATTACTCCTTTTAATCTTTTTTTGTCTTGGTAAGATTAAATTGCTGAGTCAACATCTACAATGTATTCCAATTGTCTGCTTTTCAATCACAGGTTTATGTAAAGAAAAAAAATGCTCTTGTGCATGATTTCATTTAAACTACATTACGGAGCTCATAGAGCAAATTCAGGCGGGAATGTGAGGTCAGGAAGCAGACACACAAATATTAAGTGGCTGCTGAGCACTCCACTGAGCATCAAGCAACTTTAATACAGTATTATTCTCTGTATGATATGCATAATATTTTTCTCAGCAGTTGGTGAAGACCCAGCCACAGCTAAAGAAAGAGTGAAGATTAGATTTACATTCATCAGGCGGTAGTCTGCTGGATTTATACTGTAAGTAGGGAACTGTTCGCTAACATAATAAACTGGTGACAGTTTGAAATATCAGCTTTGTTTTAAGTTTTGCTGCCTCCTAGTGGTCATTGAACCCATGAATGCAGGTTCCAAACACACTATTACAATATTATCAAAGGATATGCTGAAATATATGCATAGATTTTTTTTTTTTCAATACTTTGTTTATTAGCATTTGTTCATTTCAAATTAACAGAGTAAAAAGAACAAACATACATAAAGACCCTCCCTGGTGCATAGATAGTACTGAACGCTGGGTACTTTATTCTCATTAGCAGGGTTTACCTTTGCCCTGCCTGATTTGAAATGGATTTCTGAAGAGAAAAGAAAGCTGCTTTGAACTGAGGCTTTGTGCTAAGGCCAGTTGTTTTCTGGCATAATAAACTATGCCGATAGCATTTCTGAGTTGCAAACTGTATGCATTTTTCATGAAACTGGTTCTCGTTGGTTTGGTGGCCTTGCAATCAATTCAAAGAAGTGTCAGCTCTAGCATGCCACTCTGTCAGCTTATGTTCCTGGAACCAAAGGGAATAGGAAGTCTGTCAGCTCTGCATCACTATGCAGGAAGATTTCCAAATATGGACTACTGTTCCTCCCTGGGTGCTGCCTTTAATGTGTGATTGTCAAGTTCATTCATTAGCTAGTTAGACATGTAATAATGCAGACTTGCCTATAGCGTTAGTAATACGAGTGTTGGCAGTACAAGGACAGGAGGAGAAGCCTTTCTGTACACAGTGACTGTAATATTTCATATAGAAAATGCAATTCTTTTATCACATCAAAGGATATTTATCAGCAGTGCACAGGACTAAATGGGCTAAGCTGGTTACTCTTTCTAATATGCATTCAGTGTTGCCAATAAATTATCAATATTTCAACATAGACATTTTTATCACTGAGTCAAATATTAAGCTGAGTGATAGGTCTGTTTGGGATCTGAATCAGGTCAAGTCAAGTTTCAGCTTTTTGACTTTTTAAACATGACACTTGTACTTGTACTAGATGAGCGGTGTATGTAGTTAGCCACTGGTATTCTCTTGCTCAGTCAAGGAAAACTATTTTTTAATGCTATGAAGCAATGTTAACTATTTGTCCTTGAGTTAGAGGACAGTTACTAATTATACTGGGTTCTGCTTGGCTGCGGGTGTGAAGGATTTTCAGAGAACGGCACAGCTTTGCTCAGCTCCTCTGACTGGAACATATAGTATATGGATGTGAAATTCTGCTACATGCACCATAGTGCAGAATGGCCGCAACCACAAATGTGTGCCTGTTCTTTGATGATGCTGACAGCACTTACATGGCCAGCCTGGTTTAACATGCAAATAAAATCAACACTAAAATAAAATAATTTTAACATGCTTTTCTGATAAGGTGGATAACGCTCATATTCACTGACAGCGAGTGTTCAGGATATTAGGCATCCTGTCCTCCATCAGACTTTGTTTGTCCACTGAAGGATGAAAGAGCTCCTTGGATTTTCATCCTGCTGTTTGTCCCCAGCTTAAAATAAAGATGAGACAGGACAAGTCAGTTCAACAACAATAAGCAACACCGTTAGAGAAAACCCTTTTCCCGATAAGATTCTCAAGGTTCTGAATACAAAACCTGTGGTTTGCGTTATAAAACATCAAGCACATCCCAAAAACCTCTTGTCAGAGAGGTTTATCAAGAAATCTACATTTCTGGAAAAGGTAACAGATAAATTATAAATACAATATATACTAAGACATTCAGGTGCTGCATGAGGCAACACTTTTTCATTAATTATTTAAAAAAGTTATCTTGTTACTTTTGTGATATAATGTTTTTATGTTACTGCCCCCAAAATTGTTTGCAGCATCCTCCACCTCACGATCACAATCATTTGCTTGTCCTGTGAACGTTCAGTGTTGCCAGGCTGCATTAGTGGTCAATGTACTTTTCATTTTCTTAGTCACATTAAACTTCAGTCTCTCCACCTGAGAAGACTAATACTTGACTGCTGTTTTGTATTGGAAATCAGAGAGGACAAGAATGAAGTCAGAGGAAAATGAAGTTAAGATATTTTTGGATCATAATTCTTCACCATGGCCACCTTCAAGTCATCAGTTCAGTTTTTATTTATATGGCCCCAAACCACAAATCTACAAGAGCACATACTTAGATACCATCTACTGCAGCTTGTTTTCTTCCACATTCATGATATCCACCGATGCCAGGGGTATTAGGTCTGTGGGTGACTTGGTAACAGATGACATTGTGATGTCCTTTGATTTGCTTAGAGAGAAATGCAATCTTCCTCAGAATACTAACATTATTAAGTTGCATCGCAATGGTTCTTCTCTCTGGGCTGTGGAGGGGTGCAACTGTTCTGGGCTACATGACTGTATTTGTTTTGACCTCTCTCTGCTTCCCTCCTTTTAGGTTCCTCCTGATCGCCTGTCCCTTTCCAATCTCTTTGCAGTGTTGGCTTCACTTGTTTGGAGCCCATACAAGCTGGGTGCTCTGTCTCTCTCCCTCGTGGAAGGCTGGTGCCGTTCAGGGTTTGGTTTGTGTTTAGTTAAGGCCTGACATTACAGGAAGTTTAGGTTAGCACCATTTTTCTTCGCACCCAACACCCACACTTCACTACTGATTGACCTACTTTGTTCTGCTCATGTTGAGTTATCCTTAATACATTTCTTGTTGACTTATGTTTCGCATCAGGTCTCTTTGAAAAGTTGACTTTGGAAAGACTATCCTGGATGAGGTGTGGGACAGTGTTTGGCCAACCCCTTCAGGTTGTTTATTTAAAAGACCAGGGAGCTGCTATTTAAGGTTATACACAAGCTTCAGATTACTCCAGTGAAACAATAAAAGGATTTTTTTTTTGACTTGTGTGGAGAATGTTTCCTGTGTTGAGGTTAAGTTGGAAAAGAAGGCACATATGTTATTTTTGTCATGTTCCTTCATTCTTAATTGTTTGACCCTTGGAAATCAATAAAAATAATTCTTAAAACTTTTCGAGTGAGCTATTCTTACGTGTACTTCTGAAACTGCACCCAGAGATTGTGTTTTCACTCTTGCCCTCTATATGACACCCAAAGAAACTTTTGATCCTGATTGTCGGCAAAATGTGCATTATTTTCAGATAAACTGTTCTCAGATAAATACCGTTAGCAGCCTAGTGTCTCATGGCATGAAGATACTGACGTGTTAAAGCTCCTTGTTGCCCCTTAAGAATCTGGGTAAGTCCCTGTTCTGTTCAAAAACAACAGGAAAGTATCAGTGGAAAACACACAACGCCAAACTCTGAGACCACTACATAGAATTTTAATTTTCTGTTTCTGTTGATTTTCTGTTTACTCGATTTCCCTCAGCATCCATTTTGAAGAGACTGGACTATGCTCCAAGGGCAATGATTTTATTTTGGAATCCATTCACTGTGTTCAAAGCTGCACATTTGTTTTGATTTATACAGCTTTATCTCTCCCTTTTTTGAAAATTCAATTAACGTTGTCACAGTGAAATTTGTGTGCCACATATTTATGAGAGAAAAATAAGAATTATATTCAATTGAGAGAAACGTGGCTTAAATGTTTGGCAGCTTACCATTATAACCCTTTATCTTAAGTTAATGCAGTTTTTTATTGCAGTGCAAGATACTGCCTGATCAACAGTGACAAATAAAGCACAGGCTCTTTGTCTGATTTCTCACATTTGGAGCAGCGTATGGTACGACAGAAACATTAATCACAACAGTTTTTCGAAGTGATTACAATCAGTATGATAAATAGACCTCTGAGAAGGAGGCATTGATTTTTTACATAGATGTCTCAGAGGCAGGGGAGAAGTTATGTCAGGGGTAAGTTTGCCAACTCTGTATAGAAGATGAACCGAGGGGAAAAATCGTCCCTGTTATTTTGGAAGTTTTCCACTTACTGTATTTTTAGTGAGGGTGCACACATCCTTCAACAATGGTGCTTTTTGCTTTCACTTCAAATCTAACTTTGTCAAGCTTGAGTGATTCGAACACAAATGTTATTGTTAAAAGACACACAACTCATCATGTGCCAAACCTTCTCCCCTGGAGCTGCCTCGACTGTTTTGGCCTGTTCCCCAAAGCCCTCTAGAAAAAGTTATGGATAGAGATCCTGACAGCCAAATGTCTCACAGAGCAAATTTAACTACAGTTTAAAATTGTGAAAGGGCAATATACATAAATGTGTATAGGTGGTTCTTTGCCAGAAACATATATTCATATCTAAACGCTACCATATATACAGCCACAGTCTTCCTTCCCCCATTGTGGCAGTTGGAGATTAAAAGGAAGAGTTACACGTTTTCAGAAATGCTCATATTTTCCTTTTTACCCAGAGTAGATGAGATGATTGACACCAAAGGAAAAAGCAGACAGAACAGGAAAAAGGCATGAGCGTGTGGGAGCTAGTGCAGCTAGTGGCCTACAATAGCGTCCCACACAAGTCGAATATTGCAACTGGCTATTGTTTGCCAAAAAATATTTACAGCACGGAACTCCCCTTAAAAACACAAATTGTTGTTTTAAAACATTTATTTGTGAATGGATTAAACAAAGAAGCAGTATATATATATAAATACTGTATATATATATATATTTTTTTTTTTTACTGTGGACAGTTCTCTTGCTTCCCTGTGTTTTCAGTCTTTATGCTGTGATAAGATAATCACATCCCAGCTCTAGCGCCACACTTAACACCCTGACAAGAGAGTAGTATTGTTCATTTCATCTAACTTGCATCATGAATGCAAAATAGCGCATTTCCCAAATTGTGAAACAATGCCTTTAAGTACATTACACCTAAAGTACTTCAGCGGTTGTAGACTGTAGCAAGGTTTTATTTATTTGTCCCAACTCACCACTTATAGCATTTAAACCATGTCCAGCGACAAGCCTGCTTCACTGACATCTGGCTCACCCCTGTCCATAATCCCATCTCTCAGTGTTCACAGCACTGAAGCAGATATGAGTATTAGTATGAAAACAGCTTGTCAGATGCCAGTGTGAGGAAAATAGCAAAGAAATGAAGGCCTCAGTAGAACAGATGGGGTTATTTATTAAAGCTGGTGATATATTTCTGCTTTGGAATCAAGTGACATTTGAAGCCGGAAATCTAAATTTCTCACGCTCCAAATGGCCACACACTGCTTGAAATAAGCCTGTGTAAAGGGTAGCTGTGTGACTCTTGGGTGGTAATTTTGATGTAACAGGAGAAATACAAACAATCAATCTTTACTCAGTCTTCTCATATTCCTCCACTGATAGAATCCAACTCTGGCAGATTGGAAATTGTTGATGGGAAAGCTGGAGTTGATGGATCCAGCAAATCTATAGCAATCAATGTCAGTTCTCTGTCCAAGGTTGCTGCCGGATGCCTTTGCAAGACACTGAGCCTCTTACATAACCTGTCCTCTCTGAAACCTTTTAACAGTTGAGGTCATCTAAAATGGAAAGTCTCATGCCTTTATAAGTGAAACAGACAAAAATGAAAATAATAAAAGCTCAAACTCATTATGTCAACATGTGTTTCAGTACGCACAATATAATTCATAGTTCACATGCAAATTATTGCATACATCAAATAGGAAACAACATTGTAGCTTAATTAACCAGATATTTACCATCTTCCAACACAACATGTATATCTTTTGGCATTGAGTTGCCTTTAAGTTAAGCACTATGACGCTCAAGGGTCAACATACTGTATATGAAAATGTGCTGGAAGTAGCTTCAAAGCTGCTTGAATCAATATTTTTACAGTAACAATGGGTCAGAGAATTATTCATCATTTAATAGGCAATTAATTAGGGATGCTAACACATTCACCAACAAGAATATAAGGTGGTTATGTCAGGGGTTGTTTTTCCAGCTTGTTGTGATTCAGCAGGATTAAGCTAATTATTATTACTACAGTACATTACATTTAGACATGTATGTCTAAAAATAGCCCAAAATAATGAATAATTAATCATTTCTTTGGTGTCTCATTGGTATTATTTATGAGGCTTAAGTCAACAATTCTTTTTCAAGATGACAAATAAAATTGGTTTAAGATTAGATTGCATGTCATATTGCCAAAAGACTAATCCCACTTGAGTAAAGAAAGAATCCACCCTGGGATAATGTAAGTGCACAACTCAAAAATATCTGACCAAACGGAACGGTTTGGTCAGACTTCCTCTGCTCATGGCACCCAGCGCCACCTATAGGAAAGGAAAGTAATGGCAGGAAGTCAAACCTTCAGGGGCAAGCATGTCAAGTTGCCTTTCACAGCCAGAAAAGCCCTGGCTGGTAGCTGAAATTTTAACCCCTGAACCACCTGCAGGCAATCATTTTTATAGCTGCTTTTTATACCTTTCTGTCGTACCATTCAAACATTTCAGGTATGTATAATGCTTAAAGTATATAAAACACTCAAACATACTTAAAGATCCTATATCTATTTCCCACGTAGGCTATGAACCTCTCACATCCTCACTTTATGCTCTCAGGAACAAATGGGTCAGGGATACACTAAATTACCTTTGCTCCATTGTTTAGATTAATAAAATGAAGAGCTCTCTTGAGACAAAGACTGTACTTTAAACACTGTGTATATACTGGAATGGCTTTACATTGTCTCATTTGGTTCAAACACATCATGTAAATCTTGCACAGGGGCTTGACAGATTTGTATTAAATGGATATATAGCCTTAAGGAGGAAAGTGCTTTAATTTTACACTCCAACTAAATCAATAAGTCATTAGGGGTTTGTTACAAGTCACTTATAAAGCAGTTCTGTACTAATGCATAGATCTTGAAGGGGTACTTTCGTTTTGCATGTCCATAAGATACACAAAGAATATTCAAAATCAGTATTCAGTCAAGATATCCTGACTCTTAGCCAATAGCATGGTCCTGTCCTACACTAAATTTCCTTTAGTCCGACCATGGCATGAGCATAAAAGTTAATTAAACAAGACAAAAAAAAAAATTGACCTGAAGGATCAGCCTGTGCATATTCTCATTTGACCTGAAGGATCACTTGTTAGGTTTTCCCAGAACTTTCAACTGGATCTCATGGTATTTGTCTGTGGATGGAGTTTGAAGATTGTAAGAGGCAATTTAAGGCCCTGGAAAAAGCTAGTAACTGAACCTTGAGGCTTTTGGCTATCTTCACAGATTCCAAGGTCATCCTTGATGACATCATACATCTGAGTCCAAAAATGTGATTGTCCAGAGGTGATGGCTGCTAACCCCATTTGTTTGATTCCTTATATCTCTTCCTTCTCCAGTGTATAGCAGACTATTAACCTGCCTTTGAGTGTGGCAATTTGGAACAGGTATGGAAACTTTTGCCTTTGGTTTAGTGTTAGGGTTAAATAGTTTGTTTCAAGCATGTTATGTCATAGATGACAAAGCTCCCCCTGATATGTAAAGTTATATTTATGTGAAAAATCAGTGGAGTGCTCAAAATTACATAAACAAAAATGGTACTTTATAAAATATGAATAATGTGTAACACATTAGGATACACCTCAGAATAGACAACACAGCTTTTGGTATAATAATGTACCATATCAATAAGTGACTAGTGTCAGAGACTGCCATGCTGTAATAGGTCAGGCACTCTATCTTTGCATGTTACTGTCTACTGATTGAAGTGTATCCCTCAGGTGTGGAGCATCATAGCACTCAGTCCACTTATGAAGATAATAATGGTGACCTCACTCCCCCTAGGCCTCCTTCAAGAACAAATGCTGGGCTGGTTTAGCCTGTGGCAAAGGTAAAACTGTTCATGCATATTTTATCATTCAACAGCCACGTACAGTCCTTCAACAGGTCCATATATTTCAGTCATGATTTGCTGAATGTTTACCTTTACTGTAAAAAGAAAGTGATGTCAAGAGCTATAGCTACACCCATAAACTTTCACTTATCTCTAGTCATTGTGGCCATGGTCTGGTAGATCTGGTTCCATGCACCTGTTATGTTAAATGATTTTATTTATATGATGATAAATTTGTATTGTAAATAAAAAAAAAAAATCTAAGCTGCTTATTTAAAATAGCACTTTATATAGAAGAGGTGATGGAAGTCAGTAAATATTCTTATGCAGTGTGAATAGGGCTCTTTGATGTCATATTAGCCTAAATATTTGCACTCAGTTGGCAGTTTATTAGATGCACCTCACTAAAACTAATGCAGTCTAGTATGCCTGCAACAAAACCTCAGCAATTAGTATAAGTTAAATCAAGACCTCTCTAAAACAGTTTCAACACAAACTATACATGAATAAGGATTTATTGCAGGAGGACTGTATAATAAACCTTAACCAGCATCCCCCATCATTATACCAAGAAACTAAAGATGGCACAGAACAGTGACAGATGTGTTCAGTTTAGAGCCATGCATCTCACATAATACATAGTATAGACCATAATATACATATATACATAATATGACCACAGAGTAGTGTCTTTGAAGAGCAAAAATACTTAATACTAAAACACTTGATACTTGAAGGACAAAACTGGAAAATAATGGGTAGTGAGACTTAAAAATTGCAGCGGACCTGCTGAATCACCAGGAGCAATGACATTTTGATTTAAATTTATAATGTGGTTCACTTGTGTTGAGAATGAAAAACAGAGAAAGATTTTCACTCTTGACCTTTTAAACAGCAGAGGATAAAAAAAGTCTAATCTCATGGTCCATATAAGTGCTGCTCTGGAGCTTCTGATTATGACACATGATCTTCATCAACAGTTTTTTTCTTTCTTTCTTTTATGCATTCTTGATCTGCTGAGTTCATTTCAAGCTCAACAATGAAGTTCATTTTTTTCCTTGCCTTTATTCATCAATTTCAAGATGGATAAGCACTTGGATGCATTACTGTCTTCAGTTTGTACATTTAAACATGTGTACATACATACATTTATATATATATATATATATATATATATATATATGCCATACATGTTGTGTGTGTACATTTATTGTGTCTATTAATTCACTCTTTTAAATAAAATTTCAGATTTCCAATTAAGTTCATTTTTCTTTTGCTGGACTTTTGTTGTATGATTGTCTGACTTGGATAAAAAGTCAGCATTCTCAAATCACAAATGGTGAATCATTTGTAGTTTACAGTGAGACAATAATTAAGCTTGTTTTTTTATTCTTTCCACAAACCATTAACCCATATGGAAAATAAAATTAGTCCCAAGCAGAACTTTGTCCAGATCTCAAAGGTCAATTCCCGAAGACAGTGCATTTCAAAATTGTTAACAAGACAGTTCACAGTTCAAAAGACTGAAAACACCAAAATGACCTGATACTTTAGTTTTAATAGCAGTCGTTGCAGAAAAGAAAAGAAAAGAAAAGAAAAGAAAAGAAAAGAAAAGAAAAGAAAAGAAAAGAAAAGAAAAGAAAGTATTAAGTGCTGCTGCTTTTAATAGATTGGAAAATGTAGCTAAAAAACTTAATACAACGCCAAATAAATAAACTATCGTGCAGAAGAATTATTTGATGGAATATAATCCAGTCTCTTAACTAAAAAGGGTCTTTTCAGCTAATAACACAGTAGTTAGTAAAATCTGTCACTGCACTCACTTGTTCTCTATTTCATCTTCTCAATATACGATCTGTTGTCACTTCCGGTTCGGGAGCCAATAGGCATATAAGCAAATCACGTGTTGGGCTCTCCTGTACTTCGACTTCCAAAGCGTCGGACCTGAACATAGGGTGAGTTTTCAAAACGAGTCTTTTTTAGTCGGTACTTAACTTTTCTGCCTATGTAGCGAATGTGTGCCAGTTCCGCAGTGTTTACCACGTTACAACGACGAGCTACAACCTGCTAAAACACTGTGGTAACTCAGCCTACTGTTGTTGTTGTCGTTTTCCCATAATCGAGCAACTCAGCATTGCGTGCATGGGGCTATCCCCACAGGCTATCCCCACATATTCCCCACAGGCTAAACACAATTTTCATGCTATTTTATCCAGCCACTGGCCTTTGTAGAACAATGATATTCTAATTCTGGGTTAATGCATGACAAAAACAGGGTACCTGAAGGTGTTAAAAAGTCTTCAAAAGCAATGAAATCAGTTCACAGAGTTCAGGCATTAGGGGGTATTAAAAAGTTCTACATTTCATTTATAAAAGTCTTCAATATTTTCTCTTGCCTGCCATAGTGAATAATGTTTCTGTCTGTGCTGTTGGGAGACATTGTACCCCTATAAACTAAAAGTTGGGTTGTTTTGACAGTCACTTTTTGCAGTGTGTCAGTCCCCATCAGTCACTGTCACTGCTTGTAGCTAGAGGAGCTAAGAAAATCATCATTTCATTTTGGACAAATGTCGATGTTAGCAGTAACTTCATAAATAAATAAGTTGTTACCTGAATATTATGACCTTCATGAAGGTAGAATTTGGTGCAGGACTGCTTTATTAGACTGCACTGGTTTCACCTATGTGTACCTAATCTTTAGTAGTAACTTTAGAAGATTTGTTTAACTCAGACTGCTGAAGCCCCATATTCACTTTGATTGGAAGCATGTTGGGAAGCAAGTAAACCCTGTTAAATTGTTCATGTGGGCACCTTGGCAGAAGGTGGCTTGCAGTCACAGATCAGGCTCTTATCAACAATATATTTGCATGTATACCTGTAAGTATATTTACACGCATGAGATGAAATGAGGTGAGAGTCCACTGGGCTGCAGGCAGTTGGGGACAGTGTTGTTAGAGAGAGTCAGTTAAATAGAAGAATCCTCTTGCTCTGCAGCAGAGAATCTTTTTCCCCATGTTCTCAGAGTCCTTTAAATGCCATTTGGCAAGCAGGCTGTCTTTTACTCAGAGTGGATTCTGTCTAGCCGCTCTACTGTAAAGGCCTGATTGATGGACTACTGCTGAGATGGTTGTTCTTCTGGCAGGTTCCTCCATCTCTGTGGGGGAGTTCTGAAGCTCTGTTAGAGTGAATGCTCATTTCTTGGTCACCTCCCAGACCCATCTTGTCTGGTTACTCAGTTTTGCTGGATAGCCAACTCTAGGAAGACTCTCTCTTCCATTTCAATATTTCTGAAGCTCTGCTCCTGGAAACACTCAGCTTCAGAAATGGTTTTACATTCTTGCCCCGATCTATACCTCACCACAAAACTTCATCACGGAGGTCTACAGAGAATTCCTGCATGAATTACACACACAGACGTGTGCTGTTCTAAACTATGTCCAGTCAGCTCAGTTTGGGGCTGGCTGGTTGCAAGGAGTTTTGTGTGGTTTAAGGTTTATTATGGAAAAGTATTACAGAATATTAGAATAATACATGGATTAGTCTATCCTTGAAGATAAAAGATAAAATGAGTGGTAAAACACATTTCCCCACAGGGCCTTTTACTGTAGGTTATATGTCAATGTGAGTGATATTGTAATAAAATGAACATGAATATTTGTAGCCTTAGACTTTCACTCAACCTTGTGTCTGTCAGTTATTATTAACTACAGTCATTATGGACAGTTGCCTTATGAATTCAGATTCAATAGATCTGTTACTATGTAATCAGCATTAGAGGTTTCATAATACATACTAATGTATGGGTGGTCACTTATGATTTTTCTGTAAAGCTGTATGGCGTCGAATGCAGCAGCCTGCTGTCAAACCATTTTGTGTCTCTGCTCAGAAATGTCTGCTGAGAAACAGCCTGTCAGTTGTTACTTCTTGGCTTAACAGAGATCGTTCTTGGATTGAGCTCATCTTTGTGGATTTTTTTTTTCTTATGGCAATAAAGTTTGACATTCAGAGGGTGGTGCTGTTCTCTTTTTATCTCTAACCACAGTGCCTTTGGGTGCTCATTCACATACAGTGCTGTGTAATATGTGATATGTGTAATATGTCATGAACTGGGTATATGTTTTAGCCCTGATATCTTATTTCCTGCTAAACATTACAACAGCCAATCAGAATTTTTAAAAATAGAATCTCATTTATTTGAATCAATGAATTGTTTGTGAAGGTGTATTTAAACATAATGAAATAATAAATGTTCACCACATTTGCAAAGATCTTTTTCATTCTTAAGAAGGAGCTTTTATCACCAAATCAATCTGTTGTTATTGTTCGTGTTTTGATCAGAGCAGCAGTGGAGGGAGCACTATGGGCCGCCTGGACGGGAAAGTGATTGTGTTGTCAGCCGCTGCGCAGGGCATTGGACGTGCTGCAGCAATAGTAATGAGCTTTGATAAGTACTTCACACTGATATCTTTCACACCAAATCACAGAGGAATATTTAAAAGCTGTTGTTTGCAGACTCAATGCAGTGTATATATTTACTTCATTACATACAGTAGTTCAATCAGTTCATGTGTATGCAAATGAAAGATTATAATGTTGCCGACATTCCATGATATCTTATATCTTCTGTACCAGCCATAGAGAAGCAAACATTTATTCTTGCAAATTACAAATCCACAAAGAAATATACAAACTCTTATTAAAAGAAAAAAAAAAGAATCATAACATTGGTTTATAGAAACAACCGTTTTCACCTTGCATGAAGATTATATATTTTTTGTTGTGTATGTTTCCAATATGCCATCACTCCACATGTTTGTGCTGTAAATAACTGTGCTGTATTAGTGATTCTTGAGATGCAAACACAGGTTCAAGACAATAATCATGCACAATTCTCTGCTGATGTTTTTGGCAAAGAGACAGAGGAGAAAACACTTGAAACACACATGACACATGCTTGTCAAGATTGGGTCATCATCACTTCTATTACCATAAGCGATGTCTTTAAGTGTGTGAAACCGAGCCTTGTGTTACAGTGATTTGTGTTGTGTGTGGTGTGGAGGAATTTTAAATATAGAGAGGTCTATTTACACTGTCTCAGATCATTTGTTACTATGTTCAAATCACATAGTATTAAAGGCTGCATATGGTGTGAAGTGTCTATTGAGCATTTTCTATTTCCAAAAGTTGCCTTTTTTGTTGATGTGGTCTGCTCAATGATACAGCCACTCTATTAGCTATTACATGACATGGAGGTAGAATGGATTGGAATTGAGAGCTGAAGGACTAGGGTTAGATATTGACATTCTGTGTCTATAGTCACTTGGTAATAAGATCTAGGTGTCAGCACTCTGTGCAGAATTATTGCCTTGGGTCAGAGGGAGGGACTTTTTGCATTCAGGCAGCAATTCAGTTTTGAGATGTAGAAAAGATTACCTGCCCCAATGTTCCCAGCCATCAGTTTATCTAATAAAATGGCTTTGATGTATTTTAGAATTTAAAGATATTTGCTTCAATCGTATCTATATTTTCCAAGCGAATACTCAGCTGCAAATGTTACAACATTATAAACAGTCATTGTGGAACGGCTTGTGACTGACTCTGGTTTTCCAACTGTAGGCATTTGCGAAGGAGGGAGCTCAGGTCACAGCCACAGACATCAATGGAGAGAAGCTGAGGGAACTGGACGGTACTCCAGGTAAGATTCATCTCTGTTGGTCTGCAGCTGCCATCTGCTGGACAACCAGTGTGATGCAGCCAAGATGGCTGAGCCAAAAATGTTTTTTCATGTTCTTTCACAACTTCATCATGATGATCATGTACTGACCGGTGTAACTTGGTAGCTATTGACAAGATACATTTGATACATTTCCATAGTTTATCCTGACAATTCTCTTTCTTGGGTAATGATTAGGTCTATAAAAAAGCTATAAAAACCGAAGGATACCACTTTACAATAAGATTACCCTTGTAAAGGATTTATGAATGGTTTATAACTAGTTTAATTAGCTTGTCAACACTTATATATATACACATATACATATACACTTATATAATAATTTATAAGCTGTTACACACATTAGATAAAAAGGGCAACAGTGACCTGGTGCTTGCCAAATAGTGAGCCCACATGTATTTGTACTGTTAAGCCTCATATCTCATTAGTTACTGAGCTGTCTTTGTTTTCTTCAGCAGCCAGCATTTGTACCTGCTGCTTCATCATGCTACATCATGTCTGATGTTTCTTCCTCTCATTTTTACAACCATTTGTTTATCAGTTACAAACATTTTATAGCTGGCAAAAAGGAGCCTTATTGTAAAGTGTAAAACGTTTCACCATCTATTAATGAGTTACTGTAAGGCTCATTTTACCATTTATAAATGGTAAGTTAGTAAGATTAATCAGTATAAAGCATTAACTTGATCTTGCCAAATAGTGAGTCTGCATCAATGTATGAAAACTGTGTTATAACTTGTTTATAATTGTTTGTTTATGATATATGAAGTGTTAACAACTGAATTAATAACCTAATCATAAACCATTAATAAATCCTTTATAAGGGTAGTCTTATTGTAAAGTGGTACCAACCGAAGATAGAAGAAACAGCAAATATCGTATTTGGCTTTTTTATGTTTGATTAATAGATTATCAAAATAGTTGATTTAATTTTCTCAGTCGACTAATCTAATTAATTGACTTGTAGTTTTATCTCTAAAATTGTATCCAAATTGATTCTTCTTTTTTTTTTTAAGTTTCAGTTTAGCAAAAATGGCCTACACATATGACAGCACTAAAGTGACATCTGACACAGTTTAATGCAATGGCTATAAAGTGCTGCTTTTGCTTGCAGTTTGGTTATACAAGTTAATTTCTGCTCACTGACCTCCACAATACATAATTAAAACTATCCTATGTATGTACATTTAGTCAGCGCACCGATCACTATTAAACCATGAAATCAAATGTTTTGGTAGACATACATACACTCACAATATTTTATTTTATGACAATAAAATGGAGGAGCAGCTTTATGGTAGAAAATTGACTCTTCTATTCCCTGCTGGAGCAGGGTTGAATAAATAGGAGGTGATCAACACTCTTCCCTCTCTCAACACCTCCTTTCAGGTGGCTCACAGGCAAAGCACTTCATCTCCAACTGATTTCTGTAGACAAGTTGAGTGGTCGGTAGATAGAGGTTGTACAAGGTAGCAGCTGTGAATGGTGTGAATGTGTGTAGTAGCTCCCCTTGTTTGTCAGTTTTAGGCAACAGACCATTTACTCAAGGCTACCGAATATAAGAAAATAATAGAAATGTTGACTGCTTCATATGAAACGCATATCTTCTGCAGTAAAATGACGTAAACAAATGAATCTCTTATTATGAAAGCAGTGCGGGCGACATCATAATTGACTGAGACCTTTTACCTCATCATCAACAGGAATCAAGACCAAAGTGGTGGATGTGACTAAGAAAGACCAAGTGGAAGCCCTGGCCAAGGAGCATGACCATGTAGATGTGCTGTTCAACGTTGCTGGGTAGGTTTTCATTCCTTTTTCAAGGAGTAATACCTAGCATACAATTTAATTCAAAGCAAAAAGAAAAATCAGTTCTTTCTGTACTGCCAACATGCTGTCTCCACATTAAGCATGTTTATCCATCTCCTGCTTAATTACATTTCCAAAATCCTTATACCATAAGGTTTAACCTCCACCTGACCTTTTAACAATCTCCTTAGCAAAGGTTTCCAAATTGGCACCTTTTAAAGCTCAGTAAAATTATCGGGGGGGGGGGGGCTTAAGCTGCATTTCAACTAGCATATATTTTTTGGGTTCAGTAATTCATTTCTCATGTGCCCTTCTATGTTTTGATTCTGACTGTCAGATGAGGTATTATGAGCCACATGTTAGGGCGTATTTTACCATTTTAGCTCTTTGTCATGTGTTGTATTATATACAGGTTTGTGCACCATGGCTCCATCTTGGACTGTGAAGAGGCCGACTGGGACTTCACAATGAATGTGAACGTCCGGAGCATGTATCTGATGTGCAAGGCTTTCCTGCCCAAGGTGACCTTTGGCCCCTTTACCTAATACTTAACACAGTTTATCCTGTTGTTGAGAGAATGAAATAGGTGCCGTTGTAAATGGAGTGACATATGCTTTTACTTTGTTCCCATCCTTTGTTCGCTGGGATTAGCTGTATTACTCCAAGCCTGTGACATGATGGGAGGTGACTGCCCAATCACTAATCCAGCTTTAGCTGCAAACTAACCAAACTGTCTCGAAGGGGAACTTTAGCTTGGATCATAGTCCTGGTTATGTAAAAATGTAAACCTAAGATTATTACATCATTTTAATTTTCATTTCACCAATTATAACATGTTTGTTTTCTAACTCTGATTTATTTTGTCGTTCTAGATGTTGGCAAAGAAGTCTGGAAACATTATTAACATGGCTTCTGTTGCATCAAGCATAAAAGGTTAACGATATTCCACAGAACTTTTCACTGTACATGTTTATAGAACAAATATTATGCCCAGCTAAAGGAGCATTAACTCATACATTGAAGTATGACCATGTACATTGTAATCCTCTTATCATAGATAATTGCTTTGCGTGTGTCTCTGTGTGATTGACATGTGTTTCTTTGACACAGGTGTTGTGAACCGGTGTGTCTATAGTACGTCCAAGGCTGCAGTGATTGGGTTCACCAAATCTATAGCGGCTGATTACATTGACCAAGGCATTCGCTGTAATTGTGTTTGTCCTGGTGAGTTTCAAAAAAACTGTGTCCTTTTATTTAAGTATTACTCAAGGTTACTAACATTTTAAGATACCAATGTCCTGTTGAGATCCTTGAGAGCAAATTAAATTGATGGTTTTAGAAAAACTGAAGGGCTTGTCATGTTTGAGGAAAGTGTATTTCAAAGATTTATAAGCCTTGAGTTTGTCTCTGCTGAGCAATTCTAAATAACAACTGTATAAAAAAGGGAGTATTAAAGCCTATTATACTAATTTATTTATATATTATTTTATATTTTCTCAGGGACTGTTGACACTCCATCACTGAGGGGTAGGATCCAGGCCCAACCTGACCCAGAACAGGTACTGTCTGCTCTGATGTACTCATTTTCTCCATTCTAATCTGACAGTAATGCCTGCATGAGTCATGTAACAGGTACATCTTATCTTGGTTTCCACTAGAAGAAATCCTGATGGCTGAGTATTGAAGATAATGAATGCTATAACTGTAACCCCTCTCTGCAGGCGTATAAGGATTTCATGGCAAGACAGAAAACTGGCAGAATGTGTACAGCTGAGGAGGTGGCGCACCTGTGTGTCTACCTGGCCTCAGATGAGGTGAGTGCTCGCAGAGTTAGCGCAAAAATGCAATGTATATATGTGGTATATTGACAGTAAATGAGAGTATGCACAGTATGCAAGCATAACCCCAATGTAACCTTTTAATACTCCAAAGATGTTACTTACATCATTATTTACAGTAGTGAAATAATCAACCTGATGTATGTCTTGTGTCCTCCACAGTCAGCCTATGTGACAGGGACAGAGCAAATCATCGATGGAGGATGGAGACTCTGAGAAACCTGTGGCAAGCTCATCATGTGGAGACAGCAAATCCCTGAACCGAAATAAAGTGTGCACTAGTTGATGATGGGTTTTTTTTTTAAAATTAATTTTGCACATTATATTTGAAGATTTTGAAGGAAGATTTTGCCATTGTCCAACTTTAATCTATGCTGCAAATGTGTCCATGTAGTGCCAAAATACTGACATTGGCAATTGTTGACATTGTGATGAATTTACTATATCACAGATACAGTATAACATACAGTACATATAATAAACATCTATTTGTAATACTTTTTAATTCAAAGCAATCTGGGTGAATCTCAATGTGATTAATTAATAATGAAATGTGTCTACACATTTATTAAAACGTTCAGCAATACACTTGAGTGATTTTTCCATTTAAGATAACCCCCCCCCCCCCCCCCCCCCCCTCCTTTTACCCAGCGCTCCTGTGCTCAGTACATACATGTTTGGCCATCACTAATCCGCCTCATTCCTACTTCCCAGCTGGTCTATCTGCTACAGCACTGCCAGAAACGCTGCCGCCTATAGTTCCCAAGAGATGACTGTGTGTACGATATGAGGTGAGCTGGGTTTTTTTTTTTTTTTTTTTTTAAATAATGTTACATGTATGTGGGAATGCCGTCAGAGGGGTCAGGAGTAACGGTCACTGAATCTAGCTAGCTACTGCGCTTTTAAATGGGAGTGGAGAGTTCACTGACAGCTGTTAGTAGAAGCACACAGGCAACTACTCAGCTACTGGTGATGGATCCAATATCGGACAACACTCAACACTTGCTAACTTTGAAGACATACCAGAAATGTGTCCGAGGAGGAAGTTAAATTGAACGTCACTGTATTTCCAGACGGCAGGCTTAACTATACCGTTGACGTTAACCTTGGTGTAACGTTAGCTTACATTACAGGGACTTCCCTCAACAATCAGGTCAACATAAAGATATTACTGCATCGTGTGCAAAGCCGACGCCATCTCACATTTGAGTAGGTTTGTGAAAGGATTGCTAGTTAAAGAACAGTCCAACTACATCGAAGAAATACGTTGTTACGAGCGTGAGTTAGTTGGCGGTAACGTTGTCCGATAATGGATCGACTGGCATGGTTTATCATGAGGGACGGATTTGCTCCTTATACAGCTAATTACTGTTACGCTAGCTATGGTTTCAGGTGTCCACTGTTCCTGCACGTGTGGGTATGGAGCCTCACTAGTGAACTGAACTAAAACGCCAAGTCAGCCCGTCCTCTAACACGAACTTTATTTAGCTGGTGAGCTGAATGGCTACCGAAGGATAGGTTAGTTGTCTGTAGTTGCTAGTTAACTCTTACCTACTGGAGCTAACGCTAGCTAGATGTGCCATATGGTCGACCTATAAGCATCGATTAGTGTGGTCTGTTCACAAGTGGATTAACGAGCGTCTGTCACTAGAGGCAACTGTCAAAACATTGTAGTAGCGTTAGGTTAGTGCACATTATTTTTCCAGCGTTTGTGTGGAATACAACTTGAACCAAAACTTAAAAAAATATATATATGAGCAGATAATGTGCTTTTCCAGTATAACACACATTAGGCAGCGTGTACTGTCACCCACATATATTCTCATTTAGGTATTAGTCATCTGGCTTGGACTAATTTTCTCTACATCATCAATACCCTATGCCCAGAGCCAGTGCAGTTTTTGTAAAATTCAATGAAAACCATGTCTTTTAAACATGGACATCTTAATGTAAAACCTGTAAGTTTGGGGAGATAGATCAGTGTGTGAGATTAAACTTACTTCATGTCATGCCAATGTCCACACCTGTACCAACATAGCTGTTCTCCATGATTAAGTAAACAATAATTTGTTTTCATACTGATAAAACCATGCTGTATGAATAGGAGCCAGAGGTTAGAACTGGACATACAGAAGCAGAAGTGAAGGAACTGCCCATCAATGGCCAACCCCACCCCTCAGCTTGATGTACTGTGACAGAGAAGTGAGTAGACCAGAAATACTGTAGCTAATTGCCATGGAGGACACTCAGCCCAAACCTGCTACCCCAGAGCCGAGCCTTGCACCCAGTCCTGCTCCTAGTCCAGCACCCAGTCCTGTGCCTGCGGCAAACCATGTTGAGGTAAGGTATTTTTCTAATGATAATCTCTTACACTACTTACTCTGGTGCAAACTTGTTGTATTCAGTTTTTACTGCCTCAACAAAACTGAAAGGTGTGCTTTTAAGCCTGATAATTGGTTTTTGGTAGATTGTCAAATTACTTTATAGGTTTTTTAATATTCACTAAATAAGAAATTTTAAGCCACATATAAATGATGTCGTGTTATGTGGTTCTAGTTCTTTGTCATCCATATTAGTCTGCTTTTTGTTGTTTTAATGCTTCAATTTTTAATGCTCCCCTCTAACCTTGTTAAATGAATTGTCTGCCTTAAATCATTTGTCCGTCATTTGTGAGAATGAATTGAAATGCAACCAGAGGCAAAGTCAAAACTTTGTGCCAATGTACCCAAGTGAGCAATATGACAAAGAGGGTGTTCTTGGAGTCACAGTTATCAGCTTCTTGGGCAAGTTCATATCTTCATTCTCTTATTTGCCAAGAAACAGTGGCTTGTAATCTGCTGGTATGACGTACCTGTGTGTCAACAATACTGACAGAGGTTTCGCAATTAGTATGCCACAGGAACATCCACCAGTTTTTTCAGTTTATCTTTTCCATAAGCACTGCATTCATATTTGTGTCAGTGTGACACCTTAGATTTGACGCTCTGTGTAAGATGCTTCATTTGTTTTGACTAGTTTGACTGCCCACTTGTGTAAGATCCAGATAATAAATGCACTGTGGAGAATTTTGGTGACAATAATAATTTAAGTAATTTGAAAGCTATTTTTGTTTTTTTCTCTTCACATTTTTTCAACAAGTGAAAAGAATACAGTTGGACAACACTCACCTCATATTTTTAAAACGTTGCTGGCAATTATTTAAAAAGCAGTTGAAGCTGTAAGCCAAAATACCTTTTTATCATGCATTGTCTTTACAGACATGGTGTTTATCACTGGCCTGTCCTTCATGTCCTGATTCTTCTTCTCTAGCACTTAAGTGTGAACCAGATCCAGGTGGTGGTACGGCGCTGCTCCAGTCCAAATGTTACAGAGGAGACGACCTATTTCATTCCTCGAAACCCTGTGGTGGATGCCGGCACAAACACAGACCCACCAGTGGTCTGCTGCCCCTTGCTCCGCAGATTTTGCCCTTGTCCACCAAGAGGCCTCCTGGCCTCTCTCATTACCAAAGGTAATAAAGCAGTGGAGGTCACCATGGCCTTTTTCCTAATATTTCTCCCAAGATTAGGAAAAACTGCAGATGACATAACTTTCCTGTATGCTCTGAAATCTAATAAATGCAACCATGTTGTAAATAAATAATTACAAGTATACGGTACAATTATAATTAATAAATATACACACATTAGTATTTATAGTATTTTACATTATTAATAGTATTAACATATTAATTCATTAATTCATCCATACATACATATATACAAATGGTAATATAGTAAGGTGTTGGACCGAGTGCTAACCCTGATTACTACTGTAGATTTATGTTCACAACAGCCTGTTAGAATGGATGGGTAGTCCATCAACGCTGAACTCTCAGTACCTTTATCTGTTCAGGGAACAGCATTGTTTTCCTATAAATGGCATCTGAGGAAGTTTTTGAGGTATACAATTGTAACACAAAAAAATGTCTGTAATAATTAATTTATCCCTCGCTCTCTTACTCCCCCACTTCTTTCTTCTTGTAATGTGTATAAGGGAATGATCATATCATTGTTGGCATTAACATACTAATGTCATTCTCCTCTGTCCCTTCCAGTCCTTTTGGCAGCTGTGCTCTTTGGAGTGGTTTGGTCTATCACAGAGGACGAATGTCTTCCAGGGGGAAACCTGTTTGGCATCATAATACTCTTCATCTGTGCACTTGTCGGTGGCAAATTGGTGGCTCTCATCCGTCTGCCTAAACTTCCACCATTCCCGCCACTCCTCGGTAAGACAGAGAATTCAGTGGTCATGTTTAATGCACTGGTGGGTTTATACAGGCGTTTATTTCATGTTAAGTTACACAGATTCCCTCACCAGGGTGATACTTAGTAACACAAGAGGGAAGGGAAATGCCTGCCAAGATTCTGTTCAGAACAGTTAGACAGATTAGAGTAATGGGTGCACTGTGGTGTCATGACGTTACCCATAGTGGTCCCAATCTCTTAGTCCAGATACCTACCTGTGTAACAGCCCTACCCTGAGTATTCAATATGTACAGTACAAAGAATTGTATTTGTTATAATTCAATAAAGTCAGTGTTAGAGCAACTTTTTAAATAACTACTTCTTAAAGAAGACTCAGACCTGACTGTAAGTTTCATGCATCACAGTGGAAGCACTTGAAATAATCTAAAACAAAGCTCAAATGTATTTGAGAAGCTGTTGATTGACATGAGTTGGCCAAACAAATATTAATGTTCACCTTTGTCATTGATGGAAAAACAAAACAAAAGGGAGTTCTGATTAACTCTACAATCATATGACTCACTTGCTCCATTCTTAGTCAAGTCCAAGGTAACTGCTGGTTTGTCTGTTTTGTTATTCTCTATTTTGCTTCTATTTTTCGTATTGTTAGCCAATACAATTATCATCTTGTTAAAATGTTTATCAGTGATCCTTGTATTTATTCAGAGATGTTAGGAGAAAAGCACAGTTTGATGTCGTCACTAATTAAGAAATTCAAGCGATGTGAGCCTTGATTAGATTCTAATTGAATAAGCCTGGTTTACCCAAGGTGAGGTACTGCCATTATTTTACATCAGCAATGCTGGCTTGTAATAAGTGAGAGCATTGATCAGAAAATAATATAAATTTCTTCTTTCCTAGCAATGGTTTAAATATAATTTATTGTGAATTCCTGGTGTCATGAATTGGGAAATGGATAAAGTCTCTAACTGCGCCCCTAACAAGATAAAAATCAAGGAAACTGGAGCCACTCCCCATTTACAATTGACATCAAAAGGTAGAGTGAAGTGCAACTTGGAGTTTATTTCTCTCTAAACTTCACTTTCCTGTTTTTCTTTTCTTTTTGGGCAAGTCCTCAAAAGAGTAGCCTAGTTTACAAGTTCAGTGTCTATTCATGTATATTGAAATATCTTTTGGCATCAACTGCCAAGAGGGTTGCTGTCATCGAAGAGTCACTCGTCTGACCTGACCGCAGTCATTAACAGTTTTAGATATCTGCTATGTACAGTATGTGTTCTTTCTCTTATTATAGTTCATAACTGTTTGACATGCACATCGGTGATGATAAATCCCTTAAATTTTGCATCATTTCACTATTCTTAATATCGTGTTCATTCTTAATAATGTAATATTCCCTCTTAAGTTGAATGTTTTTAGCAGAACAAATTAACAGTTGAATCATGAGGTTTTAGAGTAGGTTTGGATATTGCTGAAACTTGAATTGTTAGTGTTATAACGCAGTTTCCACAGTCCACACTGAGCCTCATAGTCTCAGGTGTCCAGCTTGAGCATCCAAAGTTCAAAAAGCAACAGGTGGGCTTTGCTCTCGTTCTGTAGCTGAGAGACCGTGCTAAAGAATAAACAGTATTTCATACTAGAAAGGATAATCTTTCCCCTCACACCGTGTGTTTTGTAGGTATGCTTCTGATGGGCTTCATGCTGAAGAACACCCCACAAATAAAGAAGGGGGTGAAGATTGACTTCAAGTGGTCTGCATCACTTAGGAACATCGCTCTGGCTGTCATTCTGGCCAGAGCCGGTCTCGGGTTGGATCCCACGGCACGTCTCATACTCCCCTCCTGGAGCTTAGTACCTGCACACAGAAATGTTTAGACATATAATAACTATGTTTTAGTCTTATCCCTGTGCATCGCCAATACTGAAAAATATTCCTGTCACTTCTACTGTTTAATTATTGACCCTACAAATTTTCCAAAGTAATGACAAGTCCTGAATAGAAATTCCCAGTTTCTTCAGATTGTTTAACTTATCTGACCAGCATTAAAAAAAAATCCAATGTTATAAAATGAGTAAAACCGAGTAAATCTTAGCCTTGGTGAACTAATCATTTAGAACTGCAACATCACATCACTGTATATCTGTACAGAATTAGATTAATTACATACTCATGAAATATGCATGTGTCTGTGCTGTCAGGCTCTGAAGAAACTTAAGTCTGTGTGTCTACGTGTGGCAGTTGGGCCCTGTGTGATAGAGGCTTGCACCACAGCTCTGGTCTCGCACTTCCTCATGGACTTGCCCTGGGTGTGGGGCTTCATCCTTGGGTAAATATAACACTGCTCACTTTCCTTTCTGTCCCCACTCTCCATTCTCTACTCAATTAGGAGAGACAGGCAGACACATACAGATTTGAGGAACCGTTTCCATTGTTTTGTGAATGTGTAGAAATAACGTATATTTAATATTTAAATTTCAACATTATTTTTTGACAGTAACAGCAAGAGGCCAGGAGATTCAGTTTTGCATGCAGCAAATCCAGGGAACCCTCAGGTGCTCTTGAAAATGAAAAAACAGAACAAAGGCATTCTTCAGGTATTGTAGGCAGAGCAAAGGTACAAGTAATATTAAAAGCCTTTATTTAATCTGGCATACAGATCTAGTTTGACCTCACAGGGTCTCTCTTTCTCTGTAATAGTTCTTATATCTTCCTAATAGAAAAAAATGATTTATGTGATTTTTAATTTACAACTGATTAGTATTTGCTCCATACTTCCATTATCTGCTGTGTGAGCAGCGTTTTCTTCTAGTAGATGATCGTGGAGTGAGCATGTTAAAAATTTAGAAATAAGATATGGAAGGTTGACTAACACTGTACAACTCACTGCACCTACAAGAAGCATGTTTCCATGGAGCAGAGAATGGAAACACACTGCTCCCTGAGCGTCACTAGATCACATTACACTCCCTAATCTACACACAGTTTATTGCTGAGTGATGTCTTTCAGGGTTGATGATACAACAAATTCATCTACTCTGAAAAAAGATGTGTATATGGTTGATGGACTTTTTTTTTGTCTGTGAGGCTTTGTGTTTCTTCCTTGTTCAGCATCCATGTGCCATCAAAGGTACTTGTCATATGGGGTTTTATTCACTGATGACCCGTTCCCCCTTGCCTGTTGCTTTGCTTATCAGTGGTTGGAGGGTTGAAAGGGGCCAAAACAAATATTTTTGTTCTGTGCAACTCAAATGTCCATTTTTGAGGCCAGCTTCATTTTAGAAACGAGAAAGATTACAGTGATTATAAAACATTGTAGTCATTTTTAGTAACTTTTTTCCTTTTGAGATTCATAGCAGAATTTTAATAATAAGACCATTTAGAGTTCAAAATCAAGTTTATATTTACAGCCCAGTATCTCATCTCAGATACAGTGTAAAGTATAAATACCTGTTTCACTCTGCTTCATTGTCTCCTTTTCTGTATCTCTCCAAGTGTATTCAATGGCTTTTCGGTTTTTCCAAAGGCATTTCGGTATTTGTTACATCTTTGTTGGAGTAAGTAAATTCATAAACACTCAATCTCCTCCACGTTGTAGCTTTGTGCTGGGCGCTGTGTCTCCAGCAGTGGTTGTTCCCTCCATGCTGCTGCTGCAGAAGGAGGGTTACGGCGTGGAGCAGGGCATCCCCACCTTGCTGATGGCTGCTGGCAGCTTTGATGACATTCTTGCCATCACTGGTTTCACCACATGCTTGGGCATGGCCTTTGCCACAGGTAACCTGCGTATGTATGTGTTTGCGTGTGTGGAGAAGTGAAGGGAAAAGAAAAAGTGCTGAATATATTGTTCTGTTTTTACAACACTACCTTATCTCCAGGGGAGTGGCATCCAGCGCAGTGTGTAGGTCAACACTGAGAACAAAATAAGTAACTTTCAGCCGTAGTTTGTCAGGAGCTCAGCAGAGGGTGTAAGTGAGCTCTTGTTGAAACATTTTTTGTGCCGGACCACAGTGCAGTTGTACCATAATGTAAAGTCTCTGTAGGGCTGCATTCAACTGCATGTAAAACCCTAACTAAGACCGTAAATCTTCACATATCTTTAAGACGATCAATTCAGTTAATTGTGTTGTATCAACTGTATATTTTCTCTGCTGATCCTTCTAGGCTCCACTTGGTACAACCTCCTTAGAGGGGTACTGGAAGTGGCTGGTGGGATGGTTGCTGGTATTCTTCTTGGCTTCCTCATCCAATACTTTCCTAGTGGTGACCAGGTAGGCAGCATTACCATGACATCAGCCAGTTTTACCACTGCTTAGTCATCCTTGCAGCACAGCCTGGGAAACCACAGCTGGTGTATGAAACAACCTCAGAAGAAGCGACAAAGTCAGCGAAGTGTTCTATATCTGATTAAAAAGTCTGTGGGAAAGTATACAGGGTCAAGAGTTTCCTTACGTGACAGATACGGCTGTATCATCTTAGCTCCAGAGATGTATTTTTATAACTTGTCACACTCAAGACATAGAAAAAAATCCTTGATTATTAATCAGTGTGAGATGAAGATTATATAGATGACAGAGTATATTGTGTGTGAATTTTGTATTAACAGATTTCATTATACTGAAATATTCTGTATGTAATCAGTGACTGTCTTTTTCTCCTAGAAACACTTAGTGATTAAGCGTTCCTTCTTGGTGCTGGGTCTCTCCATCTTTGCTGTGTTCGGCAGCAGTGTGGCTAGATTTCCTGGCTCTGGAGGCCTCTGCACCCTGGTGTTGGCATTTCTGGCCGGGCTTGGCTGGGGGACAGAAAAGGTAATAACACATGCATACAATATCTGTCGCACATACATTTTTTCATGCCTTGATCACAGTTGTCCATCTCTGAAAATGAATTTTGAGGTAGGCGGAAAAGTACATTGCATGATCAATTGTTAGAGTGTACCGCTCCCAACCTGTTGTTCTTCATCAGTACATTTATTCATCTGTACACTGCTGCATGTCAAAGACAACTGTACTAAACATGTTTGTGGGTTCTTTTTTCTTAAGGCACGTGTGGAGGAAGTGGTAGGGTGGGCGTGGGACGTGTTTCAGCCTTTGCTCTTTGGACTCATAGGAGCAGAAATTCAAATCTCTGAGCTGGAGGGACGCACAGTTGGTGAGACGACCACACACGCACACTTCAAAATAGCACAGTGGGATGGCTGCTGTGACTGTCAGGGATTCAAATGTGACTGTATGGATGTAAATGTATTTGCATAGCCAAAAAAGAAGCCTAGGGAGAGTTTTAATCTCTCTATCTGTAAATACTAAAACCTGAGTCTAATACTGTACTTCCATAGTTTCAGCGTGGGAGTTACTTATGAAACAGATCTTGGATTCCTTAAAGAAAAAACCTTATTCCTGCCAGAACAACACAACAATTTTATTATCATCACTACCCAGAATTCACTGACACAATTTCACAGCATCATCTTCTCTAGGAATATATTTGTAATGCTGATATACTGTATGTATTTGGAATGGTGTACAGAATATTTGTGCTTTGGGAGGAACTCTATGTGTCAAGGACAAGAACGTGCTTAAACTCTCTCTTTGGCTCATTAAAAAGGAGCAGATGTGGTGAACATTATTAAAACCTCAACGTAACTATTCAGACTTTTTGTCCTTTTGAGAAATGTGTTGATCCTGCTGCAGTCACTTTCCCAGATTGCACTATACTGTGCTCATGTTGCACCCACACTTCTAGTGATACGAAGTAGCAAAAAATCAGTTGGGGAATCTCTGTATGACTCTTGTCTGTTTGTCTGTCTAGGTCTGGGTATAGCATCCCTGCTCATTGCCCTCCTGGTTCGAATCCTGTTCACCTTTGTGTGTGTGTTGTGTGCGGGCTTTAACATGAGGGAGAAAGTGTTCATAGCCCTGGCGTGGATGCCCAAAGCCACAGTGCAGGTTTGTCAGTACTGAAATATTTGTCTGGAATTATATTTTGTGCTCAGGGTCTGAATTAAAGGAGTGTCTCTTTTCCAGTTTTTGTTGCACACATCAGCAGATGTTTTCCTCTGTGAACATCTGAATTAGAAGTACATACACTGAAATATTAAGTGTATGTTAAGTTTCAAGTGTTCCCTCATGGTGATGGTAAATGTTTGGTTTTTTTTTTTGTGAGTGAGCAGAGAGGAAACACTGCTATTGTCTTATTCCCCTTCAGGCAGCTATAGGCTCCACAGCTTTAGACATGGCCAGAACAAAGGAAGACAAGCCGCTGCAGAAGTACGGCATGGATGTGCTGACAGTAGCCGTGCTGGCCATCCTTCTCACAGCCCCTGTAGGAGCTCTTATTATAGGGCTCTCTGGACCTCTCCTGTTACAGAGACCGAAGAACTCAGCCTGTGGTGAGCGAGTCAAACCCAATTTATCAGCTTTTTTCTTAGGTAGGTAAAGTCCTACATTCAACAATTCAACTCAGCTCAACAACCCCGTCCAGTCTCGCTTCGTAGTTGTGTCCGAGTAGAAAATATCCTTTCACTGCAAAGCTTTTGCCTACCTCACCTTTGTGCTAGCTCTGTCCACTCAGACAAGGATTTGCATAGCTTTAGGTTGGCTATTTACTCTTGTCATTCAAGCCTTCGTATCTTTTACATCCACACAACAGTGGCATTGTTGCTGTTAGTGTAAGAATATTAGATTAACCACAGCGTAGAAATGCTGCTTATGAAATCAGACTTGTCTTTAGCACATTTTGTTTGTACTTCCTGTATGCATGTCTTTACGCTTTTACTGAAGCTTTTCTGTTAAATTGTCCTCCCTTGTCTCTTTCCCATCATGCAGGCACTGCAGCGGGAGGTGAAGATGATAGTGAAACTCCCATCACCTATGAAAGTACTCTCTGACACCACCTGTCTTCATCCAGCAAGCGAGGACATTTAATGAGACTTTCGGTGTGCATTCACACCTCGGATATTTGAGCTTTCTTTTAGCCACCGAGTGGCTCTCTTTGTCTCTCCATCTGCTGGTCAGCTCCTCATGCTTTGCCATGCTGCAGGAACACATGAATCATACTGTATTTATAGGCTCTGGTGGTTTCCAGGTCTCAGGCTGCAAACAAATGACCCACATCCAAGCATCTGCACTGTCATGCTGTATGTACAGTATACAACGGGTGGTTTTGGTTCTGATCCCAAATGAACGTTTATATATGCATCTATATATAATATAATATATATATCAGTGCGGGTGAGTATGGTTTACATTTTTGTTAAGGTGGCTATTGTTCCCACCTGTCATATTCATTGAATCCTATATTTGGCCATTTCCCATTTTTTATGACATCTCTTTAAACTATTCACTGTATCTGAACTTGAAAAGGTGATAATGCTGTATTTTATTATAAGCCATTTCCTTTGGAGGAGTACGTAATTGAATGTACTGACAGTAGCAGTTTTTTTTTTTTTTTTTGTATTAAATTAGACTACACATTTAACACACATTTAAGTTTTTAGTTGTTTTGCACTCAGTACATTTTTGCAGCTATGTGTTTTGTGTATTTTGCGTATTTTTTATTACAATATGTATTAGCTGTTTGTCTTGATAATGAGAAACAACTATTAGCAATTATTTGAAATTTTACAGCATTGAGTAATAGTTTTTCACCAGATATTGTTAAAACAATAAAAAAGAATACCAAGAATTGTCCACCTCTTGAATTTTATTGTGGCTATATGTAAAGTACATTTCTTCAAGTTGGTGAACCTTAATTCATCTGAGCAAGTTTAGGATTCAGTTAGTTTTTTTTTTACCTGGAAAACTCAGTGCATGCACCCACCAGTACTGATGAACTCACCAAATGGCTTCCTACAGACATCATACATTTGAAGTGTTGAATTGATTTCTTGACCACAATAGTTGAACTGACAATATTCCCATCGGTCTGTAAATAAATATGACTAAAATACTCATAACGCCTGTCCTCCAAATGTCAGGTGAAAACATGACCACCCTGGCAGAGGTAATTATTACTTGTGTTTGTTTTAGTAGGTATTGCTGTATTGTTAAATTCTTTTCACAATTTACTTAGTGACTGACTCACTTAAAGTTTATGAAATACTTAAACGAGAAAAACTAAGAGAATAACATAAAACATAATAACGAGTAAAAGTTATCCTGGAAAAAATAAGTGACAGACACATTTAGAAAGGAGTGTACTCTGTTTCCCCTTTCATTCATTTACACTTTTTTGTAGTAGGAACGGAAGTGAAGTGTTCCCCAGCTGTAACAGTGAAAGAAGGGAATGAAGCAGCGGTTGTGTTTTTGCCAAAACTGTTGAGTTAAACACCCTGACTTACCCTTTGCAAATTTTACATTTCAAATGCAGAATGAATGAATTCCAGCCGTTATCTTACAAAGGTTCATCAACACACAGTCACTCATCATGAAAATATAGATCAGACAATACAAACCATTAATGTATAAAATATTTCTGATGAATTGAAAAGGAAATGCTCCAGCAGGAAGTCAACTATATACAGCCATTCTGACAATACAGAGGCAAAAAAAATAACGGTACACAGCAAAAATATTGCTGCATAAGTTACATTGTCAAACCTCAGTAGGGTAGTGAGGTTAAAACTGTATATAACTGGATATTACTCAACTGCGCTATGATTCAAAATGTTTGAAGGCAACAGAGTTCAATAGAAAATGTAAAACTCAAAATGTTTAAAGGCTATGAAAAAAAATATACTGAAGAATACTAAGTAGCCTCCCATACACACAATAACTTATAAGAGAGTATTTCACATCCTGACAGTACGTTAATATTTGGCACACAGAAAATCTGAAGCAAGAGAAAGAGAGCTAAAAAAAAAAAAAAGACTGGCTGTTAAATAACGAAAGAATCGTCCAAACTGAAAACATACAGTGCAAAATGATGATGACAGGTTGGACAAGTATTAAGTATTTCATTTAAACAACCATTTAACTAGGAATTAATGTTTCCCCTGAAGGGTTCAAATTACTGAAAGTCAACATAACTGAGATTATGTTTCAAGTTTTCCGCTCAAAGTGGTCCCAATGCTTTGTCATTGATTCCAACTAGATTGAGACATGACCATAGTTGAATTTACAGTCATATAGAAAGGCTGTTCTGATAACCAACGAAAATGACCATAAAAAAACAAAAAGAAACCCGTCCTAACTGCACAATGCCATCAAAGAACCTGATATACAGTTTTCTCACAGTGAGACTGTGGAAATGTGTATTTTTATGTGTTAGGACCATTTCAAATAAAGACTCAAGTTCATTTTTCTGACCAACATAAACATGACACCAAGATCGAAAAAAAAATAAACAAAACTACAGACTGTTAAGAAATGAAAACTAAAGACTGGGGAGGTGAGAAGATAACTCCCATTAGCGGTTGATTATAGTATCTTCTTTTTGAGTATGAGCGGTCCCACGTTGTCTCCAGTCAGCTCATTGTGCTTTAAGTGTGACTTGTCACAAACAGGAAACTAAAACAGGAAGTAACTTAATATTAGCTGATCAGCAAGACACAGAAACATACATACATACATACATACATACATACATACATACCTTAACTCTTAAAAAAACATGAATGAATAGAAAAAGTCAGGAAATAACCTGTCAACTTACAGTTTTGGAGCGCCAGCAGCGACAGTAACACACATTTGCACTGTTCAGGTCCTCGATGTCTATCTCATTGACAACTTTGGGGTTCTCTTTCTGGATCTTCAGGTTGATCAGGCTGTCTCTCTGCTTCTTCTTCTTAGGCAGAAATGGGCGAATGGTCAGATAGCCCAGCAAAGCCAGGATACCCAGGAGTGGCAACAACCGGAGCCACTCAGACACTAAAGACATTCACATTAGCAAAAATACAAGCATTACTATGAGCACAGGCACATGTTCACTCCTGAAAACTTTGTTTCCTGCAGGCTGGAAAATAAAGTTGGGGATGGGGATGTGTGGGGCTTCATGTGCACATTGGAAACTTTTAAATCTTACACTTCAATTCAGAGCTGACACAACTGAGCAGCCGTTTTGATTTTTGAAAATAATAAAAAGATAATTTTGATCGCATCTGGGAAACAACCACAACACTGACAGTTCACCTCTTATCCTCATTTCTATTATACTGAGTGCCATCTCACACCAACAGCTACTAGAGCCCACTGAACTACACTGAGCTGAGGGAAGTGCTTTGGGAAAACCCATCATACAGGCCACCATACATGGAAAAGACAGACAAGTGAAGCACAGTGAGGATTAACCACAGTTATATAATTTTACAATTAGCTACGAGTTAGACCCCAGCTCCTGGAACTTTTGATAATACTCTTATGGCAATTAAAATACTTTCAATAAAAGGATTTTGATGCCTAATGGGACATTGCTAATCCTTAATCTCTTTAAGGAATTATATTCAGTGTATTTTACATGTAGGAGCACTTACTAAATCTGAACTAACTAAATAAGTCTAATGTCTAACTTAAGACAAAAAACAGAAATGGGATTTATCTTCAGGCAACATCTGGAAACATCGAACATCAAACTGAAGCTCTGAATGCTAGGACTTTAGCAAATCCTAATTAATTAGTACTACAATCACATTACTCTTTTATGGCCTTCTAAGAGAAGTACTACTCAGATGTTTCTAACACGTCATTTGTCACAAAAATATTTAACCAATGCATAGCTAGCTCTGCTTTTTGACTTTTTTGAGCTATTTTTAGGCTAAATTCGACACTTTCCAACGGTCTGTGTTGGCTGAAAGGTCAAGCTGAAGTGGTTGATCAGCTTCAGGATAGACTTTCACTGCAGTATCCACTCACACTCCTTTATTTAAACATTTTTATTTTGTTTACTATTTCAGTGACGTGCTGACTCCTGCTGTTGAACATTTCCAAACACATTAATGCATTAGCTTTTGCCTTTTGTGTTAATAGGTGCACAAAGCCATGTTTGGAAATGGTGTGGGACAGTAAAGGTTTATATGGAGACATGGGTCCACAAGATTTGTGAAACTTATAGGTATGCACTGATCCAACTTTTTATTTCCTAATACCTATGCTGACACCTAATCTGCAGAAAGGGTGGATCCAGTACCAGTGCTCTTTGTCCCAAATTTAAACTCTCACTGCATGAAACTCATCTGAATCATTTTAATGTCAGGTATCAAATGGCAGCAGCCTGCCATGACTGAATGAATGTAATTGATAGCAGAAACCCTGACTAGCTCTGATCATGAAATTGTATTTAATGTGGATTGGTCACATCATAGCTGCTACCCTACCCCATCCCCTACTCTAATCAGTAAGAAAACCCCAATATCTCACATTTGAGAGGGTGGAACCATTAATTTCTGGCATGTCTTGTTTGAATCATTTATGAATGTATGTAGATGAGCTGATAAAATAATCAACTTCTCTTTTACAGCGCTGTTTTAACTAACAGCTTAATTATCTGGAAATTTCCTGTTTTGTAGGAATGATGAGATCATGGGTCCAAGAATGGGGTCACATGCCTGAAAAGGTTGTCAAACAAGGATCTTGACGCAGACTGTGTTTTGAGACGACATGTACTGAACCCTCTACTCCAGGATTGTCATGCCTGTGCATCACTTGATGGTAACACAGACTGAGGTGGGTACATTTTGTACAAGAGTCACACAATCGTTAGATTTCCAATTGTTGGGATTAGCAGGACATGCTGCAACTTTTACGATGCAGACACTTAATGGTCATAACTGTGTCCACATTTAACACAGAGGCAAACTTATCTCTGCAGTGTTGCATTTTAACAGGTACTACTTTAAGGTCATTGTTGTTGCTAAACAGAACTACAAAATAAAACGAAACGAACGAAATTTACGAAGGGTTTAGCAGAAACTAAGCAGCAGTTGAGGACATAGCACAGGTTTGGTTAGACACTCAAACACACACTTAGAGCGCGTGTGTTTTCGCTTGCAGGCTAGCTAAGCTGCAGAGCTCTGTGCTGAAAAGTGTCCCCGATGAGTTCAGAAGTCATCTTTACAGGACAGTCAGAAATGCAACACAGCTGCTGCTAACTTACCTGTTAACCTTGCAAATCCACCGATCGTCTCCGGTAGCGGAAGCCTCTTGAGGTAGGCTGGAAGCTGGACTTTTATTATCTTTGAAATACTTTCTAAAACCATCTTGATTTGCTCAAATGGGCAGGTTTGCCTTGAATAGTTCCTGGGGTTCGTTTATGTCATTGCGTTCATTTCTGAGCGCATATTGTCACCGGTACGTACACCCCTCCCATGAAACTTGAAAACGACCGGAAAAAAGCGTAGACGGTTTCGTGAATACACGTAATATCGACCTATGACGGTAGATAGTGTAACCAATCAGCGTTGGAGGAGTTGGTGGCTCCTGATTGGATAACTTGAATTCGGCGTGACGGAGCCACGGAGTATGGATGGAGGTGGTTTCTACTTAAAGTGATCCCAGTAAAATTGTGTTTTTAAAGACGTATATAAAGTAACAAAGGAGAAAAAACACAATAATAAAATATTTTATCTTGTGATTAAAGCAGTTTGTGACATTGTGTGTTAATAGAAAAAATATACTTGCATGTATTTAATATTAAATGACACACGTGCGGTATGTATGCGTAATGTTATAAGCTATAAACTACTACAAACTTTGATCCTGTAATGATTAACTGTTGGGAATACATGTTCCTCATGATTAAATACATACTAATTAAAGTTACCACTCTCTAATCATTTGATCCCTATTCCATATTCCACAGTCATTGTGTCACCTCACTGGATTTTTCATCACTGGATACATTACATTTTTTTCATAACTTAACAACCCTGCTTATCACACTGTACAACATTTTCATCATGATGGAAGAATAAAAACTCACAAAACAGAAATACTCAAGGAAAGTTCCAGTACTCAAAAACTATTTACAGTAATTACAGTAAGTGAATAAATGCACTTAGCCATATCAAGCACGGACTCTTTATGATAATTGTAATTATACACACAACATACACGGTTAATTAAATTCCTGGCAAACTGTGGAGAATCCTGTTCTGTTAGCTCACCATGGTCACATTTTTATATACAGTTTATGGTCACATGTCATAACTTACAAGAGGAAGTGCCATAAAAAGTGACAGTGACTCTTCATTTAATGCCAGCCACAAAGCTGCTCAAAAACTAAAGAGCTAAACGTTCCCACAGATTAATGTGTCATATAAGATTTGGTTGTATGTATATGTAAATAAATAAATAAATAAATTATCCTTTTCCTGAAAATATGTGGTTCCTGGCTGTCCTAAAAAAATAATGTTCACTGAACTGGATTTGGGGCAGTTTGAGAAAAATCACCATTATGACATTAGGAGTAGTCAGACTTTTAATTAAGTAATTAAGCAAAGATTCCTTGACCTGATCACCCATGGCTGCATGTGAGAATTAATGGAAATGGAAAATTAAAATTTAGAATATACAGTTAAAACTCAGGAGAAGGTTTTAAGAGGACCTTTTTCCACAATTCTTTCCAAGGTCAAGAATGAATTTGAATAAATCTGAACATTATTATTATTATTATTATTATTATTATTATTATTATCATTATTATTATTAGTGTTGTTGTTGTTGTTGTTGTTGTTGGTGGTGTTGGTGTTGGTGTTAGCTAGGGGTATTCAGGGTGACATTTACTGAAATAATCCTGCTGTGCCCTCTAGTGCTGACAAAGCTTTCTTTCAAGTACTCTGTAGAGAACTTCAATACCCAGAAGTCCGTGTGAATTTATGCAGCCCACTATATTGCCTGGACTAATTTCAATGCCGATATTTGTCTTATGTACTAAATTCACAGGTCATAAAAACCAATATTCAGACAACTTTAAGTAAATCTCAAATACCCGGAGTTCGTTATGAAACAAATATATTTTAAAGCTGATTCAAAAATCCACGGGGATATTCATAGTCAGCTAAAGTACGTCTGTCAGGTCTTCAGCCTCCGGTGTCATTGGTGAATGACCGAAGATGTCTCACAGCAGGTTGTTTGCCAGGCTGCTTTGTAAGTATTTTTAACAAATCATAGTTTTAATCACCTGGAATATCCCACAGTTTAGTTTCTGTAACAGAAGTATATTCGTAGGGTCTGTGTTGTACATTAGCTGAGCTTTGCAGGGTCTCACTGTGTTGCACTGGCTAGCAAAGCTCCCCTGGGTTGGCTGTCAGTTAGCTTCAGGGCAACTTAGCCACATTAGCCTGCCGACCGAATATACTGGTAAAGCTCATTGACAGTTAGCCAGCAAGCTAACTAGCTAGCTTTGCGCTAACGTCCAACCGAAATCTAACTTTAACCCCCAGGCCAGGGCAAGTGTTGATCTTTGACCTTGCATGTCCTCGCCACAAAATGTACCGTGTCCACTCACTCTGCCCCCGATGTTTTGTCAATGTGCTTCTTGTTCAATTTTCACTCAGCAGTGACTGGAGGCAGCCAAAGTAGCGGTTGAGGCACTGTGTCTCCAGCCTGTATGCTCACAGCTCGCTGCATTACAGAGATTTGACATCTAAGCTTTTTTTTTTTTTTTAGATAGTGCTTTGACAAGAATACAGTTGGTGTAATTGGTTTATATTAAGACTCAACGTTTGTTTAGTAACAGTAATTTTTTAGGACACTGAGCTTAAGTGAACTTTACACAGTGTCATTGATAAGTTGTTACTGAGGCACAGGAAGAAGACCAAAGTTCAGTCATTCAGGGTGAATAATGTTCATGTATGTCAGCCTTGTGTTGCACTCCTGTCAGACTGCACACAATGTGAAACCAAAGTATGTCATTTAGTCAAATCGTTGCATAAAGTTGAGTCCTCTGAAAGAAGTTATTTTAGCTTTAACACCATACAGATGGTCACATAGTCATCAAACTCTTTCTTCTATGCACTTTGTTTTTAATAACTGTATGTAGCTTTTATTTAATACCTTTTTCTTGCAGGGATGAGCTCATTCACATTTAATAAAGGGCAAATCTATTTGATTAATTTAATTGGCTTAAAGTTGTTGTGCACTTGTGAATCAGACTAGTGAACTGAATAGTAGCATTCAGTGTCCCCTTTGCTTTATGTGTTTAAGGAGCAAACAGCCCCATGTGACATTTGAAAAGCTAGAACCAGCAAATGTTTGGCCTTTTTGCTTAATACATTAATCAAACAATGAATTGATCATTAAAATTTTCATTTTCCACTTTCCTGTCTGTTGATTCAAGGATCAAGTATCTATCTATCGGAATTTACTTTGTAGTTTAAATTCTGTCCCCAATATGATGCATGCACACATGTTCAAGTCACCGAAACAGTGCTGCAAAGAGAGGTGGCTTTGGTTTAAAACCTATGAAACCACATTAAAGGCTCAGATTAAACATCCGTCTAACCAGTTACTTTGTCTGTAGTATCTCATTGTGATGTTGTGAATGGTGCAGCAGCATGTTGCTAGTTGTATCTGTAATGTAAAGTTGTTATATAACACTCACTTTCACAGTAGAGTTAAAACTTGATAGAGCCTCCTCAATTGCACTTTGACCAGAATGTGTCTCGCTACTTGCTGTGTCTAAGACTGGGATTTGAAGACAGCTGTGTGACAATTCTGACAGTCTGCCATGAAGTCATTTGATACAATGTTTTAAACACTGATTACTGCAGTTCTGAAGAATGTTGAAGGGCACCATTGCACTCTAGTGAAGCAGTAATATTCCACTTCAAAAAATATTGTTTTAAATACAGTACATGCTGTTACCCAGCGATTTGCCAGTAGTGCCCTTTTTTGACATTGATAGCATTATCGTACTCAGGAATCTTGGCGAGACCTTTGCAGTGAATGATAGCACAACACTTCCAATCAGTGTAATTAGACATAATGTGTTCTCATGTCATATTTTCTTCAGCAGTTGACACTATAACAACTCCAATAAGCTGTAATAAGCAACCATCTCTAATTAAAAATTATGCGCAGCAAGAAAACCTAAGAGTGTTTGTGGTCACAGGTGCAGTAAAACTCAGCTGTCAAGTCTGAGAAAAATAAAAATTGTCACTCAGCAACAATAAATGATAGTTGCAGAAGCAAAGAAACCTTTTCCAAAACACTGCAAGGTCTACAGTAAAGGATAATTTCTTGGAAGAAAAGTGAATAGACCACTCATATTTTAACCTTACTCTATTCAATGTGAAAAGAAAGTTTCGCTTTTGTTGAAAATATAAGAGAAACTGTTTTTTGTTGAGTTTTTCCTCTTCAAAGCATATTCAATTTATATTAAAGAAAGCTTAATGTGTATTTTGCACATCTTAATGAATGGATAAAGGCTTTATATGCATGTAACAGGACAGGTATTGTCCTGCTTTTCTTTACACAAGTGGATAGGAAGATTTGATTGTTTAAGGTTTTGATGATTATTATTGATCTGTGTATTGTCACCTAAAATCAGTCTGTCTTTCTCCAATCAGTGCAGCAGAGTGGAGTCAGGCACTGTTATACAGGATCAAGAAAGAACCTCTACATCAGCAAGACTACCAAGGTCATCTGCCAAGGTTTCACAGGGAAGCAGGTTTGTACTGACAACTTATTACCATTAACATATTTTTTAATTATTGCTTCACATTGGATTAGGTAACTTTAACGTGAAATCTCACAAACACACACAATTCCTCTTTTTTTGTGTCACATTCTTTCTGTATGAAGAACAAAAGGTCCCGGAGGGCAGTTCATTGTCCTATAATTCAAAGATTTTCTCAGATTCTCAGATTTCAGATTCATGATCTGTGTAAATGCTAAAAACTTGACCTTGGATCAGTTGATAGAGTTGTGATTTACTGCAGTTCACTGTTGTGAGAGTTTTTTGTTTTTGTTGTTGTTGTTTTTTTGCTTTTAAAGGTCTCTAAATCAGATTTGTTCTTGTTTTATTTCAGTAGATTTTTTTGGGTGGAAAAAATAAACTTTCATTTTTACTTAAACTTCAGTTTTTTCCACATGACTACCCTTAGTCATTGTTTCAGTCAATAATAATAACTTTGTGTGACACTTTGTTGATCCTTCCAGTTATTTTTCAAAAGTATGAAAAAGTGCAGGTGATTCACTTTGAACCACTTCCAGTCAAGGAGAATAAAAATCTTGGCAAGTGTGTTCAACAAGCCAGAAACACGGACTTTACAGATTTATGTCCCTCCCTCTGTCCTTGTGCACATTCCATTTTTCATCTTCCATTTTCTCTTCAACATAATAAAAGGTTGTTAAATATAGTTCCAGCGAACACTCTGGGTAATTAGAAAAGGATGAGGAATGAAGCAAGTGCTATTGAGTGCACATTTTCATGTCTTTCTGGCTTGATAAGCAAACCATTTTTCAAATTTATTGTCCCAACATTTGCGATAATAATGACTGGCAAAAACAGCAAAGTTAGCAGGGTGAAGGAGTACATTACATTTGGGGAAAAATGCTGATTCATAGCTTCTAATTCCTCTTAATAGGCTAGTTATAATTTTTACATTAAGGTCATTTATTTGCACTTGTAGTTATGACCCTTGGCTACTTTATCTACATTGTTTCAGCATCTATTCAGCAATAATTAACTGACTACAGACTGATAGGGCCTATGCAGCTGAAAATCAGTTCATACCACCTTCAAACACTCATTCTGGGAAAGTACAATTGAGATAATGATTTCACCCTCCAAAATACATTCTCCTCTCTTTACTGTTATAACCGCTTTATGTTGTTTATTATCATTTCAAATGGGCCCTGGATGGGATATTTGTACCGATCACAGAACAGTATGAACTACAAGTATGAACTACAAGTACTAACACTTGGCTGATATTCCAAACACAATTATCATGTCTTTATGCATACTGTATGTGTTCTTCACATTTAGTTTCAATCCTTTGTTTTGTTTGGAAAGTTGGAAAAGTTTGGAAAATCAGCTTATTTCATGTTGTCTCACAGAATCACATATAAATTTTGTGTAGGCTTGTCCCAGCTCTTCATAGAAGCTTTATGTTGTTCAAACTGGGTGATATATTCAAACTTTAAACTGCATTTTGTCTGACATATTTGATATCTATGGGTTTTAACAAAGTCTGGCTGTAAAGCATGAGTTTGTACTGATTTACCCCCCACCCCAGCCCCGGTGGATTTGTGAGATGTAAAGGGGTAACAGTACAATTCACAATACAGGTTGACATATAGATAGATATATTGGTATCTTTCTATATGTTGTCCAACAAGTAGCAAGAAACTGTCAGACAGAGATGCCAGAATATGTTTCAGGTAATTTAGAAAATGTGTCTCCATTACACTGTTCGTCCCCAGAGGGCACTGACGAATTTATTCTTCAAATGTAAAAGCTTTCCACTCAGTACCTAGATTGCTCACAACTCTTAATTGTCTTAGCAAAAATGTTTATGTTATGAAATAAAGTTACAGTTGGCTCATATATCTTATACATGACAGCGTATCACTGATGTATCACATTTATTGGTATCAGCCGCAAAAGTCAATTATTGATGAGGTTATAGTGTTGTGTGGTAAAGAATAATCTGTTTGGAATAAAGTAAAACTACATCTTTATATCTATCCTGCACCATTATTAGCATGGATACATCATGCATTCATAGTGTCTGTGTGCTTAATCACTTCCATTGGTGCTAACTGCCACCGCCCCAGATATATTAAGGTCCTTCCTTCTCCAAAAGTACAACACAAACTCACCAGATGTGTGTTAGAAACCAAAGCTCCAAAAACATGGGCACTGTGTTAGCATGGGGACTGTCTGAGGTTTAAATATGTTTCCCCTGACAAATTAAGAAAAGCATCTGAAATGCAAAATTAATTAACAAATTAGATGTGTTTCTGATTGGGTTGATGCAAATGAATCGACTTCATGACTGTCAGGAATAAAATCCTCCGACTGTGGCAACCATTACAGGTTCCCTATAGCCTGCATGGAGGCGACAGTATGTCAGATATTTTTTTGTAAAGTATCTTTCTTTGGAGATATTTTTCAGTCACTGTTGGAGAATATCCAAAGCCGCTTTTGATTTGTTTTTTCAAATGTTCTGCAAGGAGATTAAACTAAGCTTACATCATTATTTATCTGTCAAGAGCATTTCGAGTCCCTCTCATTGAATATATTTACCCGTTGCTACATCCCTAGAAGAACCCAGCCTCACTTCTGTACCCATCCCTTTACTCAGAGACACAGGTGATTAATCCTGGATGGCAGCATATTTCCTCCTTCCTCTCTGTCTGTAATGATATCTCAAGGTTGACACTGCAGAAGTGGCTGTACCTTACTTCATTACACACTCGTACACACACTGACTTCATCTTTCCCTCTTCCCTTGTAGGGAACGTTTCACAGTCAGCAGTCTCTTGACTATGGCTCCCAGTTAGTTGGAGGTGTTTCCCCTGGCAAGGGTGGTAAGACGCACCTTGGCCTGCCAGTCTTCAACTCAGTCAAGGAGGTATGTATGGCTCCTTATCCCTCTGTGTTTGTGTCTGTTGTGTAAATATGTAAATATATTAAAAGATAAAAACTGAACTATGTGGTATGGAGCTGACAGATTTGCAGCAAATATCCTGTAAAAGACTGCAAAGCTTTTTACAGATGTTTTTTTAAAGAAACATTAGGTGGCAGTATTTCATAAGTTTAAAATTTCCTTTTTTTTTTTTTTTCAACACATCAACAATACCTTTTTATTCCTTACCTCAGGCAAAGGAGGGCACAGGGGCAGATGCCACTGTGATTTATGTACCTCCTCCATTTGCGGCAGCAGCCATCATCGAGGCCATTGACGCAGAGATACCCCTGGTGGTGTGCATCACTGAGGGCATCCCCCAGCAGGACATGGTGAGAGTCAAACATAAGCTCCTGCGCCAGGGCACCACCCGCCTCATAGGCCCCAACTGCCCAGGAGTCATCAATGTAAGCTCACACACTCTCTCTCTCTCTCTCTCGCTCTCTCTCTCTCTCACACACACACAAAGACACACACACATTGATGCACATTTTGTTTTTGTTTTTTGTTGTTGTTGTCTTGGCTGAGAGGGCCGAAAGCACAAGCTCCCTCTCAAGGGTCCAGGAGTAATTCAAATTTAATACATTAATATTCTGCTCAGTCAAACTAAAACCTTAAAGGAACATGATTTTCTTATACTGTTGCTTTTGTTTGTTTGTTTCTGTGTTGGTGGTCGCATTAATGTTATTGTTTGGATTGAATAATACTTTCTGGATTTTAGTGTATAGCAAAATTTGCATTTGGACCAAGAACAATTAAAGAAGTTATCCTTACTATACTATACTAAATTGTTCTTTTGCAAAGAGAAATATTTTGTTCAGTAAAGAAAAACAAGTTAAACAGGAGACTGAGTTTGAAGGTGAGGAGCTAGTGTTCACAGGAATAGTGAAGTTAAAAAAACAGAATCGTATGTTTGAATGTCACAATAAATGGTCTTTGATTTAAAATGTATTCATTTGCAGCCAGGAGAATGCAAGATTGGGATCATGCCAGGCCACATTCACAAGAAAGGAAGAATTGGTGAGATTTTCTAATTTGTCTGTGAAATCGCACACTATATATTCTTTGTAAGCATTTAATTTATACAGAACAATATAAGTTGCTTTTTAAACGCTAAAAGTGATATAAGAATATTTGCTGAATGACAGCTTACAGGTTCCTTAAATGCTGACTGAGGTCCAACAAAGAAAGTGTGATGGAAAAGAAAGGGGGGAAAAAAAAACGTTAATCATACTAAAATCTTCCCAAATCATTTTCTTACAGCACCGTACTTAAATCCTAGATGTAGCTTCTGCTGTTGACAGCTTGATAAGCAGTGTGTGCTGCTGCTGGCCAGTGAACCTTTACAGGAAGTCTGTTTGTATAGTAAATCGACTGCCATCATTCTCAAAGCATACGTAGAACAGCTGTTACAGAACTCTGTTATGATGGTGATCTTTTTTCTTTTTGCTGTAACATTAACAACAATTCAGGTTGGACAGAAAAAGACAGCTGGATCTTATATCATTTTATCACCCTTGATTGCAGCAGTGATTTAGTACGGTTATTACCAAAAAAATAAAAACATCAAAAAATGTTTTCTCAATCTGTCTTTCAGGCATTGTGTCTAGATCCGGTACCCTGACATATGAGGCCGTGCACCAAACTACACAAGTGGGCCTGGGACAATCTCTCTGTGTTGGTAAGATAGCAGTGATCTGTGGCATATTGAATTTAAATTTAGCACACAGTGACACAGCTTTTAGTGTTATATCCAGACATTATTAACACAAGCAATCAGCTTGAAATAAAATAACCAAGTTTGCAAGAAACTTTGTATGACTTCGTGGGTTGTAGGAAAAAAAATTAGGAGATTTAGAAGACCTAGGACCTGAGTTACAAGACATAAAAAGAGACGCTGTACCAAAAGATGGGTGCTGTAATGTCTCTATACGTTTTATCTTTAATGATTTCTCCAGAGACACAAACTTGTATAAGCATCTTCCTTGACTTCCTGGGAATTGTAGGGCGATCTACCTCATTCACCTTTCACTAAAACTCATTAGATGCTGATGCTGATGCATTTCATTTTATGTCAAAAAAGCCACTTACCAACTATCTGATCATTGCTTTGAATATCCCTCTCAGATCGGAACATTGAAGTTGTTGCTTTCTTTTTAAGGGCTCTATTGAGATTGAACAGGCACATTGAGGGGCAGATGGAAGTAGAAACTTTTTAAAATGTCTTTGTCCTCAAAATCTTGAGAAAAGTGAGTTTCGTCTCTGATTCGTGGTCAAGCTAATTTTTGGTCTCTTCACAAACCAAAGGGGGGGAAATTTGTGATTCTACATCGCGTAGTTGAAACTAGACGGTTTCAAAACTGAACGACCTTGCTACCAATAAAGTATTACGTATATGATCATCCTCAATAGATGCATCTTGCTGCCTCTTGTTTTCCAAATCATGATCCTTTTTGATGCAATTGAATGTGAATGTCACAAAGCAGCTTATTTATTTGGTGTCAATGATTCTGCAAACAAAGCCTTAACATTATGACACACTGGGAAATAGAGGTTATTTTTTAATGTTTTAAAAGCTGTTAGATTCATTCCAGGTTTTGCTGTATGATTTCCAGGTAATAGTCATTTCTGCAGCTCCCAAGTACAGATGTGGAACTTACCATTACTGCCTGTTATTACCTTGTTTTTCTTCCCCACGAGTTCTCACAGTCGTATTTCTGTAATTTACTGTCTCTGACTGTGGATTAGTAATACATCCAGCTTCATAGCACAGCTTGCAGCTGAGATATTATATGGTACAGTCTTTGTTGCTGCCTTCAAAAACAAATTTAACTAAATTATATATTCATCAATCTTATACCAGCTTGTTGTCATTCTCACCTAACTGTACCATTATACTTAACTCTCTTAGGTCTTGGCTACACAGCAAATATAAGATTAACTCTTTTTTAGAAGAGAAAATTATTTTCGCTGACTTATTTGCCACCAGAGAATCTGTATTAAAGAGCTGGTTGGACACCCGAATTAACTGAAAAACAACCTGGCTTCATTATTATTAAGACATTTTAATTACGAGTGTCCTCTAGCCAGACTTCATGCAGCCAGCGCCGCAACAGTATTAAATATTGTAGAGTTCATTAAGGGGGTTTATTAGTGGTTCTGCTAGCAACTTCTTAAATCTGAGAATGACCTAGGGGCTACAGCAAATTATACTTAGTACAATATTTAATATCACTGTCATCATTGTGGCTAGTAATGTGGTTCTCTTTTATTATTATTCATGTAATCTTTTTTTCTTTGTGTTGGCCAGGTTTTTTAATGGTTTGAATATAAATTTAGGTGACATTTTGTCTGTGAAGATTTGTCTTGCAAAGGTTTTGCCCAAGCTTTTATAGATCCTGGTGTAATTTTCTGTGGAAATTATTCTAAAAAAATATTATTGGGCTCTTCTGTTTTGGAAAAGCTTCATAAGTCATGGTCCTTGGGTATGAAAGGAAAGGCATCATTAAACTACCATGCAGAGATAAAAGTGGTTTGGCACAGTTATCCCATTAAACAAACTTTTGAAGAGACTTTGAAGTAAAATTGAAAAATGGTGTTCATTTAACCTCAGTCCGATTTAACTTCTAACAAAATGTGGATCATCTACAGTGATTTGGGAAAGTATTCCAACTCCTTCACTTTTTCACACAATACACTGATTAAATTTAAAGTGGCTACAATCAGCATTTTTATCTCAACAATAAATAACGTGATTACTTGTATGTGAACCCCACAGAAAATTATCACCTTACTCTGTAGTTCCCCTCACCCCTTTCTTTCAGCTAATTGTTTTGGTTGTGCAGGCCACAACTGTCCTGCCCCGATTCACTTTCCCAACTCTCATAGAGTCATTTCCAGATGTAGTTGTTAAACAGCAAAACCTGTTCGCCACCAAGCTGCAGACATACACCATCACAGACCGGATGGTAAACATAGTGGAGCATTTAGCAGCTGAAGAGCCTGACATTTCCCTCAGGAGTTGGTGAAGACCAAAACAGACATAAAAGGACAGTAAATGTAGGATTTGCATTTGGCAGGACACCAGAAACTGGTGATGACTTCCAATAGATCCTAATGTTGGGTAAAAGGGAATAAAAAATTAGATATGAGATACACTACAATCATTCTCAAACCAAATAAGTTTGGAAACATTTCATATGCTCATGGAACAATTGATGAGCCCAGTGAACACCTGTGAACAGTCTCAGTGCTGATCATCAGACCATATTGACATTCAACCTGCTTTTTATTCTGTTCTCAGGCTGAACAGCCATGTGCCATACTTAAATATTCACATTTATCTTTCCTTTCCTTTATCCTTTGAGAGTCTTAAGTATACAACAAGGGTTTGCTTTGTCTCCTGCAAGGTATTGGCGGCGATCCATTCAATGGAACAAACTTCATAGACTGTCTGGAGGTGTTCCTGCAGGATCCCAAGACAGAGGGCATCATCCTTATTGGAGAAATCGGGGGCAATGCAGAGGAGAATGCAGCAGAGTACCTCAAACAGCACAACTCTGTAAGGAAATAACACACTGGACACCCATTATTTCACTTCACTCTCCTTGTAATATCCTCTGCTACAGCGCATCACCTCAGCAGATATATCTGTTCGTATAAAAAATTTATCCTTTTCTGAATTAGCTCTTAGTCATGCCCTTTCAAATCTATGAGTTGCAGTGAACACTGGAATCCATCGTACAACGAGAACAAGGTGGAACTGTGAAAGTGCCCTTTCTTTTTGATCACAGCCTCAGGCTTTCCCTCTGTGCTTTTGGCGCCTGTGTGATTTGTGTGATAAAGAGTGATAGATGGGACTCAGGTATGATTCACAGGGCATGTTCTAGAAATGTGCAGTGTTTATGAGCAGTGAACCTGTTTGTGATGGCCGCATGTTATAAAGAGCAGTGTGGTGATGATTGGCTTAAGGAGCCAAGTGGCTGAGAACTTGTAACTGACATTTTTAACTTCACCAGGCCTGTACTTGGTATTTTGCTCCTTGCCGATGACTTTTAATCTGTTAATTTTTCAGTGTGTATGTGTTTGTTTCTGTATATGTGTGCGTGTGCTTATAGTGCTCCTGAGCTGAGAAATGGATTTGATTTGCCCTCGGCTGCTTTAATGCATGCAAATCTCCCGCTAGCGTCTCAAGAGAATAACTTCTCTCACTCGACAAATAAAGTACAAACACCGCCACCACACACCACCACCACTCACCCACCCAATCACCCAGAGTGTTGACAGCGAGGGGCAGTTCAAATGAAACGCATGCATGAAAAAGCCCAGCAGAGCGTGGGAGTAAGCTGCAGATCTTCTGTTGAAAGTCAATTGTGTAGAACATCGTACATAAAATAGCATGCTTGGACCAAATTTTTAATAGAGAAAGCTCAAAAGAGGACAGGAGACATTGTTTTCACTTCGTAGAAAACTTAACTTTTCTTGATTTGAATACATTTGAATTCAAGTCTCCAATACACTAACCTAGGGCAGCTCCCACATGTGAATATTGTATTAACGTGAAGCACAGTGTCACTGGAAATGAGCAGCAGGTGAGCATAATGAAATCTCCCCAAAAAAAAAAATGAACTCAAATTGATGACAGATTCTTTCTGTACTCTGACGATCAAGAAGATTTAGCTAACTCATGAGTTTCTCCATGAGTTATTCAGAGAATTGAACTGTTGTAAAGATAAACCTTACAGATAAACCGATATGTTACCTGTGATATGAATTTCTAGCCGTGAGCTGACAGAAGAAATCAGTCTGCATGTTGTACAGTCATGTATTATAAAACACTTTACTCTGGGCTGTTATGAAAACAAATTCTCACCTTGTAGTGCTTTATTGATAACAACTGCTTAAGAACAGTTGCTTAAGAATTGTTTACGAATCTTTTAAATCTTTAAAGCCCCTAAAAACTTGTCTTTAAATCCTAAATGTTTCTCTAGGACATTAGATATTCATGAATGAAGAGATGCAATGATTAGTCACCTAATTGATAAGTCGATCAACACAAAATGAACTCAACTGCAGTCGTTTAATACATCTTTTTAAGCAAAAATGGCAAAATATTTGCAGCCTCTAGCTTCTCTCGCGTTTGATGCTTTTCTTTGTCAACTGGTGGTAAAATGGATATCTTTATTTTTTCAGTGTTGGTCAGACAAAACTAGGGTTAGTCTGTTGGAAATTTTAACTGGCATTTTTCACTATTTACTGTCATTTTATAGACAAAATGATTAATCAAAAAAATAATAGGCAGATTATCAATAATGAAAATAATCGTTAGTTGTAGCCTTCAACTATACAACAATCAAAGTTTTGGGGAAACAACATTCTTAGTCATTATTTAATCAGAGTTTAATTCTCAAAAAGTGAGATAATCGGCTTCATCACGACTGTGTGGGTGTGGTGTGACCAGATTTGATTGACGGTGGCCTGGCAACATAAGCAAGCAACTCGCCAACTAACTGGTTCTAGACCTGTGAATTTCCACCCACACCTCAGATTTGTTAAGTGATTTAAATAGGTCTGGTGTTCTGCCCACTGAAGACTATTTGTGTCAGTAGAAGGGTATAACCAACCAATCAGAGTTTAGTGGGTGGGATTAAAATTGTGACACCTTCTCCCTTCATAGCTAGCTGCCTACTTGGCTACATCCACGAAACGTGTCTACAAACACAGTGGCAGCATGAGATTACAGCAGCTGCACAGGTGGTTGTTAGTTAGTTGTTGATTTAAAGAAATAACTTTAAAATCAACCTCTTTCTTTAATATTTGTTTTTAAAAAAGGGCAGCTTCCATGTTGACTGAAAAATATATCCGGTGGGCTGGATAAGTCCGTGCTAAATTTCAAGCATCATAGCAAAGGGTCTAAATACTTATGTCCATGTGATTTTTCCGTTTTTTGTCATTATGACTTATTGAGTGTAGATGTATGAGGGGAAAAAATGTTTTAATTTTATTTTAACATAAGGCTGCAACATAACAAAATGTGACAAGATTGAAGCGGTCTAAACACCCCCTTAATGCACTGTAATAAACTGCCAACTGAGTGTATGTGACATCACCTTTTTCCAACTTAAAAACAGTGAGAGGAACACAGACGCAACAGTAAAGACATTAATATCTCATGTGAAATAAACAAGACTGTTCAAACCTCGGCACAAAATTGTGTTGAAGTAGGACCACATCACTCATTGTAAGAAGTTAATTTAGAAAATAGTTTTTTTTAAGATGCTTGACGCTTCACATTAACTTGACAAATTCTGCCACACTGGACACATTTAGTATCGAATGCTCAGTGAAATTAAAGGTCCAATGTCATGATTGATTTGTGTCATGCAACATTAAATATATTGAACTCCTATTTGAGAAAGACACATTATACCAGAAAGGTGAGGAAGTATTGATTTGAGTATCCATCAATGTTACAGCTGAGTTACTGCAGACCGTTTATCTACTGACACCTTAATTCTGTAAAATTCAAGAAAACAAGCTTATATTTCCCACCAGCTTCTGCTGTCAGATTTTATGATGCAGGACATATTTCAGGGTTCAGTCTTCATCAGTGTCTGCGAGGCTTGCCAACATAATATGGTGTTAAGAAGTCACCTGTATCAAAGGTATGCCTATCATTACCAGAGCTTCACAAGCTTTCTGCAGTCAGAAATAGGTATTACACAGAAAAACCATATTATAATTTGCTTCATGCATATCAAGTAGGTCGGAGTATTTGGCACCTAAGCTACCGTGGAGGTTTACTGATTTTTTTTTTTTTTTTTTTTTTTTTTTTTTTTTTTTTCTATTTCAGCCTCTTGACTTTTAGCCCAGCCTGTCTCCACTGAGCTTAGCTAAACCCCTTGTAATTCTGTAGAAACAACACTGGAAACTAATGCAGGCTGTAGTTTGGAGGAAGCCTGAGGTAAAAAAAAAAAAAAAGTGTCAGTTGGCTCCATGTGTACGCGCACATGCCAGTTTTATTCATGCCTACCTGTCATATTTATAGGGGTGTGTAATTGTCTCACTTTGGCTTTTTAAGCTCGTGAATACAATTCCTCACCTTGGAGCAGGCTGTTTTGTGTTTATAGAACAAAGCCCTCAACCAGTCGCTCTAGCAGAGGTGGGGGAACTACCCTATTTGTCTCATAATTAAGGTAATATATCTGAACTGCTAACAGTAGAAGACAAAAGACGGGTAGAGCGAATAGTGGTATGACTCCCCTCCCTGTATGCATTGTTAGTACTTAGTATCCAGGGAGGCAGGGATTAATAGAGTAATTAAACCCCCTTTCGTTTGAGGTAGATTTAAGACTTGATTCACATGAGGGTGGTTTGTTTATTCTGAACGTGATTTGACTTCTGAATACTGAGTCGGGTTTGGTGCTAATTTGTTTTGTGCTTACATTTTTCAACGCACAGAACAGATGCTTGTCACATATTTAGAGCACTTTAAAGAGATATTCCTTCTCTCTCTCCATTTCCCTGTTAACTGTGTAAGTGTTAATGTCTCATTAGCAGTGCACTTCTAGCCAAGGTCCTCAACATTTCCCTGGCTGATATATGTCCTGCTAGTCTTAATTATCAAAAGTCATCTCCAGTTTATATTAGTGGCTGCCATCTTGTTCCTGCCAGTGTCAGGGTTGAATTCGGAGCTGAAATGGCAGGAGGAGTGGGTGTCTTTGAAGGACCTCGCTGTGTTGCTTTGGCTGTTGAGCATGCCACTCTCTGAAAGCAGTCTGCCAGATGAGCCACAGCCTTCTGTTGAAAACCCAGGACTCTCTCTGTGTGTGTGTGTGTGTGTGTGTGTGTGTGTGTGTGTGGTGTGGTACGATCGTCGTGTGTGGTGGTGTGTGTGTGTGTGTGTGTGTTGTGTGTGTGTGTGTGTGTGTGTGTGTGTGTGTGTGTGCGTGCGCACAAAGCCGTCCTCTACAATTATATTGTTATTCCTAACTATGAAATATTAGCTGCTGTACGCACACACACACACACACTGTCCGTCCCTCTCTCTGGTAATGATGTTATTGCTGAAGATGAAATATTAGCTCTCTTCACCTTGGAAATGATCTTAACTGTTGAACGTAACATCCATCAATGAGCAAGCAGCATAGACAGGCACTGAGCTAATCAGTGCCTGCATGACTAATTACCATCTCAGAAATGAGATGATATGAAATGGCAGGAGCCTGAGCCTCTATCTGGTCATACACCAGCCCATGCAATTAAATGGCCTGATTGACCCTTTGTTTTAATAATGCAGGCTGAGACTGAGATGGCTGGTTAGACAAGCCTGTTATCATGGGGGCACTGTAATAGGAGGACATGGAGTGTTTCATTTCTAATGAATGAATAAAATGCAGGTACAGAAAATGTATTCTCTCTATTTTTGTACATTCACCTCCTTTGTTTTGACTCCTTCCTCCTCCTTGTAACAACTTTGTTGTTTTGCTAACTCTACTCAAATCCTCAAACTTTCCCTTGAGCCTATCCTCCTTTTCCATTATTTTTCACCCATATTTTTCTGTCTCTCCCTCTTCTATGTCCAGGGTGCTAATTCAAAGCCTGTGGTGTCTTTCATCGCGGGGCTAACTGCTCCTCCCGGCCGTAGGATGGGCCACGCCGGCGCCATTATCGCCGGTGGAAAGGGAGGAGCCAAAGAGAAGATAGCAGCCCTCCAGTCAGCTGGAGTTGTAGTCAGCATGTCCCCAGCCCAGCTGGGCAGTACTATGTTCAAGGTGAGTCCTTTCTTCCAGCCAGACATTATCATGGACAAGGACAATAATAATAATTATGATAATGTGATAGTGTTTTGATGGGGTGTGCAAGAGGACAGGACTACATATTGAAGTTTACAGTATAGTTGTAGCGTATAATCTTTAAAAGCTTTACCTAAAAAATTTATAGCAATATTCAGTACTTCAGTTCAAAAAATGCTCATAAATGACATTTTGCAGACAGGTATTATTCCAGTCTCATTCAGAATTAAGTACTTGTTTTTAGGTCTTTGCCATTTTACAGTCATGATGTAATAAAGCACTCGGTTTACCTTGCTTAACTCCTCGGTACAGTGCAGACGTTGCTACGTTACATGAATAAGTTTCAGCGCTCTCTTCTTTTTACGCCCTGGAGGAAATGAATCTTCAGTTTTGTTTTGTTTTTGTCATCTTTAAAGATGACTTTTAGCTAAAGTTATGGTGAAATTCCCTTTCAGACAGCACCAATAATGTGTCACCTGACCTGAATACTGTGCACTGATTCACTGATTGAATATATCGGGTCATGTTCAGGAACAGCACTGGCGTTTCCATCAGCCCAACTCTAATCTGAATAAAATGGTTGCAAACATTTAGATCTATGGCTGAATGGAAAAAAAAAAAAAAAACATTGACATGTAGATAGGCCAGCAAAGTCATGCATTTCCCTGAGGGACTTTTGTTTTGAATTGTCACTAGACATAAACTTTAAAAATGCTCAACCACAAGCTAACTCTCTCAAAATAATATTTCAACTCATTCTAAACCATAATCCAGAATATATTAGATTCATAAATCGTTCTTACTCTGTCTTTTCTTGACCCTGGCTTCAGTCTTCAGTTTTTGTTGTGTTGCTGTCCAATTCAAATGTAACATAATGTTGGCTTGAGATAATTAGAAATAGAACTTGATAACAAACAAATAGCCAAATATACAATTCTTTGCTTCTTTTATATATTAAAAAAAAATTATTTACTTATGCTTTAAGAATAGTAGACAAATAAACAATTACTAAGGTCATGTTTCAGTTATACAGATGAATAAGCAAGCTAATAAAAGCTGAAAGCCAACTTACCTAATGAGGAGGTAATATAATCACATTGTAATAACACTGTAATAATATTTGTCTTTTGGCCCCACAACAAATTATCTTGTGATGCTGGTCACTGGTAGCACCATCGTTCATCATGGAACAGTTACAAATATGAGAAGGTTTACTGGGAACAGGAATTACATTTTTTTTTTCTGGGAGTAGCAAGGTCGAGATTGAACTTTTACTGTATGCCGTAAAGGAAGGCAGAAGAGAAGGGCAGAAATTAATAAATGCGTGTTGACAGTGGCTGAGTTGGCGCCACTGCCTCTTTATTTCAATTTATCTCTAGGGAAGCACTGTTAACAAGATGTATAAAAAGTGAAAGCATGTATTACACCCATTCATCATCTTATACTTTCATTACCACTGCTGGCACTACTGCACGCGAATATAGATTTACACGTGTTTTTTTTTTTTTTTTTTTTTTTTTTTCCCCCCAAAGTTCAATTCATAATCATTGTGTGTAATGATGAAAAACGTGCTACGCGGTTGCTCATTTTGCTGCACATTGTGTTCATACATCTCTGTTAATCTCATTGACCGCTGTAATAGAAGTAATAACACGTAAGAGAAGCAAGTAGACATAATGCTTTGGGTGTGGGAAACAATGACGACCCCAGTCGCAGCTGTTCAGGTCGTGGAGAGCATCTCTGCTGCTCCTGACCTCCATGAGCCTCGACATGAGTGTTGAAAAACATGAATTTGCAAAAGTGGATACATGCGTCATCATGTTAAATTAGAGCTTCATGAATTATGCATATTGCTGCAGCAGATGTTTTTATGCTAAAAACATGATAAGCTGAACAGAATTACTTGTCTAGATTTATATTCTGTCAAGTTTTTGCATCTAATGTGTATTTGGAATCAAAAAAGATGTATGCTGCATTTTGACATGTTATCAGTAAAATGAAATGGCAGTAGTAATGCTCTCACTTCCAAGTGGTACATGATCAAATGGAACAAACACAGCTGAAGACGCTTTTGTCCTCAGTTACATAAGCCCATCCTGACACATTATTCATCATAATAATAATTATAGATACACACTATCAATTCTGTGGTAGCATAAACAGGATGCAGCATGTTGGTATCATTACCACTGTCTGTTAAAATGATAACGTTTTCATTTCTAGCCATTTGACAATTTGCTGGAAGTAAAATATAGCAAGCCAAATGATGTTTAGTCTTTTCTTTATCCAAACTAAGTGCTGTCTAAAGCACATCTAGAAGACAGGTACATAGAATAATGAAAGCATGAATTAATAGTTCAATACTGAGTTTATTAGGAATATGTTTCAGTCATCCCTAGAGAACAGATAATGTATAATAAGCTGTTTTTTTTATCAACAGGAGTTTAAACAAGTTCAGATAACCAGTTCATATCTGACATCTAACACGAAAATATCTTCGTAACAGTAATACATTTAAAGTTTGCTTGTAAATATATTTTCATTTCCTATCCTTATCTATTTATTACTAATTCTGTTTTTAGATTTATATTTAATATGAATCTTGACTTGTTTCTTCTTAATCGCAGTTTACGGATGTTTTTGTTTCAATTATTGACGTTGTAGTGGTCTCCAATGTTGATTAGCTATTGCATCTTGTGGCTTTATTATAAAGATATTGCTGTATTTATATAGTGAATATGGTACTTGATGAAGGCCCATGACTGAATCATTGTATTTATAATAAGACATTGTGAAAGATTTTCAAACTATTGTTTTCTGTTTTAGCTTCACAAAATAGTTATTAGTTATTAGTTAGTTATTCTTATTTGCCTTTATAATATTAAATATTCATGACTGATCAAGTAACAGTCTAGACAGGACTTTAACTATAAGCAAATAACTCACCAACAGTCATCTTATTCTGGTTCTAATATTGCTGAACCATGGACGTCCATGGCATTATCTTTTTCCAGTTAAGCCTTACCCTCTTCAAACCAGGAAGAAAAACAAGGATACACAGATTAAATTACAGAAATATCTTAATAAAATAACCCCAACAGTGATCATGTACGTCCTCGGTATCATATCCATTGAGAAAATATGAGTTCTGGGCCTTTTTCAATTTAAAAACTGTAGGTTGAAGCAAAATTAAATATGCACTGCTTGCAGTGATATCCAAAGGAAGTTTCAGTGCCACTGGTGCAAAGACAAGATATCTGAAAACATATGTTTATCTGAGAAGGACCTAATTCATATGCAAGAAGGAATAATTATGACCTTTTACTTGTTTACAAAATATCTGGAACACATAATCACAGCAACAGATAGCATTATCCTATCCTACTCGATATTCATGCATGCACATGTTTACAGATATGTGTAGACAAACTGAGGCATTTAATCTCCAGTTTCTGTTGCTTCAATAAATTCCAAACTCCAAAAAGTTGACGGCAGCTCACAGACCATATTTACGACGCTTGCACTCCTCATACATCTGGCCTCAGGTGTGTCAAAGCTGTTGTCATTGCTAGCTTGTAAATGCCTTGCTGTTCGCTCACGTCATGTTTTCCTCTGCTTTCCTCACTTTGAATCCAGATGTATTTTCAATCGTCCCTTTTGACTGGCAACCTTTACTTTTCTCATTTTACTCCCCCGCTTCCTCTTGAGTTGTCTTGTCAAGTGTCTGAGTCTGTCTCACACAAAGTCTTTCTTTTCTCGCTCTTTCTCTGACACAAACCACTCTAGTTTTACCTTGGTGCGATCATTCCTGTATTGTACTCTTGAGTTACTGTCTGCTGCTGTGAACCAACAGCCACCTCCCTCCTCCCTTTTTTCACGCCACTCTTTCCTTCCCATTAGTCTTTCTTTGTCCTCACACTTCCTATGGCTTTGTCCCTAATTACTGATCCCTTTGCCACTCCCTCCTTTAACCCACCTCATCTGTAAAGCAAAAATCTAATAAACTAGCCACAACTCTCCAATCCACCCAACTGTCAAAATGTCTCCTCGTTTATCTCGTCCTTCCCAGAGAGTCAGGCTTAGGGAGGAGAATATTTTCTCCTCAAGGTGGCAGTAAACCTTCAGGTATCCACAAGCCAAAGGGGAATGAGCCAACATGTGCATGAGTACTTGTGTGTTCTGTAGACCTGATAAATGACATTTGCATTAAGTTACTTTCCCCCCAGTGGAATGGAAAATTCTCAGGGAACGACATATTCTATCATCCCACAATTTGTGTGATATTTCCCAAATTGAATATGTAAATAGCTACATCCTTTTTAATGGCCAACATAATGCTTCCTCATTTATAGTCACATGGTTGGACTGTGCTGATAAACAGAAACTATAACCACACATAAATCAGATTTCTGCAGATGTGTAGCGCGTATCAATCACAGGAAGTGAGCTGTTTTAATGTTGACAACTGGAACTTACTGACACTTACGCGCTGCATGATTTGCACTCTCCGGGAAAAACAACAGGCTCTCCAAAGCTTGCGCCGCCTCTGTTTCCCCCCTCAACAGCTGATCTAAAACACAGGATCAAAACAGAGCTGTGTGAATTTTACATGAATAAATCATTCACTTCTGTCTAGCTCACTTCATATCACCTTGTTTCTTTTCTTCTTCCTCTCTGTTGTCCATCTCTGTAGGAGTTCGAGAAGAGGAAGATGTTGTAAATTGTGCGAGAAGGCACCAAACCTTTTACCCCCTGCTCCAAAATTGAGATGAACAGCCTGATTCTGGAGGTGGATATGCCCTACAGGATCTGTAAACCCTGATTATTTCAACTACAACGCGCACATACAGTGTTTATATTGTAATTTCTGCCATGAACTTGTACCTTGCACATAATGAAAGAATAAAACATAGTGTCTTAATGGTATCCTAAAGAACTCATTGTACACAATGTGAAAGCTTTATAGATGTTTTTTCTTCCCCCACATAATGCCGACAGCTGAAGTATGCCATGGTAACCTTGGTGATCTGTCGTTCTGTTATACTCCTTCTGTAAGACATATTCCATCACGCATTTCACTGGCTGTCTACCTGAATAAGAAATATTTCTCATATCATTTCCTTGCCGTGTTGTGTCTATAATTTCTTCATGTGGCACTTTTGAGAAACTGGTGTGGTCTCATTATAGAGCAAGCTCCTCTTTCCCCACATTTCTACCTTTTTGAAGTAACATAAGGAGCATAAATCTCTACATGTATAAGAGAACAGACGGGGATACAAAAGATATCAAATGGGCATGATGTTTACAAGCTTTCCACCACAACCTGTTCCAGATACATATTATATGCACAGAATCAATTACCGGGTGAGGGATCAAGATGAAAGCGCTTTTAAGCTATACATCTTGAAGTTAAAGTTTTCTGAAAACTCCCTTTTCTCTGTTGTGTAGACTGACATGTAAAATCATAGTATTTAGTTTTAGTCAGGTCTCTATACTGTGAATACTGATACTGATACTATTATTAAGGAAGAGCAGAAACAATTAATATGCAATTGGTAGATTTATTTAATCTTTAATTTATTTATTGGAAAGAAATCTGAGTAGCCATTAGGTCATTTTAACACCTGGGGACACCAGCATTCAAAATGGCTGAAGTTTGCAGAGATCCTACTGAAATTAATTCAACTTTGGTGACCTTTGACATGCAAATTTGTGCAGTTGAGCACTAACAAGCTGTCTTGTTACTGCTGATCTTTGGGGGAAAGCGAAAAGCCAGAGTCCAAAATGGAGGAAGCTATTGTCGCTTATTAGCTGTGTTGCACCATTCTATTTTATTTAACCTCGTATGAACTGATCCACAAAAGTGGTATGATAATATACAAATATGGTTATATAAGCGTTTATAGAATGAAATGATGCACAATTCTGAGAGCAAAACGCCAGGGAGAAGTAAACAGCTCAGTACAGAAAATCTAGGAAGATGTTGCTAGTCTGTTCGCAGCTTTCTTGAAAGCTGGTAGTTCTGGGATGCCAGAGTATTGTTTTCCCACAGGTTATAATCCCTTATATATATACCCTAAGGGGCAAAACACAACGGTTCCTGTTTGGGATCAGACAGAACCCAAGTGAATTAAGAGTTTTTTCATTGGATGTGTTCCGGTGGGTTGGTGCTAGATTGGATCGAATGGCGGGATGCTCTAAACCAGGGCTGGTTCGTGGCATAGGGGACATTAGGGTTCCCTAGGGCGCAGAATGTCGGGGGTGTCATAAGAATTCTGACAACATAATTTTGTAAATCATGGTTACAGTAAAAACATTATCAACAAAAACAGCCTTTAAATTACATTTATAAACATACTGCTCCCCCTGAGCTGTCAGTCACAAGTTGACAACATGATGACCTCACGAGTTTTTAATCTGTCTTGCACTGCTCTTGTACTGTCTGAACTCTGCACTGAAGGTGGAGGATCATGGGTAACGTTTGATCCTCAATTGTGTGCATCACGCAGCCCAAGTCCAGGATATTCACTGACTGACTGATGGCAATTGCTAGATTGGATCAGCCAGAGGGACGCTTCAGTTATTATTAGCTCAAACTGCTTCATAATGAAATGGTCCAAGCCTTCAAGTGAACACAGACGAAAAGACGAGGAGAAAAAGCCCAATACAGAGGTATGTTATGTTGTGTTAACATTGAAATGCCATTTTCAATGACCTTTCATTTGTAGCTAGCTAGCTAATTTTGTATAAAGCTAATGCTAGATAATGATGCGAGGATAGCTGCTAGACTCAGATACAAATTGAAGGATATGAATCTAAAAGGAAAATCAGTAGTGGAAGAAGTATTCAGATCCTTTACTTAAGTAAAAGTACCAATACAACAATGTAAAAATACTTACATCACTAATCTTTGACTGTTTGACTAACATGTTTTAATTGTGTGACAAATCCTTTTTTAATAACAATTATTTTCATTTTTCGGTAGTTGTAGGAAAAAATACAGCCTGTTGCAGATTCCAGTAGTTAAGATTTATTTCCTTCGTCGTCTTTTGTGGCAAAACAAGTGATTTGATTATGTTAACTCACAATGAAAAATTGTGATGGGTCATTTTTGAGATTTTATAGACCAGTCAATTAATATAGTCAATAATGACAAATAACAATGGAAATTTGTGGAATGAAAGCTCCATGACAAAAAACGATAGGTTAAACTAACTAGCCTTATTACTGTACACAAAGTGAAAGTAGACCGAGTGGAGGAAAATGAAAGAGGAAAATAAGGTTACTGTTGGTTCTGCCCCCCACAGAATCTTTTTAAATTAACACGCTAGGAACAAAAGAGTGTAATGAAGCATATAATGCCCTACACTGGACATCTCTACAGCCAATTCTTATCTGCTCCACAGCAGTCAGCCAAGGCAGATTATTCTGTGTACACATTGTTAACAATTACTTTTTAATCTGCATTAGCGAATTAACATAATGGCTGACAGTGGAACTGAAAGCTTATTTGTTTAGAGGCTCAGAAGTTCTTTCTTGAACTGAAGTTGCCAAGCTGTTTTCTGCTTTGGTTAGTTTCATGCAAGATGTAAAAAAAACGCCAAAGTTTGCCTTCTGGTGTCATTTAATGGCTGGTTTAATGACTGTTTGTTTATTTGTTTGTTTGTTTGTTTGTTTGTTTGTTTGTTTGTTTGTTTGTTTGGTTGGTTGGTTGGTTGGTTTCATACAGCTTCATTGTAATTTGCTGATTCAAAATGAAAGTTTGACTGTGTCACCATGCTGAAAATGATCAAATAAAAAACAGTTCTCATTGTTGATTTGCATGATGGCAACACAATCAAACATGGAGGAGAGAACAGAACAGGGTTGACAGGAAAATGACTTGTGAGCGTGCTGTTGATGTACACTATTGATCCACAATGCAATGAACAAAAGACATGGAGGTTGTACTTACACCTTACATGCAAATTGTGGAATAGGGAAATGGCTTCAGGAACCCATGACAAAACAAAAATACAGTATTAAAACTTTGTGAAGTTTTATGATGGTTATTAATTCATACCATATATTCTTATTATGTACTATGAATTTGCTGCGTTCATATTGTATGAGATGGATGGAAAATAGAGACGACAAAAAATACATTGACGTTGTTGGACAACTCAAGATGCCAATCTGATAGCAGAGAGAATGTGACAGAAAAATCAATGATGAATCAGATATATTTAATTTTGTTATCACTGTAATGACATTAAAGTCACAAAACTGTTAGTGGGATTGTTTAGAATTTGTTTTTTCGGTGGTTCTTGATTAACCAAGCGGCCATAGGAAGGATGGCATCAATGTTGGTAATTTGTAGGGTAAGGTTGGATCAAGCTTTACCACTTTAAAAAGATAAGTGTACTTCAGTGGAAACCTATCACCAAACACTTTAGTAGTAAAAAAGGATAGAGTTCTTGCTTTTGATGAAATACTTCTGAGTGTTTGGAATTAAATTGGTCTAGAGCTCAAGTGTACTCCACTACTTCACTACTGGCCACTCCTCTCCACTATTCCACTTTACTCCAAGACAACATTTTTCTTATTAAAGTCTTAGTAAGTTCACCTTTTGTTATCCTTGGAAGTTGCTTTTTGGAACAAAATTCACAGAACCAATTTCAGCTTTCTACTTGACAAACAAATTAGTAATGATGACAGGTGTATTCAATTTTGATGTCATCCTTTTATCCAGAGGAGATAGCAATTTATTCTCCCAGAACAGAGAGTTAGCTGTATTCATAAAACCATGAATGGCTAACTCAGACCCACCCACAGACCTACAGCAAAGGCCTCATTACCAAGAGAGCGTAGACCTCTGCCGAGTCAGTCGCATGAATTGAAGAAACGAGAATATTCCTCGGAGCAGACGGTAGTCCTAATGAACTCAACAGGGTACCCTGCAAGTGCCCTCGCACATACAGCAACACCTTATTACTAATGTATGTGAGGCGAAGTTGAACAGTGCCAAAGTGCCCAGCATGTAAATCAGTCATTTAATTAAACAATTGTTAATGAAACAGACAAGATAAATCTTGTGTTTAGAGGTAAGAGCTCTTTTTTTTTCTAAATTTCCACACTGGCTTCAGGGATGAGTAGAAGCTGACACGGTGCATACAGCGGGTCATTAATGTTGCCATTGAAATGTAACAATAGCACGGGCTGATACCTGCCAATTAGGATAATTATGTTTCTGTACCAAAAAGTTGTGTGATCTGGAAGCTGTTCAGGTATAGGTTAGATTTGTTGCTCCTGTTTGTAATTACCTGGTTTGTTGGCAGCATCCCTCAATGAAGTGCTCATCCATTCAGAGTCACATATTGCTCTTTTTACCCTGAAAGTGCTGGTGATGATTGTCAGATTGTTTTATTGATATCATTGATCCTACCTGATGCTGCAAAGTCTGGCTGGCACAATTTCCATTAAAGCATTTGAGAGCAGCAGTAAGGACGAGAAATAAAACCAAGGGGCTTGACAGTAGCAATTTGCATGAGGCAGTATTGTTTTAATAGAACCACTGACTTGAGATTGCTTTGGGAATTGAGGGCAAGAATGAGGACAGAGGAGCGGATGTAAAGGGATCTTGGAACAGAGCCCCATTCTTTTTTCAAGTCAGCTGTGGATTGGCTTTTTCTTCAGACAGAGGAAAGGTTTTATTTGTCTGGCTTATGATGATACAAAGGCACAAGACAATGTTTCATACAGAGAGTAAGCTGCTCCCTTTTCATAATTTATGTTTTGATGAAATCATTCATATTATTGGCATCTGTTCGATGAGACTGGCCTTGTTTTTAGTTTTATAATAATTTTAAAAAGGTGTCCATGGGTTTCGAAGCTGTTACCAAATTTGTATTAATGGTTAATAAATCAGTGCCTAATATGTTATAAATCTGCTATAAGCCAATTCTTAAAGGAATAGCTGGACAATTTTAGAAACATTATCATGCAAAGATTTGGTGAAAAGATCAATACAATTGTCAGAGCTGTACTCTTAAATATAAGGCTACAGCCAGCAGCTAGTTAGCTTAGCTTAGCACAAGGACTGGAAACAGGAAGAAACTTGCTTTCGTCTTCAGGGTAAAAAAAATCTCCTCTAACATCAGCTAACTTACTGTTACTGATACTATGAATGTGTTCAGCAAATGTTACTATCGCTAGTTGCCTTACAGCCAGTATTGCTGTGGAGCATGTCACGGTAATGCTAGCTTGAGCTTATGGTTGTAGCTGGATTGTTTTGGGTGTTTTTTTTGTTGGCGGTTGTGTCTTAAGGGGAACTTCTTATTGTTTATTGGCTGCTTGCACTGGGCTTCTTGACACCTTGCTGACTGAAGTGAAGGGAGGACTGAAGGTGTGGCTGATGAAACATTTGTTTTGGTCTGAGATGCTGGTGGTCTAGTGTGATGTCTAGTGGCAGTGACGATCATCTACAGAACTTTTAACAGTAAGAAAATCTGCTAATCTTTTTCATCATGACTGCAGTGGTGTGATCTGATCGGATTTGACTGAGGGTGAACAAACAATCCACCAACTGTCAACAGATTCAGATGTTGCTAAATCCTGATTGGTGCACACAAGTACATGACATCACATTTTAACAACTCAGCCCTGCCAACCTTAAACCAGTGAGAAGTGGGAATGCCTATTTATGTCTTATGCAAAGTACTTTGGATTTCCTTGTTGCTGAAAGTGCTATAGGAATAAACTTCAAAATTGGTTAGTTATGGTTCTTTGTAAAGAGCATCTTATTAGAAAATGATGCCGTGCTTGTACCTTGCAGTAGAGAAAAGGTGTGGATTTGGAAAAAGTAGGAATGAGTTTACACGTGTCCCCGTTGGTGGCCGAATAATGACTGTAATGGTGAGCTCACATGCTGGGTTATCATGTCCAACCAGTCGATGCTGTGGCTCCTCATCAGGATTCCTCCCAGTGGGAATGGCAGCAGTGTGGGCTAATCCCAAGGAGAGATGGGTTTTGATGTGCAGGGGTACATTTTGTGATACGAACACAGGTGGCCTTTACTTGGGTTGTCAGCCACAAATGGTGTTTGCAAAAATAGGAACAGGACTGACAAGAATATGAAATCTAAAAGGCAGTATTAGGCCTTGACAGGACCATTACAATTCTTATCATGTGTGCCTCAGTATCATTTCATGAACCATCTGCCCCCAACATTACCCTGTTCCATCATCTTTATTAATGCCAACATTTATTCATTTTTTTTCCAACTCGCTGAAAAACACACAAGCATAAGACACAGGCCTCCTCATACTCATGCTTTAATGCATTTAGCTGGGGTTACAGAGGGGTGTATAATGAATATAAGCACCTCTGATCCTGTCATGTTTATTAAAGTTTCAGTTTAGGCATTGGTTTGTCTGCAGCCGCAGGATGAATGTATTTCTACACGTCATGATTAATAGTTCCGGGCAATGCCTGAGGATGTGAGATGCTGTAGAACATGAAGCACCATATAAAGTGCAATAATCCCTCAACTTTAAAGAGATAAACAAAATAGCTTTACCCTCAAAAGGATCTGTAGAACTTCTGTGCAAACGCTTTTCGACTGTGTCACGGTTTTATTGATCCCCTTGTTGCTGTTTTGTGGACATTTATAGTCAAGCTCGGCCCTTTCACCTGCTGTCCTCTTCAAAGCCCCTCTGGGCCTTCATAAACACAGTCCCACTGATGATAAAGATATCGTAACTTCTATTTCACCAAAAGGATGACTGAAGAGGATGATTACCGGCAAGAGCTGCCACAAACCGAGAATGTCTCTGATTGATGTATTGATCGCAGCCGTGGAGTCCCTCAGAGCACAAGGGTAAGTTTACTTGTGCTATTGATAAGAGGAAGATTGAAGAACATCGCATTTTGCCGCAGAACGGCTTCCTAACAGCTCAGAGTCTCATCAGAGAGTCAGTGATCTCCTCCCGTAGCTCATTCAGTCCCTTATAGCAGACTGCTGTAGAGTACCTCCTCGCTGCTGCCTATCCATCATACCTGGAGTGTACACAACAGATCCAGTAATGTTACACTTAACACAATTTAAGCTTTTCTCTATGTTGTGGCTTTATTAAATTTAAGGGCAGTGTAGGTACGGTAGGGAGTCTCTATGGGCACGTTGATAGGTAGACAAAAGTCCAAAGAGGAAACAGCTCCTGTATAACAACACTTTTGAAAAAGGCTGAGGGAGAATCTCCTGCGATTTAAAGGTCACAGGTTTGATGCCTGCAAAAGAAGAAAATGGGAGCATTTTCACTGGCCTTAAATCCAATAGGGAGTCTTATAATATCCCAGCCTACTGGTGAGGTATACCTGAGCAATAACTGACGCAGCAGTCTGGTAAAATACAGTCTGCTCATGAGTGTTGTGTGTGTATCTCAGGGTATCGCAAAAAAACATTATACAGTAGTTTGTTGCTCCTAAACTTCACACACATAATCAAAAACATTCTCACTTATGTGCAGCAACTAACTTGATCTTGAATCTAGTTTTCAAAGAGTATTAAAACATTGGGTTAATTTACTTTCTTTCAAAGAGTTAAATGGATGAATTAATATAGGAAGGTAGAGGGGTGTGTTATGATGGGGCATGTGATAGACCATAGGTGAACATTGCACGCCAATTCCCCCGCTTGGTGATGGCCGCGATGCTTCTGAGCTTTACAGGTGCTGCTGGGTGTATTTTTGAACATTAAAGCCAGGATAGCTGGTTAACCCTGCAGTTAGGACTGGTAGGGGCCGTATCAGAAAGTAAGGTTAACATTAGTTTTGGATCACCACAACAATGGCGGAAAGATTTGTAAAGAAACTCATCACTCACAGTTTGTTACATACCAACGATGATGTTGCAGCTGCTATTTTTCTCTGCCTTGATCTCAGCATCGACACTTTTGTAACCTCCTCGAGTGTCGCCAGGGTTTCTGTTTACATTTTTTGTGTTGGTAAAGAGCAGTGACCTAATTCTCAGAAAGAAACTGAATAAGCACAGTTCCCAAAATGTTAAACAATTTCTTTTAGACCTTCATTATTTCAGCTCAAATTGTGCTTTCATCATAAAAATTCCTAAATTGATTATTATTATTAATTACCACACTGAAAACTTGGGCTATGTAATATTCCAGGAATGTATCCTGATAATGAAACTGAATTAACTTTAATTGATAAAGGAATATTTGTCACTCCAAAGACATTTTCATTTGACTCTATAGGCTGTGATGTGTGGTTGCCAAGGGCAGTTAACAGTTTTGACTCATGAAATAACATTTACAGCTGTATCAATGTCAGCAGTTCACAGTTTCTAAAAACCAGGGAAACAGCCTTGAATGGGCACATTTGAATCTGAAAGGTAGGTGCTGTGTCAAAGGTGTGGAACCAGAGATGGCTCAGAAAGTTATTGTTGCCCTAGTGACCCGTCCATTATAACAACAGATCAGCAGTGTCACACTTGATTCTTGTTGTATAAATGTACTTGCTGCAGCTGCATAAAACAAGTAAATTGATTTAAGCCTATGCACCAGCTAAATCTCTTTGAATTCCTCCATAACCCCACACTTCTTTATATTATGGTGCTAGTGGCCTCAGCACTGGAATCAAACACTAGACAACAGTCACATTGCTTTTTATTTGCAAGAGTTCTCATTTCAGAACAGACAAGTCACCACCTTCTCATTTAACTTCTGTTTTTATTGCTCTTAATCTTTGTCTGTATATTCTGACTGGTTTTGTAAGGTGTAGCCTTTAACTCACAGCTCACTGTGCCGAAAAGTGGCATACCATTAAAATACACAGCTTTGGATTTTCTCTTTTTTACTTATTTTTCTTGGGAAAGTCAGCTGAGCATGCTTACTCTTTTCCAGATATGCCCTGCTTAACATTCACGGTACAGTTGCACACATTCACGCCTGGGAGCTGCTCAGCACTGCTGCAGTCTTCAACTGTTGACCACTGAGTGGCTCCAGTGGAGCAGCTAAGGTTAAGTGTCTTACTCAAGGGCACTGGGACGAAAGTAGTGACAAGCCCTTTAAGGCCTGACATGACCCTCGCCTTTTACTTTGCTTTTTTTGTTGTTGTTTATTTTGATGTAGCTTTTTGTAAAATAAATATACATAAATATTTGAGGGGAGGAGGTTTAACATTCTCCACCCTGAAAAAAAAGAAAAGCAAAATGAATATTAATATAATTTTAAATTCTTGTAGAAGATAGATTTGCTGTTCTTGATTTTCTTGACCCTTGAAAGCCACCACAGTCTTTCTCAAGCATGTCTGTTTATTCATCTTTTTTTCTTTGCTCTGCATATCTGCCATGTTGGTACTGTCCCTGAGGTTTTGAGCCAATTTTTTTTCACAGCAACTGCAATAATCATCTCTATGGTAACTCATTGAGAATGCTTTGCTGCAGTGGAAGCAGAGAGGACAACATGCGAGGGGGGGAGTGAGACAAGCTCTGAGCTTTTTCATTTCATTTTCAGCTGTTTTCCAGCCATCAGTTATTCGTCCATGTTTTAAGTCCATCACTCACACTCACTTAAGAATCCCCAGATCACATCAAAAATGGAATTGGTTGAATGCAATTTTTCTGCCAAACCTGCTCTATAAATTAAAAAAAAGAAAAAAAAATCAAGTTGTGCCGTCAAAAATAATTCATTCTAATAACATTTCTGAAAGGAGAAGCAGTGCTGCTTGTCTTCCAAACCAGCCTGTGTTTATCAATAGCAATTACAGGGAAAATACATGTCCTGGTTTGACTTAGATGTGCCGTCATGTTTTTGGACAGTGAATCTCATAAATATCTCACCTTCACCATCAATCAGCAAGCTAGTTGTAGTCAGTTTTACATTCAGGTCTGTTGTTGAGATATAGGGCTGTAAGCGGTTGTGCTGGAGTCACAGATGAATAATCTATGTGTCCACTAAATTCTGCTTTCATCCAGCTGGGAAATGAATACCAAACTAGCAGTGCTCAGTGAGGTGTGGGACTCAAATCCCTGGCTCTTTACTTTTATCTTTTGGTGCAAATATTTGTCTCATGAATTTCTCTGCCAACTGTTCCCAGAGATATTATATCCCCAAGATAGAGCACAGGTTCTCCTCGACATTTATTTAAATCTTTATTATCAGTTCAACCTCTCCTTAAAGCTCTTAGCTCAGGGAGTATTGCATTCATACGTTTGCTGTTGGAATATGTACATAGGGCTTCTGTGCCTCCTCTTGGTGTGAAATATATTGGTCTGCAAGGAGCCTGAGCAGAGGGCTGCCTGTGTTATGTGTTGGTTGAACCTCTGAATGTATCACTCTGCTAAGATTAATTAGTGCTGCAGGTCTGACTTAAAGGTCGCAGCTTGGGGATCAGTCAAGAGGGCCAGAGCTGCCTTAGGACATCTCTAGATAAATTAAATGAAAATGTAAGGATTGAGTAGAATAATGTGAAGCAGCCGGGTGCCTGCAACGCGTGTGTTAAAGTGGCTATAGGGTTAGACATTGTCTGGACAGGACTGGGGAATCTTTTCTCTGTGTTATTATATCACATATATGGAAGCCCGTTTATGCCAGACTTTGGGGATTTGGGGAAATTGACACTCATAGTTGCATAAATCAGGGATTACACAGGGATTATGTTAGAAAAAAATAATGTGTCTGTTCTTTTATGGCAGGACGGCAACAGCGAGGCCAGCATGAAACCACAAATGCCTGTGACTGACTGAGTGACTGACTGAATGAATAATGTTCACCAAGCAATGGAGTTTCCCCATTGGCTGTTTGGCTTTTAAGCGCAAGCAGTGTTGCCAATTACGCGCCTTTACCGACTTTTCTGACCCCTTTCACAACTTTTTTTCTAAAAAAATTGCATTCTGTCTGACACTAGGCAGAATGAGACGCAGTGATGTCATGAATATTCAAATTTGCATATTACATCATCCCGCAACAGTTAGCGACTTTTAGAGCAGGCTGTAGCTACTTTCCATTGAAAGTGGTTGTTCACAGCGGATCCACGACAGTTTTCAACTACATTCTCAATTTCACACATTAAACATATGCGGTCAAGCCAAATACTTTGTTTTGACCTCTTGTTTACTTGTAATAATGCGCTACACCACTAGGGCTGACTAACTTTACTCTTTGATACAAAAACAATGCTGCTCATTTATTTATTTCATTATGAAAATTGTAATTGTATGTACATGTACTGTATATGTAGCCACTATGTGTAGTTATATTTAAAACCCGCACAGGTATTTTCATTAATCCTAGCTGATTGGACCTCTTCATGTTGAAGGTGGGTGGAGCTAAGCTCAGTCTTACGTGAGGTCTCTGGACTCCAAGCACCAATTGGAATGATAAAGGTGTAATTTGTCCCACCCTGGCATGTGCAATAAAGTGCAAAAAGAGAGTGAGGGGGAGGTCAATCAAACACAGTCTTCACACTGCCACACAGTCCTGAAAAAAGCTCTGATCATCCAAAATAAATGATCATCTTTGTAGGTATAGGGCCTTTAAGATCCTTTTGCAGGTGTGTTGTTTTAAAATGAGTCAGCTGAAGACAGTATTTTCAACCAGCCTAGAGAGTTAGCAATGATTTATAACTGGCTACAGTTGATCAACTCTGCTACAGTTGTCATTTTCATCAGCGAAATTGATGGTAACTGACTGAAAAGGACCTACTTGGTCTATCTCTGTCTTTAATCAAGGACCCACTGTTTCAAATATTACCAAGATTTTCAATGGTAAATCTTCCCCAGTTATCAATGTGAACTAAATAGGAATTGTGCTGGAACAGAAAGCTTGACAGGAGTAGTGACGGTAACCAAGAAAGTCAGGGCTTTGAGAATAATCCATTTTGCTATTTTGATTTTATGAGAATTATCTCATAATTATAACTTAGTAAGTTACCATGAGTAATTTTGCTTTTTTATCATCATAACTTGTCATATATTTTTTCCTTTTCTTGGTAGAAATGACCTTCTGAACATATCTTTTGATATTCATGGTGATATAAATCACTATCATTATTATCTTTTCTGCAACACTGAGGGACCTAAACATGTTTTTTTCCGATTCTGCTCTGCCCATCACCTGGCACTTATAATATCATACTGACGTCGGAGAAAATGCTTAGCTGCTCCCAAGTCCCAAAGTGGATTATTATCTCTGCACCTCTTAACACTGACATCAAAAGATGATTCCTATTCCCTGAGGTAAATCTCTTGGTCTCCAAGCCTTCTTTTTTGTGTATTTTCTCACTCTTTGCTGAACAATGACGCCAAACTTCTCTCCTGTGTAACAAGAGTTTTGACCCCGCGTGACACACCAGGTGTTGAATTTTTCTGGATACTCCCCCTCTGAAATGTTGCATTTGCACCACAAAAAGAAATGTGAGCATCATTTCCAGGCGTGTTTAACAAAATGGGCTAATTAGGATGGCTGGCTACCGCTCATACTGTGTTTTAATTTGCTTCTCACCATGCGGAGGTTCTGTTTCACTTTACAGTTTGTTGACTGCCAATGTGTCGGAACAGCCTTAAATGCTGACATCAGATAGAGACATTAATAAGGATATCACTTCTGTTACCCTGGGTGCAGGCATCTAAATAATGGCATTCAAATTGTACATACTGTGTTCTGCACAACACTCTGCTGGAGACTAAAGCAATTTGAAGGCAATCAGACAGTGACTAGAGAGCAGTACTTTGATAACTACCAGAATTATATAAATGGCTTTGCAATACTGGACTTACACACTACTAATATTTGTTCCAATCACTTTACTATAATATGTTGACAAGTATTAGAACAGCTAGCAGCATTACTGGTTTCCTCTTATTCTCTGTAGAGGACAGTGTAACAAGACAAGAAGAATAATGTTGCAAAGAGCGTTCAAAATGCCCTGGAAGTGACATGGTGCCTCACACATACCAGGAGACACAAACCATTAGCAGAGTGCAAAATGGAATGATGAAGACATATTTTGTGTTGTGGGACTCCAAAATTACAGTTTGGGGGAGCAGGGGAGAAAGAAAAGGAGGTAGTGGAATGGTTTTGGTATGTGGGTGTACAAGCAATGTGCATGAATTGTGAATGAGCAAGTGTCTGAGCTGAACACTTGCATAACAACTTAGCTGAGCGAGAAATCCAGCTTGCTGAAAACTGAAAGGGATGCACCGGGTCTTTTGAAGACATCTTGTCGTCTTGTTCAGATTAAGGGATGAGAACTTCATGGCATGATTATGGTTTACACATTAAGGTTATACATAAATTATTGAATGTTGTCTCTAGTACTATCCTCTTAGGATACTGGAAGGTTTGAAATCTCTTATGTTATATTACTTTTTAGGTTTCACAGATGTTTATGAGGCCAATTAGCCAAACTGATTTAGCAGATTACCTGTTCTGAGCATCAGCCTGGGGAAATGAGAACTGCTGAATGAAGTGCTGAAGTGTCACTTCATACAGACTTTATCATCCCACTAATTAACCATTAAAAAAGGAACTATTGTTATCGTTTCCATCCCTGTGCACTGTTTTGTTGGGAAAAACACAGAAATATGATGTGATCTCTTTATTGTGTATGCTAGTAAAATGAAATCACTCGATACCATTACAACTGCAGTCATTGTGCTATTATGAAGTCATGTTAGAAAAAGAACAATACGCTGCATCTGTCAAATCATTAGTGCGCTTACACTCTACAAGGGCAATAACTGTGATACCAATGTCCTCTAAAGCAGTAGTGTTTTCAGTTTGGTCTGGTGCCTTAGCTAATGCAGCTCTTGACAATATACTACATACATCAGAGAGAGGGTTTGAAAGGCTGACGTCCACAATATCTCAGCACTGAGGGTTTGCATGAGACAGTGTTCCTACAACTAAATTTAGATTAATGGTAGTTCAGCCAGGAAGGAAAGTAGAAACACTTTCTGAGGATGTTTTAATTAGGTGGAGGAACTCAATGTTCTTACATGGATAATTCAGTGACCCACTAAAGCTGGAAAATTCATAGAAGACAGATTCTAAAAAGAATGGTCAAAATTGAAGCAGCAGAGGCTGAGACATCCTGACTTTTAGTCCCTAGCATGGGCCAAGCTCCAAATACAATGAATACTACACTTCCCGTAATGCCACTTGATATGCAGCTCTTTCATTAGACCCTCCATGCCTGATGAATGCCCACATCTTTTAAGTTTCCTGTAGCTTTGTGTTATGAATTCGTAGTCTCTGAGCCCAAACCCATGAAACACTAAAGACACATTTATGATCATTTTTTTCAGACTTCAAAAAGCTCCTCCAGAGCCACAGAAGATATTACACAACAGGCTGAGTAGTACTCCTTGTGACGAATAAGCTGAGTAACCTTCATTTGTAAAATTCATAGAGTGCCCCTTTAATTGTGAGTAAAAGCAACCCACTTATGTCTACTCCCCTTACCTTCAGCTTAGCCTTGTCTTGGTATGCACTGTTGAGTGTTTGTTAATATTCTGGTGGATATTTTGCATAGATGCTGGGAATGTAAAGTCTGTTTTGAGATGATGCCAGTTTTCCATTCAAAACAAACTGTGTTGTATCGACTGTAGGGGGCAGCAATACTCCTTATAGCAGCACAGCTTATCAGTTACACTACACAACACTGTTGAAGACTGGATGATCACGCGAAATGTTTCATTTAGGGGTTAATCAAGACAAGATAATCAGATAGAAGATCATCCAATCAATCAATGAAAATCAGTGTTTTGGTTAGACAGTAGTCAGCATAATTCAAACAAAGTTGATGAAATAAAAAACATGCCAGTTGTCTTCTGTGTTATCCTATGGTTTAAGTCTACAGTATTATATTGTGTTTTGTCATCAAATGAAACCAATCAATTGACCTGTCAGTCAGTCAAATAACCTCTCAAACCTCGCAACAGTAGCCTTCAGTGGACTGAGTTACATGAACTGCACTGCATTAATATGATTAACACTGCAGATATCACTGCACTTCAATAAAGATTTAGTTGTGTACTGAGACAAAAAAGACGTTCACCTTACAGAATGACGTCTTTATGAACGAAAACATGCAGCACAACACACAACATATCAGTCTAATGAGTGTTTTTTGTTTGAATCATTTGGATACACAATACTTGCCAGACACTAAATCCACCTGAAAACACTGGAGCAAATATATCACTGTATCACAGTTGGCTGCAACACAACAGCCCCTGCATGTAGGGCGGCTGCTGAAATGTCTCTGCGTGTCCCTTTACCTGTCCTGTCTCTGGGCATTTTAATATAGCGAGTAATCACTTTAAGTGCCTTCAACCGCCAAGGAAAAACAACTAAGAACTCTTTGTAACATTCAGCGTGTACTTTGTATTGATTTTCCATCCCATGCTTATGCACATAGCACACATGACACTGTTTTTTATTTCAGTCTTTCAGCCTAAAGCAGCCTCAACAAGACCTTCTTTTTATAAGAATACATTTATTATTATGGTGAGCTAATACTAATAATTTCAGCTAAAGGTCACACTAGATTGGCTTAGGTAGTTATATAAAGTAGCAAAACTTGGCAGATTAGTCATGACTTCCTGTATGACCTGTATGAGGGTTATTTAAGGGTAAGGTTGCCATGAAGCTCTCAATGGCACTACAGCATACATTTTCGTTCTGTTTCTGTTTTGCAGCTAGTAAAGCATGTCCTCTTTTTTCTTTGCACATGTACGTAAACTTTAGTTTCTTCTTCTTTACAAGCTTTGCCCTTTGGCTAGTACATAAGTGCTGCTGAAGAAATGCTTACTCTTAAATCATTTAGCACGTTTTGTGGATCAATGATCCTCTCAACTTTGGAGAAACGACGCCTATTGGATTGATGTTTCCCAGAGCAACACTCTGAGTAAATATATCTGCATTCATTGAGCTGCCCTGCTCAATCACACTGCTTTGGCTGCAGCACTACAAGATAGCTTGTACCCAGAGGGAGATACTGGCAGACTCTGTAAGGCGTCTTGCTGACTGCTCAAGTGTCTTTATCTACGCATTTCCTAATGGCACAGTGCTTGCACAGACTTTTATGTTAAAAAAGAGATAATGTTCAAAGTGATTTTTTTTCCCTCATGACTTAATTAGTGATAATTACGCCACAGAAGTGAATGTTTTCAAACTTGTCCTGACTCTTCAGTTATTTTATTAGGTTTGCTGTGACTGAAAACTTCACAAAATTGATTCCGGTTCTGTAAAACTGGTTTGTATATGAATCTGTTTTGCATCTTTTTTCTCTGTCATTAGCAGCTAGTCCGTCATTCGTGTAGTGTGGTCCTTGTTTGATTTTTGATACACCTGCCAATTAGTACAAATTTGTTATCATTAGTTATCATTCTGCTGTATTTAAAGGAAAGATCAACGCTTCGCCTGACGAGCTCTCTCAGATTTGATGACCTCTAGACCTCTACTATATATCCTCTGCTGTCATTTGACAAGTAATCAATGGGTCCTTGTACAGACAACAATAATCTCAGGAGAGCACTATAATGTATACGTACCTTCACTTGTTTAATGGCTCGGCCTGTTCCTTGGTACCTGCCAAAAAAGGGTGATGCCATCTGTTTTAAATTAGGACTGGCCAGGAAGGAAGCGTTTGACAGCGATGTTCAAATCAATCAGATGGGAGATGGAAGGGATCTCATTATGGTTATGCTGATCCTGGGAATCAATCATGACCCAGCAGATGTTTCCAGAAACATCAGGAATTATTCTGTTCCAGTGAAGATGTAAAGCAGCGCTGAATGTTTTTGTATCTCACACTCTGTCTTTGTTTATGTCCATTACTATCTGATCTCTGATGCATATCTCCTTTTCTCAAAAGTAAATGTAAATCAGCTCCATTGTCATTAAATGATATTTCACTCACATCAATGAGATGCTGTCTCCTGTGAACACTTCAGTTTACCTTATATCTATATATACATCATCTACTGTTTTCAAGTGGGGCTGTCAAAAAATTTAATTAGTTGTATTGTTGCAAGACAAAGTTTAGTGCCCATGTTGCTGTTTATGATATATAGCCATATGGTGTGTGTGTGTGTGTGTGTGTGTGTGTGTAGTGAGAACGCCCATGCATATGAATTTGTGTGTGTTCACAGTAACAAAGCCCCAGTGGCTCACTGTGTTTTCAAAATAGGGAAAAACAACTTTATAATTCCTGTGTAGTTTGAAACCTGCAGCACAATCTGTGCACATACTGTGAGTGGACAAAAGAACAAACACTTCTCTATAATGTAATCCAAAGCAACAACAGCAAAAATAAAAGCCTTAAAAATATTAAATGAAAATGAAGGCCCATTCCTCCACATATTTCCAATATCACAATCTGGGGGTTGTGTGCAACGGTTTTTGTAACTTTCCAAAATACAAATCACTTTCCCCGCGTACAGCTGAGTGCAACAACATGAATGCCTCTGAACAGAGACTGTGGCAAACTTTATTGGAACAGGTTACACATAGAACAAGGGTAACAGAACACACCGTATATAAAATGTCCTTCTTGGCTTTTGTGATTTGTTTGATGGGCAAAATAATTGATACAATTCATTGTGTCTCACCCCTCTCTGTGACAGTAGGCATCTCCCATTCAAGAGTTGGAACAGCTTTAAACACTGTTGGCCTGCAACTCAACTGTTTTGATTCACTCTTGCCACTATCATCACTATACTACACATGCTCAGTACCAAACAGGCAGACAAAGTTAGCAACTAGCTGGTGAAGACAGTGGAGAATTTATCAGCTAGAGAGACAAATATTTCCCTCAGGAGTTGGTGGAGACCAAAACAGAGCTGAAAGGGCAGTGAATATATGGACTTGGGTATTGGAGCTTATTCAAGCAGAGAGAAACACGACTCTAAATGAATACTAATGTTTCTCTATGTCTGCTGGATGAGTAAACAGGCAACTGTTTCCTAACAAGTTTGCCATGTCAACTTAGCATTTCGCCTGCTCCAGAGCAACCAAAAACATCAGTTGTTACAGGTTTAGGATGCACAAGTGGATTATTTATTACAATGCAACTGGCATTCAACAGTCAGGTGTCCCAGTTTCTGTTGTCTACCCCTTGTGCGTTCATAGAAAGGTAGATTCAGCTTGATTCACATGAAAAACAACAGTGGCAATGTAAAATACTGAGCCCAGAATGCATGACACAAGATTAAACCACCCTCCTCCCAGCCACCAAAACACATACACACACACACACACACACACATGCGCGCATGCACGCACAAACGCACACACTCACATACACCACTAACAACAACAACAGAGTGCACAGACATGCATGCACTTATACACACACACACACATACACAAGGGCTTTGGATAAAAACTAATAAAAAGCCTGGCAGAAGAGGAATGTTTTGAGCCTACTCTTTAAAGTGATAAGATTAGGGGCACATCTCAGGTCATCCGGCAGGCTGTTCCACGGTTTCAGGGCAGAGTGACTAAAAGCAGCTTCACCAGATTCTGATTCCATTCTTGGAACAACGAAAATTCCCTCCACCAGATGATCAGAGAGGTCTGCGGCTGATAAACAGTGAGTAAGTATAAAGAGTATTTTGGAGCCAGGTCATTCGGTGCTTTATATACCAGCAGTGCAATCCTAAAGTAAATTCAGGAGGCTTCAAAGGAGCCAGTGTAAGAAGTCTAAGCACAGGAGTCATGTGCTCAGCGCTTTATGTTGAGTGCAGCAGCCCCACGGCCTTCTGGGAAAGAGAGAGAAGGGCATTTCACTAATCTAATACAGTGGACACCAGTGCATGTGCAAAGTAAAATAAAATAAAATAAAAAATATTGAGAAGCAGAAAGTTTTTGGACTTTCCATATTTAATGCCATCATTGCAGTCAGTCAGCATTTCCGCTGCACTAACACTATTGTTCTGACAATATACACCTGGGGGGCTTTCTTATTCGGAGCCCTCGAAGACTCCTCGGGAATAGACTGGAAGATGTCATCGTGCGATACACTAACCATATCAGATGGTAGCATACTCGGGGGGGAAGGTAAACTTCACTGGCCAGAGTATGTGATCTACATTCCTGATGATTTATTATGACAGGTGTTCTGTGGTCAATTCTTTGCTGCTGCACTCTCAGAAAAATACTTCAAAAGTTCCTCTCACGCCTCTTTGGCTCAACAACCTTTGATTGAAGTTGAAGGGTGAAAGACCACTCCTTTCTTTTGGGGCCTTGAGGTATTTTTTAGCTTTGTGAGCGAGATGGAGCAGTGAAGAAGACTGATTTAAGGTGCTGTAGCTATAATTAAGTTATAGCCGAGGGAAGCATAACATGTGCTTGTAGTCTCATCAGCTGCAGTGTTTTTGTACCTTGCTTTTAAGCCTTTAATCTGTAGAACAGCATTGCTCTAAATTCACTCTCTGCATAGACACAGAAATATTAGAACAAGATTTCACAACAAATCAAAGACAAAGTCTTTCCTTTTACATTTTCAAATTAATTTTGCATGTGTACTTTGCAAGAGATCCTAGCAAGAAATAGCTTCAATATACTTTATTAGACTTCACAATATGAGCTTAAAATGTTTTTATATTCTTCCTCCTTCCTCTCTGATATTTGCATCTTGAATTTGTTACTTTTTACCTTATTAGCTTTTTGAGGAGATTGTAGCAACAGTTTGTTCATATGAATTAGTTTTTGAGTTCTTTATTGTTCTTTAATGTGCAGTATCTTGAGACTCTGAAGACCTGTCACAGTTGTTAGACCATATAAACACCAGGGGATGACAGAAAAGGAAATAAGCGCAAAAACTTTATTGTTGTCACTGACATGCTCTGATATGGTTTTTTGATAATATATAAGGATGTTGTCAATAAACCAAAAGCATGATAATAAACCCGATAATGGCTCAATCCAACAAGAATGGGCTGTCTTGAACAAAGAGGGTGAGGGTGTGACGAGTGTGTGTTTGAGCCTGTGTAGTGCGTCATAGTGAAAGATAACTGATGCAACATCTTGTCTCACAAAGTTTTTTTTGCTTTCTCTTGCCTAGTTTGACAACTTCTACGACCTGTTCTTAAATTAACTCAAAGAAGCAGAGAGCGTTCCTCTGCGTACACGCCTCCTGCTTTACCACCTACTCACACAAAGTCTAAAAAGATAGCATGCTATGATTGGCAGAGGTTCCACATGTAGCCTGCCACTGCTATGACCCTATTTAGGATTAGGTCCTGTTGGCCCTGTTTTCCTGGTGTTTCTCTGCTGTGTTCCCTTCCCTCTTGTGTTTGTTTGTCCCCAGTCCTTCTCTGGGTATGTCTGTGTGTGTGTGTGTGTGTGTGTGTGTGTGTGTGTGTGTGTGTGTGTGTGTCAGTGCAGCTGGGCGTTGTCTCCAGAGCGTCCTGTTCCCACCAGTCTCCTTCAACACCTGACATTCATCTTGCCATCAACTCCACATGCTGCTGCAGTATGAAAAGAACTGTCAACTCACCATTCTTCGCCACATTATTCAGTCACCCACAGTGGCATTGTGCTACAGCCTTCTCTGTTTTTGGATCTCAATCTTGCTATTTTGAATTTTTTGGATAACAGTGATTTTTCCTGTGCCCCAGGTTCAATATTCTACTTCCACCTGGTTTGCCACATCCAGCTCTGTTTTTGTCTGCTTGTCCAGTCCTGATCTCACTTATCTGCGGCTCACCTGTGGCTCTCCGCCTGGCTCCATTCCCAGTACTGTATCATCCATGGAGGAATCCATTTCCCCCCTGTCTGCCTGCAACCAACCCAGTCCCTTCTCCACTGCAACTTTGCCCTTGGACACTTCGCATCTCCGTCATCCTGCCCAAACCTCCGAGCCTTCTTTCCCCCATCCCCAGCTCAACTTCCCCTTTTGGGTTAGAAACGAAGAACTTATTTCACCTTCAACCCCTGGCTTGTGTTCTGCTTTGTGGGTCCTGAATCAGAGAACCCTTCCACTCTATGACTTCTGAGTCTGTTATCCCCCCTACTCAAACACAGAGACCATCTAGAAAGGCAAAAAACTCCTGTGTAGTCTGATCCCATCATATAAGCACAGTATATGGTGAGATTTGAGGAGAACAAGAAAGGAAACATCATCATGCAGCCATCAAAGGTGAGTGAGTCATCAGGAGGAGTCTCTCAGGTATGTGCTGTCCACCAGCAGTCATTCCTGAGGCTTTCTAGTCATTCTGTCCATCACCCTCATCAGTGCATTATCTATTGTGGTTCATCCAAGGCTGAGGTGTAGACACCAACAAAATATGGCTTTTCATCCATAGCATTTTTGGAAAAGTAATTCCTCTGTAGTCATAGCTTTTGGCAGAATTCACCAGTTGAATGTATAATATGCTTGCATGGCTTCAGTAGACGCCAATTAAATCGCATAATAAAACCCCAGGGAGAGCATGGTGAGGGGGCGAGCAGCCAACAATGAGTTGTCCATTAATAGCTTTGATGGAGCAAATCTTGAAACACAACAGCAAAAAAAAAACTAGTGACACAGATTGACATTTTCGACCAGAAGCACAAAAACTTCAGAATTAACTGTAAATGTTTGAGCAGAGTTTCTTCTTCATAATGGGCTTTCATTAGTTTAGCATTGAAAGCATGTACCACGTAACTTTAAAAACAAAGGATGAAGTAAGACTCAGATCACATGGCCACTCATGCACACGGCGTGTACATACATAGTGATTTTTTTCCACCTGATTTTTAAGTGGTGTAATGACCTGACATGTATGACATGCATATGTCAGGTGCATAATGGCAAAAGTGAAATTTGCGAGTAGACATTGATACCCCCAAAATCATCAACATGTTCACTCCCAGTGTCCTACCATTTGTTTTGTTTGTTGTTGATATATTCCAAGTTTTTATCGGCATTTAATCTCCATTTACCCCCTCTCTGTGCCTCCTCTACGCCTGACGGTCCTGGAAGATGGTTCCCTCTCTGTCAGACCCCCTCTGCAGTTTCTTCCATGTTTGTTTCCTAATCACTTTTTTCTTTTTCTTTTTTCTTTTTTTTCATGATCTCACATTAGCAACCCTTTAATGTTGGTCATTTGTTGTCCTTGTGAATTAATTCAAAATACTAGCATTGTGAAGACTTCTGAGAATGTGATGAAGAGCTACATTTAAACTTGATGTAATTTGACCTGACTTGCTGCAAATAAAAAGGTGGCATATTTATGATTTGGATCCAAATCAGCTTTGGTGACTCAGCAACATTACACTTAAAGAAGGCTAGTTTGATTTCATATTTTTCTCATGTCAACAAATTCCATGAAAAGACCAAAATAACAATGTGCCTCTCAGTATTCTCTGTCCATTAAATGATGAATTGATTACTGAATGGGTGAACTGGGTACAAGACCAGGGGGGCAAGGGTCTGGAGACAAAACCGCCATGAAGAGACACAAAAAGACACTGCAGTTTTTAGCAGCTTTTACTCAAACAGGAGTAAATAGCACATTTGTTGGGGATTATTTTCAGCTGTGGATGAATATACATGTGGTGTGCTAGTGAGCATTTGTGACAGCAGGACTGTGAATATGGGATTGACTCAAAATAAACTACAGTGTCCATGTTCATTTTAATGAAGGAACATGCTACTCTGTGCGATTATGTCACTCAACATGTTTCTAATAGCTTCAGGACAGAAATGGATCATTGTCCCAGAAGAATAAAATATGTGTGACTTTGGCTACATAGAAAGTACTTGTTGGTAGATTCATTTCAGTATTGATTATGGTGTTTCCATGTAATTTGTTGACAGCAACAAAAATATAGAATATTACCAGCTTTATCCTTTAAGGACATAACTAAACTGAAGATTACCTGCTGTATCACATTATCTTCAATCTAAGTCTCATTTAATATGAGTCAGAAGAGAAAATGTAGTTTATTTAGTGGTGGTGTTTTCGTGCAGAGGTCCTCTGACAGCTGCAAATAATTTGTGTTGACGCATTTAACAACAGTACCACTGACTAAAATCACATCAAATAGGTTGCTGGGAGTGAGCTAGCCAGTTTGCTGGTAAGTTAATTAGACATTAATTACAAATATTTACTTCTGAGGATTTTTAAACATTCAGGCATATCTGGAGCAGTGATCCCCACTGACGAACATATTCATCTTATCTTTCTCTATTTGCCGTAACCACAGAATAAGAGATAAACAACATTTTAAAAATGAAAGAAGGGATTTATCTGTGGTGGTAGTGGGTGGACAGCTGATATAAGGATTATCAGCATGACATGTTGTGACAGTACAATGAGTAAAGAGTGGTGGAAATGTGTTAACAGTTTGCAAAGGGGTAAAAAATAATGAATAACAAATTCATAGCACTACCATGCCAAATGCGATAGTGTGATAAACTGAAATGAAGCAAATATAATGAAGCCAAAATAACTATAGCTTTAGATAATGAATAATTTGTGGAACTGTAGGATTATGAGCATTGGTACTTGCACAACAGAAAAAGATTTTGGCGTTAAACCGTACCCTTGCCTCTGACTTTGGCCAGATTTTTCTCAGACCTTTGGCACCTGTCTTATCGTGGACAGAATAAGAATGAAACAGCTCATGTTACATGATGTAATGACCGGTGGTTACATGTTATTTAACTGTCCAGAAATTACATGATACTGTGCCAAGAAATAACTTACCTGCACAACAGAGGAAGGTGCACAGGCGGCAATATCTCCTGCACTACTGGAATGTTATGTTATATCCATTTCCTCTGCAGCAATTTGTTTTTATTCTCTCATGCTTGACGATCATTTTGTTGTGGTTGCCAAACAGTGCAGCTCTGAGCAGTGTGAAAGACTTTCCCCACTCATTCAATTTAAAGATGCCAGGCACATATAGGCCCGTTTCAGACCTGGCATTAACACGCGTCTCGGGTGAACCGATCACAAGTGGACAGCTCAAAGACCCCACATACACCTTGCATTAAAATGCATTTTGGGTGATCAGGTTGCACATCGTGTGTGACTACATGAAAGCTCAGGTGTTTCTCCCCTGCTTCCAAAATCAAGCAAACACAACAACGCGGCTTCACGAATGGTTGCCAACTCCTTCTATTCTTCTATTTTTTATGTCGTTGTACGTGGCTGAGCAGATCTCATTTGAATCTGAATGCGGACACTGGAGACACATATTAATAGCAGGTGTAAATGGAATCTGAGATCCAATCACACAGACCACATTCTGTGGTGGTCTGGACCTCGTGCAAATTTGTCCTGGGCTGCACTGAAGAACTGCCCACTCAACTGACGTCCTTTGCCACAGTCTAATTAGTATCTGCAACAGCTTCGATTGGTTTCATAATGAACCGTCACAAACACATTGACACAGACCTGCATGTCGTAGTCTGAGTGGCTAAAAACAAAGCATTTGGTCTTTGCCAACAGTAATGAATGTGTTTATGTGCATATAGAGCAGGGACGTGAGATCTGATCACTAGTGGTCACTTGGGACGGATGTGGAGATGCATTTTAATGCCAGGCGTGAACTCCCGTACTTAGCGTTGTCCACTTGTGATCAGATCACCCAAGACACCTGTTACTGCCAGGTCTGAACAGGGCCATAGAGAGAGGAGTTCTTCACTGTATGTGTGAAGTGATTTGGGACTGTGTGTGTGCAGTGCATTAATGGATTTAACATCAAGTAGAATCTCTGTAGCATAAAGTATAAGGAAAATCTGTGGAGACGTTGTGATGCCTGAAGATGTGATCTACTGTGCTATACATTTAAATTATTAAAAAGACACTTTTATGTCAAAGTAGTAGTTTTGATCTTTAACATTTATCCAATTTATGCCACTCCTAATGACAAAATAACATTAACAATGAATAGTTAATGGAATAACTTTTTAGGCAAGCAGATAAAATAAAACAACGGACACAATGCACACTATAAAAATGAGAGAAATAATGTATGATTATATGATGCTGGTCAGGGTAGAGCATTTGATATGGTTTGTTAAGCGAGTCATACAGAAAGATGCTGTCAGCATCCTAAGTGCACATTACCACCAGTCAGATTGTATTTTGCCATAACATGAATGCATGAAAAGAGGTGCGCTTCCTAAATAAACTTACATTTTGCTAAATTTAAGAGATGTCCATGTATTAAAATGACTTCAACAGCTTGATGAACTGAATAAGAAAAGTCTGCATCTGGGCACTCTTGTTATAAAATAATCACAGCCAAATGACCCAGGTGACAGACAAAAAAGTAGACTCCATATGTATTAGAGGAATACATGAAATATAAGAACGTATATATACATATATATATATATATATTTATACGAGTAAATCTTCTGGTGTAAATTATCTGTTCCAATATTAATGGGAGTTGTTTCTTGCCTGAGCCACTTCCTGCCAGCTGCCAGTCTCCTTAGCAATTAATTTAATTCCATTTGTGTTGAAGAAGTGTTTGGACAGGAGACTGGAGACACAACAGTAGGGAGAGGCAACGTCTTCCGACAACGGGCCTTTGATGTTGCCAGTGCCCTTTAAAATAATTATGACAAGAGAGGAATGAAAACATGGTGCACATGCTGCTACATCTCAAAGACAATACAGGGTGAACCTGATACACCCGTTTACTGGAGGGTAATGTGTCTCCCTTTAATGATTTTTAATGATATTTCAATCAAACAAAATCTCTGTAGTTGCACCGGAATCTTAAACACAATGAATACAGTATATATCTTTCAAAGTTTTTGCACCCTTAGAGACAAATGGCACTCTTTTCTTTATTGCTCTGCTTTAAAAGTAGCTGTGTGTCTCCCATTCCCAATCTTTTTTCAAGTGAAATAAAAATAAGATCACTGAGAAACAACTACTGCAATGACAGCAGTGGAGGTGATAGGAGCTAGTCTGTGTTATTAATATGTGGATTGGAGTTTTTGACAAATACTGTTTGTGCTGTTCCACTGATCTACAAGTGGTGGCTGTAAAAAGAAGCTTAGAAATGCACCAGAAGAGGCAGTGAAGAAGACCCACTGCTAGCTACCATAGACTATGTGTAAAGATGGATGTAGCCTCAGTGACATAACCCATAGGTTTATGAGGAGCAGTTTTGAAGCTCGTAATGCGCTGCTCGACCGTCACAATAATAATAATAATAATAATACATTTTATTTGGCAGCGCCTTTCAAAGCCCTCAAGGACACTTTACAGAAGATTAAAAACACAATAAAAATAATAAAAACAACAGACAGTTAAAAAGAAAACAATGAAATAGTGGCAGTGCCTGACTCCGCCTAACTCCCGGCTAATCCAAAAATGGGAAAAGAGGTGGGGCATGTGTGGAGCCAAAACTATGGGGCATGCCAGTTTTTGGCAAGCATACGCTCACACACGTGTCACTCTAAGTGGCACGCCGTCCATTATACATAACTTTTTTAAAGAAAAATTAAACAGGTGAGTTATATAAAAAAAATCACCCCCGCACAGGTATCATGAAGGGGGAAATCAGCTGTGGCCATTCAAGGAACTGCAGTTTTTGTCACATCTGTTTTGGCTTCATCTTTCAGCCCCAGAGTTTGCTAGCTACTAAAAAAAGGATGTAAACAATGCAGGATTTAAATACTTAAAAAAAAAATCTGCTTTGGAAATGTTTTATGAGGAAGGAAATGAATTCAACAAGTTTGCTAAACTTCAAGGATAGGCACAGTACGTTTTGGTGAGAAACACTGAACATGAACATAACTGTTGTTTGCTTACAAAAACCGCACACATGGAAGTTTCTCTTCAAGTCAAAATTTCTTATTGTGACTTCGACATAATTCAGAGTAACATGATTCTTCTAATGATCAATCAGTCGGTAATTTATCATTGTCATTCACCATGTTATTAGTTCTAGATTTGTTTGGTTTATTTGCTTTTCAAATATCACTCAATCAATTGTTCTACGAGAAGCATGCATTCGGCAAATCTGAAGGAAACTTGAAGTATGTACTTAAATGTCCCATTAAATATAGGTTATGCTTGTACTCTGATTATAATGACGTGACTCTAATGCAGGTAATTACGTAAAGTTGTTGGCAGATTTAGCAATCAGTGCATTGCCTCACATTAATTTTGTGCATATAAACATAATCAGAGAAAACATGTTGATATGTCTTTTGTTTATAAGTATGTCTCTTTGTGATTATTATAATTCCTACATGCTTAAGCTTATCACGTAAATGTAGTCTATGTAGATTAAGCATAATAACACACAATAAACTATTTGATCTAATTATGTTTTAATATATCCCGTTATTAGAGGCAGATGTTTTTCCACCCGAAACAAAATCAATGGCTTGAGAAAACAGTTTCTAAAAGTGACCTAAACCATCCTATTCCATAAAATTAAGGTAAAGCAAACAAATAATAAGTTCCTGAAAGCTGCTCTAAGGAGGAATCAAGGGAAGCTAATTGAGAAAAGCAATTCATTTAGCCGATTTAAAGTTTCATAGTAAATTTAATTACCACTCAGTGAATAATTTCCTCAAGTTTTCCTCATTTCACACAGCCAGGGCCGTAATTCTCAAAGTTAAACACAGCGTCACAGTTTTTTCCCCTCTCCCTAACAAAGCTCATTATCCACTGCTTTCTCCTCCTCCCTCTCTTTCTCCACCGTCCTCTGGCTTACTTTACTTTTCTGCTCCACAGCTCATCTTGTTCACTGCAGCCAATTTAAAAGCAGCTTAATCCTGGAGAGAATACAGTTGCTGCTTCTAGTTGCACTCTTGTGATTGATGTCTGGCAAGATCTAATCTAATGCAGGATGTTTGTGTGATTGACACCACACAGGTGTGCTCCTACAAATGCTAGTGGATGCAAAAACCACAAAGGGGGTTTACTTTGTGCCCACCGCCTGCTTAGAGATTAGAACATGTCAAGGCTGCAAAACTAGCAAGTGCTTCCTGACTGCATTTGAAATCAGCTTTCAAATCAGGGGTTCTCTTGTTTTCCTCTTCTTGCTGTCTATTTTTGTTGTCTTTAAAAAAAAAAACCACAGTATCTGCAACAGCTTTGATTGGTCGAAGGAGTGGTACTGAGACGCAGTGCGGGAAGTTTTTCAGGAAGCCAAGTCAAAGACAGCTCCTCTAAAAACATAAGGCATTAAGTGGGACATGTAGCCCGAGGGTATCATTTTATAAGCAAAGATAACCTACTGGGATTTGATACAGATAGACGGCTGCTGCATCCAACAAACCGCATAACATTGACTCATAGTAAACCACAAGATGCAAGTTTTCATTCATATCGACAGGAAGCCAAGCACATATCAAATTCACACATTACGCGCATCGTTTGTGTTTCTGCTCGATCAAAAAATACAGTAACTCGAAACTAATTACCCATGGGGTTTGTAGATGTATAACTCTGCGATGTAATAGGCATGCAGCATTTCAAGATAAGCAGATAATGTTTTAGCAATGCACAAAACAGAGTACATGACTTGGTACAGAACACCGAGGAATGTGTCCTACCATTTCCAGTTGCTGTGCTCTCTGCTCTCATTACAGACCCTGTCTTAGATCTTTGTCACATTTAAAACATTTCAACATGTCAAATCAGGAAAAACATATAATAACATTTTGTATAGCTGCTCCTAGGTGTCCTTGTAGGTGCCAGGTAATGTATACATTACTGTGATTCACTAGTATATTGGGCAAGCCACCATTACTGTTATATGCACATCTGGGTGTTTTCTGCTCTGACATCAAAAAACTTTGTCCCATTTCCATACTGCTTACCAACTGTATGCTATGTTAATATTATTATTATATACTAATCTTTATGATATAGCTACTCTTTCTGAAAATTAAACTTCACAAAGAGACAGCAGAATGCTTTGACAATAATCTAATACAAATGTATCAAACTTGTTTTTATGGCGCATATTTTTGGTGTAAATACACCACATACTCAAAATATTCTTAGAATAAGGATGTAGTGTACAAAGATTTGTTCCTCACCTGCCCTCTAGTTGTCCTCAGCGTACTATCCATCTATACAGACACTGGTTTGTTCAGTTAGTTTTGTCAGAGACTTTATGTGGGCCTCTCTTTTCCTTTTATTTATTCCTGCCTGAGACCACTTGCTAGTCCTTCACCTGTCTCACCTCTACAAAGTGCAGCAGCCATCCCAGGCATCATAAACAGACGTCTCTGGGCTGGACTGGTCATGGAGTCAACTTTAACTTTATTTGTCCTATAGTCCAGGTTCTAACAACACCAAGCCTGACATTCTCTCCTGACAGGTCAGCTCACCTGTACAGTTTGAAAATTCTGAAACCTTTCTGCCTTCCACCTGTGTCAGTTGGAGATATCGTGAGACTCAGAGCACCGTAAAACACTGAACTCTGAATAATCAACCAACAGCAAGCACATGTTTTGTTGTTAACCTGTTTGTGCCAGACTCTCTCTGCTCTCAGCTCTGGCAGTTGGGGAACTCTTTGTGCTTGTCCATCACCTAACTTTAGACATTTACCTGGCTAAAGACCTGTTTCGACCTTACAGCATACTAGAGAGCATACTCATTAGTGACAGGTCAACTGTCATGAGGTCTGCACCTCAAAATCTGCCTTGTGGGTCCTGTCTGCATAACTAAGAGAGCCAACCCCTTTTCTGTGCAACCCCACATTCAGTGCTCCGTGAGTGCATCCCTGTTCTGCACACTTAAAGTTATGCTTGTCAGAAAGAGTTCTCCGTCTTCTGCTTCCAGGCCCTCGCCACCAATAAGGCTTATCATCAGAGTCTATGTGGTCTAACTGCTCAGGGGTTCTAGTCCAGGAGTGCTCTGACGTGAGGGGACGGTAATAAATATTAATCACATATTAATTATAACAGTATGATGATTGTTGAATAGTTATTGCACGGCAGTATAAACTTGTGAATCCATTTTGATGTATGTGTATAGTATTAATTTTCCCTTAAAGGTTGTAGAAAAAAAAAAAATCCAGTATTATCACAACTTGCATCCATTCAACTAGCACATTGTTATTCCCTGTTTATTTAAAAGGAGACATGTGCAACTGTTATGGCAGAGAAAAAGTACTTCCAGCCTGCCTGAATAAAAACACAAAAGAGAAATACTGCAGTGAAAACACTTGGCTGCACTGATAACAGCCCAAAGGTGCTGGTAAGGTTCACAAGAACCTTCACAATCGGAGCCTTGAGAGGATTTTATTGGACTTTCTGCACACAGAAGTTAGAACGCACTTTTCTGAGGGTGTTTTTTATGTCTGTATTGGCTCCATTCTGATGCTTTCTTCCCCCTTTTCTACTGTAAACACCCTGTTCTCGTTTGCCTCGTGAAATTGCTTTTATAACTCAAAAATAAAATGTGGTTTGGCAAATGGACAAATCTTTTCCTGTCATTCCCTCAAAAATGTGGTCATACTTGGACAAACAAACTGTATAAAATCTAAAGTTTGACTCACAAATTGAACTCCTTGAAAGATGAGTGTCTTCTTTAACAGGGTATTTTTTATTGTAAGGTCCTAGTTCTTCCCTCCTATCCCCTAATGCTGGTAAGGCATCCCTGCATTGTCACTCATCTTGATGAGTTGCCTTGAAACAGCGTCTAGCCTGGAGCTGAGGGAACCAGCATCTGTAAAGACAACAACAGATGTTGAAGCAAAAGGCCAAGCAACACGTGAAGTAATCAATTTTTTATTTCTTGTTTTTTCCCATGTTTTTGTTGGGCCCTGTCTGCTCTTGCTGGATACTTTTCTTGTTATGAGTACTGTAGCTTAAAAACGGGAATCAGAACATTTTTCTAATTAAAACCAAGGGCGTGAATAAAATAAAATGGCTCCAGTTCATAAAAAGTAGTGATTTCAGGATATGAACATAGTTCGGCATTCTCTGCAATGACATTGCAGTACAATGCATCTTTTAATATGCAACAAACTGTGTTTCGTGGGTCAAAAGTGTCTGCATACTTTTTTTAAGGCAGGAAGTATATGTGAATCAACCCGACATAATGGGATCTCAGGGCAAAGTTTACAGTCTTAAGCTATGTTTACTTAAGGTTGGACAGGAACTTTTTTGTCATCTCTGATCTCTACTGCTGTATTATCAATGTAAATCCTGTCAAGTGAATGTGAATACAGCGCCCTGAATGATGATTTAATCCTACAGTAAGTGTTCCTGGATGATGCTGTGAGTCCCAGTGTGAATGTTAAATTAAGTCTCAATGCTATCTTAAATCAGGCTCCATGCCAGGCATCTAGTGGTCAGACATTTTTTTCAACACACACACACAGAAAATGTGTATTTGGGCAGATGCTGTGAGTGTGTGCATGAATAATACACAGCATATGTAATGACTCCTGTGCTCTTGGCTGGAGAGCTGTTTGTGCTGCAGTGGGCGGTCGTGTCAACCTGTCTGACATAAGAATCATCATACTGAAATTGAATCTGCTCTGTAAAAGCTTTGCTACATTGTCTGACTACTACAATGAAAAATCTGAGTCTGGATGCAGGATGGAAGTATTCACACTTGTAGGAGAATACTCTTTCTATCTCAGTTTGCCTAGGTGAATTTTTTGATATGACAGAGAAAATATGAACTTTTCTTAAACCTGCTTTGGAGCAGTGGAAACACATTCTGAACACAACACTGACATATCATCTTCATTTAAGCTGATATGGTGAACTTGTGAGTCGTGTTTCTGGTCACCTGGTGAATTTCAACCCAACTCTGTTCTAGGTCTGTTTTTAGTCTTTACTCACTCCTGGGGGAGATTTCTGGCTCTTTAGCTGCTAAATGCAACACTGTGTTCACTGACTCAGCTTTGTCACTGAAAACAGCCACCTGCCGTGGAGGAAAACAACACTTTGACAGCAGTGAGAGTGCACCTTAACAGTAAAGTTGAAAATCACTATAAAGCTCTGTAAAGCTGAGCAGAACTGCAAATTCAGGTGATAATTCTTGGTTCATAACCATCAGCAATCCTCTTCACACTGTGACAACATTTTCACATTGTGACTTGATACAATGTCATAATAAAAGTATTGATTACAGCTGCTTTAAATAACCTGCCATTTGCGAATGTGATCATATATTGTAAATGTGAGCCCACAGCGGCTTTCCAGTAAAAGCGAAATCCAACACACTCTGAGTATGAGGCACTTTGCTGTTTTCTTGTTTTGTTTAGTGAGTTTTACTTTAGACCTAAGTAACCCTCAAAAAAAAAAAAACAGCAAAAACATCAGTTGAGGCACAATTACTGTTTTCTAATGACATTTCATTTTGAAGACAGTATTTGTAGCCAAGAATATTAATATCGATGAGAGGAGTGGAATGGTGAAACATTGATGAGCTTTCACAATAATACAACAAAACCCCAGCATCATATTGTGGTGGTTTGTGTTTCATTTCCTTATTATGCAGTTTTTCATTGCTTGTCTCAAAGCAGCTAAGCCTGTGCCTTGCTGCTTTGAGACAAGCAAATCCCATAAGAGGTGGGCCGACTGATCGGAAAATTCTGCTTTTGTGTTTTTACCGGATATAGCTGTCCATACCACTATTACTACAGTATCAAAAATACAATATCCATAAAAGCAGAAGGAAATATGGTACTCATACATCGATAGGACAGAACAGCCTTCATCTGCTTTGTGTTTAAAGGACAGTGGCACTGTTTTTGCTGATTTAATTAACCTACTCCCAGTGATAGCTGCTTTTTGTGAATGAATGGCAAGAGGAATAATTTCTCTTACTGATTCATTCCATGTGGTAAAAATTAATATGAGATATATGAAAAATATGAGACTCTGCTGTTCTTGATTGAATGTTATGGTGATAGAAGCAACCTTTGCCCATTTTCTTCATCGCCCCCACTGTAAATGAGGAGTACATTGCTTTTTATGATTTTCTGGAGGTGGGTCGTCAATTACATTATCTACAACATCTCTGAATTCCCATTGAGGTCCAGGTTTGCTGGAAGAAACCGCAACACCCAGATGATTTCCAGGACAGGCAGACATGGGAAGAACATGCAGACTCCGCACAGCAATGCCTCCAAACAGACAAAACATTCAAACCCCAGAACGTCCTATTCACCTGTGGTGGAAGAAGTATTCACATTCTTTTAAATACCATACAACCATGTAAAAATATTTAATTACAAGTAAAAGTCATACATGGTACAAGGTACTCACTCTCATGACCCAGACATGTCCCTTTTGGCCGATATATTATTATACTATATATGACATTGAAATATATGAAATGTTGAATCATGTTGAATGGATTATTAGAAAATAATTAAAATACAGCAAGAATGCAAGAATGAGTAACATCTTCTCTTGTGAAGACGTTATGGTGCAAGTCCTCCTTCATACTGTAGCTGGAAGTGTTTCACTTCTGACCTCCCTCGTTATGTTGCCTCTGCTGTGGCTAAAAAAAAATCTCTGACTAGCAACAGAAACATTAGTCTTTATGATGACATTGCATCATCTTCATGAGAAACATTTGACTAGATACAGCTGGCTAACTGCATCACAATTGATTAAGGCAAGAGCCAACAATAACACAAGTTCAGATATCTGTTTCTTATCTTGTTTTAGGGCTGTTATCAGTTCAATCACAGACTCAATCCTCAGCTACTGAGGTAACACAATAAAAATGTTCCTGCTTTTCATGGATGTTCATTGTCTAAAGACTGTGCTTTTGTCTCAACAGAGGCCACTCCGGAAATGTGCAGTTCACCTGCTCTTGCTGTGATGATGTGTTTTAGTCAATTGTACCTGTACTGTAGTAGGCCGACAATTGATGAATGGATATTGGTATCTACCCAACATATTTAACAAATGTGACCATAATAAATTGTTAATTAACATTTTTGCTAGTGTTCCTCCATTCTTAAAAATGCCAACACACCATTGGTTTCAACCCTTGTTTGGGCACCAGTAAGTTACCAGAAATGAAATCTCTCTTTTAATGCAGTGCAGTCCAATACAATACTCCACATCCAAAATACCATATTTATTAAATGAATTATTTTTAATTGTTGATACTGTCAGAGAGATGTTCATTTATCTTCAAGAAAATGTTTATGACGTGACATTTTTATAGCTAGTTTGACTTTTGTAGTCCTTCATGAAGTTAAAGTTATTGATTCATTGATAATGATTATTTTCCCCACATTTTCAGTACATCTCTGTCATATGTACAGTCAACAATCAATAGATTTTAATGACAGAGTGATACGACAACAATTTAATCTTCGAGTCTTAATGTCATGATTTTGTTAAAATATTTGTAAATATTTAGATTTGGATATGTTTAGAGCTGCAACAGTTCGTTGATTAATCAATAAATTTATTGAACCAAAATGAATCTGCAAGTATTTTGATCAAACAAAAATGTAAAACGTGTTAGTTTACAATACAATGAAATAACTTTGAACTGAACGTTTGTGTACTGAGAGACAGACAAATTCAGCTATTTACAGATGTCACCTTTTAGGCTGTGGGAAGTTTACATTGGGGTTTACATGCATTTTTATAACTCACTCATTTAAATCTTATTAAGGCCTAAATTATGAATTTTGAGGGCGTGGCCGTTTTGAGTGGCGTCACAACTAAGCTCCCTGGTCTGCCTCACCTTAACACTGAACGTGACCTCGGCGTGTTGGTGCCTTTGGGTGATTTTTCATGCAAATTGAACTGGACCCATAATATGGCTTGCGGTGCGGTTCATTGACTAACAGAACATGAGGAAGTCTGTTCTCCTGTACTTTCAGGTGAGTGAAATTAGCCAACTAATTAGCAGGTATGGTGTCTGCACCTGGCTTGTTAGCTTAGCCTGTTAACTAGCTAATTAGCTAGCAAATGAATTAGCCTTGGGTTAGCTCTCAAGCAAGACGCCCAGCTGTGCTAATAATGCTAACGGGAACCTGTCTTCCGTCTTTGCATTTTTGGATTAGCCAGGAGTCAGATGGAGACGGGCACTGACGGCGGAGCAGCCCACTCTGAGTTTCGAAACTGCTCTTCAGAAACCTGTGGCCGACGTCATGGATGCGACGCTCATCTTTATGCGCAGTGTTTCACCTGTTAAAATCACGGCAACTCGCCCTCGGACCAAGGAGCTAAGGTAGCAGCACTTAGCCAAGTTAATGACTGGACTTTGGATGGAAGCAACTTCTCAACAACAGTCCCTAAACAGAAGGAAACTGGCAGGAGCCTTTTCTAGATGTCTGCTCATTAAATTAATTGAGACCAACAGTGACTGATGTTCCTGATGCACCTGAAGTAATTTCCTGCACAATCGGACTCATCAACTGTAAAATTAGGATCAGAACTTTCTTGTGAGGAAAACAAGACAGAGTAACTTCAGAAGGTAAGAACATTTTGTATTTGTTTGCTATTGCTGTTGTTTGTTGACTTGCATTTCATAAACCTAGAGCATAAGGTGCTTAATTTGAGTGTTGGCTGATGCTGGACTTACATGAATTGGGAGTGTCCCATAAATGTTGTTAGTAGAGAATGTAGTAGCTGTTCCTTATCTGCCAGTTATGTTCTCCATTACATTGATTATTCATTTTGTCTATGAAATGTCAATAGGTAGTGAAAAACGCCTGTTCACAATCTCTCCAGAGCCTCTCCAGAGTCCAAGGTGACATTTCCCAATAGCTCGATTTGTCTGCCCATCAGTCCAAAACTGAAGAAAAAGATTTAAACTATCATGTGACAAAGAAAATAAGCAAATTCTCACATTTGATAAGCTTAAATCAGCAAATGTTTTCACATTCCGGCTTGAGAAGTGACCGAAACAACCAATCATTATCTAAATAGTTGCAGATTAATTTCCTTTCCCTTGACTAATCGTTGCAGCCCTAAAGGAATGTCCTTGAAGGGTTATGGTGGTATCACCTGCTGCTGCTGTTGTTGCATGTACTGTAGCTGGTCTGAGAGCAAATGTGAGAGCATGTCTGTTGTCAGCTTCTAGAATTAATGTAAATCAAATTTTCTGTTCATAGCTGTGTTTATATATCGTGAGTCTGGATGTGTTTCCGTCTGTACTCAACATGGAGATATGAGGGCTGTAGCATCCTTTTGTCATTTGCCACGCTGGTAAAAGTGAGAGGCCTGCTCTTGATGACTGACACATATAGTCGTTACTCCAATCCTCTGTAGTTCACGCGTTCTTGGTTTATTTAGTACTTTGGCTGAACACGTGGTTGTAACATTTTTGTCAGTTTTATTATTTATTTATATTATGTAATTGTTGTAATACTCAGATTTAGATTCTCGTGTTTTCATCAAACATCTCTAAAAATAGAAAGGCTCCTATCTTGCATCATCATGTAAATGGTGCAAATGCTGCTTCGTGATTGTGTGCTAAAAAGATCATTTTTATAATTTATGTAATCTCAACACCTCTATGAGTCTAAAAACTGACTACTTGGACTGCAACCTATTGTATGGCCACATTACCTCACTCATATAACATACCTTTAAGAACCAGTGCCCATCTCTGAAACTATTGTGCATACAGAAGGTCTAATTTTCTTTTTATTCAGATGGAGACATTTACCAAGCCAGAGAACCAGATAATTATCTCAGGAATCAGCAGATCAAACCGGAGTTAAAAATTACAGTATATAATGTATAGCTAACAATTATTTTCATGACTAACTAATGTGTCAATTATTTTCTCAATTAATTGGTTCAGAAAAAAGTTAAATGCTGTCACAGTTGTGATCTACTCAAATTGGTTTCAAAGATATCCAGTTTAAAAAGTGGTAAAAGAAATTGGTTTGAAATATGACATGGATTATTAATAAACTATCAAAATTGTTTTTGAGTACTTCTTTGTTGATCAACTAATCGGTCAATTGACTAATCGCTTCAACTCTAGAATATTGGATTTGCATTCAGTGGGTGGTGAGAAAGAGAAATCCAACAGGATGGCCAGGTTATTTTTGTCTACTTGATGCAAGGAACCGGGAACATTTAATAACTAATAACTTTATAAGCTAAATGCTAATTATTGTGAGTTTTTCTTCTTCTTTCTGTCCCACTAGTAGTTACAGAATTGCTCTATTGAGCTTTTAAATAATAACTTGGTAGACAAATGTTAAAGGAACTGTTGCTACTTTCATTGAACATAAAATTGCAACAGAATCACTGTCTGCTTTTACACTTCTTACAGATTATTGGTGTATGCAAAAGAATTTCATAGGGAACTATAGTGTAGCCACTGACTTAACCTATTAATTTTTTTCATTCTTATGTTCCATTCTACTTTACATGTCTAATTTGCATGCAAGTAGTAGAGCGAACAAAACAAAAAGTAGAGAAAAAACAAAAGAAAGGAGTGCTCACCTGCAATGTGCACTGTTTTATTTATGAAGGCTCTGCCAGGCACGATGGAGACAAATTACCTTTTAACAATGTGAAATAGAATTTTGTTTACAAGGCTACGCTTCCCCTTGCTTTTTCAAATGAGATTTTTCACAGCCTCCTCATTTGTATCTCACAGCATTATCGTCTCAATCTTTCAAAACCAATCAGTCTCAAGAAAAGAACAGGGAAAAAAGGAGAATGAATCACTGCTGTTCATAAAACAAGCCATTAGGTGTATTTATGAATGCACACCACATCAGCCACCAGCCATCGACGCCCCCCTCCTCCGTCCTCCTCAAAACCACCCATCAGTTCAGTCATTTTAGTGACATCCCCTCCACAATTTTATTTAAAGCCCAATACAATCTGCAGCATGGTGGATCGCCCTCTGTGAAAGGCTATACTTGGTGAGATTTGGGAAATGTTTACACAGTTTGTACAGACAGAAGGTAATAAGAGAACAGAGTGGAAACACACTCAACTAAAACACAACCATATCAGTGCATCACAGAGCTGCTGATTATCAGCATTTGATACTAAGGCTAACCAAGCAGAGCATATAGTCTTTGTTTGCAAAACACAGCAAGGTATTTAGGCTGGCAAAATCAACATCCGTTGAATCCTCTCTTTTAGCTCACTTTGTTACATTGCCTTTGCCTACTCGTGATGTGTTTTTTGATTACCATTGTTTTGTTTTTGTGTAGCCATGATTTTCTGCATGCTTGTTGTTGCTGTGAAACGAAACCATGGGACATTAAAGATATAATATTATAGTAATAGAGAACATATTTTATTACATTATGCATTATATATTGTAATTTTGGTCTGTGAACAATATACATTACATTAGAAAAAGAAATGCTAAATACCTAGCTAATACATGTAAGTGACCAAACATTATACCTTAACCTAAAAAGACATCTGTTGTTGATAGAATTCTCATGGAATTATATTAATTTGACTTTTTTAAATAAGGGATATTAACAATTCTGGTAGTTTTGATTTGATCATACAGTGAGAAAAAGTGTCTAAATTTGTAATCGGCAAAAAAAGATGCATTGAGAAAATATTTTGTAATGAAACAGTTCCTGTCATGTCTTTAACATGACCATTTTTCTGTTAACATGATCTTGTTAACAAGGACCATGTTTTTGGTAAGACATATCATGAGCGAAATAAGCAGTCAATTCCATAACTGACAAAAATGGATTCAGACATCCAGTGATTCATACGTCATATTACCAAAGGGACCAATCCTATCAACTTGAAGGGACGAGAGTCGGACAAAATAAACCAAATACTGTCAGTAAAGAGAACGAGTGTTAACATTAGCACAACCGCTAATACTGTGTCGGGCAATGCCAGTTACGAGCTAACAAAAAACATAAACAAATAAAAGATTCTAACTATGCTAACCGTTTTGATATGCTACTTGTTGCTGACTACACCCACAACTCTTCATCTGAGTTTGGGTCTGATTGAGGCTCAGATGTGAGTCTCTCCAAAGTTTCCTCTGCTAACCGTCTTGATACTCAATGCTCTTTCACCTTTCAAACTAGAGCAAGCAGCGGTGGTGAGTGGGGCACAAGGCCTGATACAGATTTCCCAATAAGGAGTATTTTTAAATAGTTTAAAACAAGTCTGGAGAGGAACTTTTAAGGTATGATCAGGAATGTAGAATGATTTAATTTTAACAGTTAACTTTATCATTACAAAAATAAGTTAGTATTTCACTATAACAAGAAGCTACAATATTTCATTATTATGAGAAGTCCCATATAAGAGCATTCTAGGCTATATCAGTGAAATTGACAGTGACGAATTGATTCAAAATTAAAAATGACAAATTGATTCGTCATTGTCAATTTACATGAATGAGTTTACACATTGATTTGAATTTTATTTCATGCTTGGGATGAGACACTGTCTTGGAGCACAGAAGATGCATATATACTCATCTTAAGAATGCATCAGTTAAAGAATTGTAAGATGAAGTGTGACCTTTCTAAAGGTTGCATCGTTTCTCATTGATCACGTGGAGAGATAGGGAAGGCTACTCATATACATGTCCTGGTTCTGGATTAAAGTGAATAGTTGGTATTCTACATTATACTGATTGCATTTAGCCCTGGACTGGGATTCAGATTGTGTTCAGGGACAATTCAGTAGGTATAATACAGTCACAATAAAATTTTCACATCATAATTATCCAAAGTAAGAAACATTGATATGATAGGAAATAGCAAGGGTGAAAGTTACAGTGTCAATAATGTACTGAGTAGGGCTTCCCCTTAAATATATATATATATTTTTGGGGGCATCAGAAAATGGTTTGAATCCAGGACTGAGATAGAATATTATAAGTAATATTGCTAACACTGTGTTACATTACAAAGAAATAAAACCTTAATAATGAGAGTTTAAAATATAAATTTTACAAGTGTGTGTGCAAATCGGCTCGTCTGTTAACGACACCAGAAAAAGCGCAAATGATTCTGTGTGTGTTGGAACAATCAGCTAGGAGAACATTAGAGCAAGAGGTCATGCTAAGCTGCTAATGTTAGGCTACTTACAATTCACTTCAAATGACAGGCGTTGTTTGAGGTTGACAAATGATAGGCGAATGTTTGCCGGCAGAGTTTGCATGTCATCTTAATTGGTGTTGTCTTTTACCCTCTTGAAATGGTCCCCAACTTTGGATTTCCTGCCTGACATACTAGAATGTAATTACTGTAAGAGGTAGTGTGTCCCCTAAGAGTTCCCGCATGCCTGCTGTAAGGCAGGAGTTGTTGTCAGAGTCTCTAAATATTTAGTATTTTATTACTAAATGTGCCCAGTTAGGTGAACCTAAGACACTTGGTTACTTTACTGTCTAGTAATTGTAAGGACATGTAAATGGTCTCTGACTGACTGACTCTTGCCAGTTTCTGTGGAGTTTCCCTGTGACCAACTGACCAATCAAAACTTTTGGTTGACTATTAAGGGGCAGCCGTAGTACTGAGTTTAAATAAAAACATATTAGGAGGAGTACAAGGAATGCAAGTCACCATCAAGTCTTCAAAATGCTTGTAGACCCCTGCTTCAGGGCCAAACAGGGCCTGTAAGGGGACCCTGTAGAAAAAAATCTACTGAGCGCCCCAGTGGACAGCATGCACTCTTAATCTACTAGCATAATCTCTGGAATGATCCTGTTTGAGTATATTATCACCTGATAACCATGTACCAAGTGATTGAGGGCCTGCAGCAATCCTGGCAGTCCCGGGCCCCTAGACAGTGGAGTGGATTTCAACAACCTGCATTTTATGAAGTGAACCTTTTTAGTTTTTAATCTAAATTATTTACTGTTCTCTCTGCACATACAGAGGCTCCTAAAGTTTAATATCTGAGCATGTATGACTAGAATGGATAATGCAATTATATTAAATGCTTTTACCAATCTTGCCCTTGGCTCCTCCACTAACTGTATCTTACTAGCCTTGACAACAAATTAGGAACGTCAACACTGCTGCAAAAAAACTGACAAAGAAATTGATATTTGCCTCTGCACCACAGCCTTGTCAAAAAGGCAGGTGTAACTACAGTATAGCTTTCTCCAGACCAGCCTCTCGTATTGCAGTGGTCTTTGTAGAGGGAATGAGTGCTGTTAAAATTTTACAACCTAGAGATGGTGCAATGTATTGTACATTTTTTATAATGTAACAAAAAGCTTCTTGATGATAGGTGTCCAGTAAAAACGAGCCAACGCGTATTCCGCTGCTCTCTCTGTGTCTGTCAGCAAAGAGGAGATAACATGGGGTTTCTTCACAACCATGCACTAATGTGCTCACTGTAGTGCTGCCAAACCTGCTGTACTGGATAGAACATCAAGATGGAAGAGGTAGCTGTAAACAGGACACCCCCCGTCATTTGCTCCCTGCCTCCACAGCGATAGAATTGTGCTGATGGACAAAATGAAAACCTGAAAACATAGCTTTCTTTTTAGCCTTGTTTGAGTCAGCAGGGACAAGAGGTGACAGAGGTAAATTGGGGTCATCAAACAAAAGAGAGTGTATAGCACTTTGCTATGGTGCCCAAGGCTGAGTGATTGATATGTTGTTGACCAACTGATCTCTTATAAATTCTCTGTCTTTCATGCTTTCTCTCTCACCATCCTAATTGAATTGATACCAGATCAAGACTGTAGGATTTGTGGCAACTATCCACTACTTCATCAGTGTTTCCCCTGGGATTTGATTCAGTATCAGTGGAACCCCCCCACCCCCGGGCAAAATTCGGGACCTGTGACATTTGTTGTTTTATCCACCAAAAGTGATGCTCAACACCAGTTATGACGAGTAGCTGTAGCTGAATGTTTTCTACACTCCTTTGCTAATGATTCTTAGCATCGGAGCTTAGTGAACTTGTGTATCTTTTTTTCGAAATTGTAGCTCCTCTGTATTTTCCTCTTATTTCTCCTCTCTGCCTTTCGTCAGGTGCATAGATCATAGACATCCAACCTAATTGGGTGTGTGCATGGATGCATGGGTGTGTCTCTACTTCCTGTATTCTTTGCTTCAAACTTAAAGCCCTCTGCAAGGTCATGTAGTTATGTAGACTTCTTGATATTTTATAAGATTCAGAAGCAGTGGCTGGTCACTGCTGCAAAATGCATAGAGTGGAAAAACTGTAAATGCTAAGATAGCCTAAAATATAAATGAAATTTGGCTGTAATGTTGCAACAGATATTTGTAGGCACCATCTGGAGCAGAGACATTAAAGAATTTGTGTATATTATATAGTGCCAGCAGACATGACTGCTCATAAAGCGAACAGAGTAAAATATTTTAAAGTTTATTTTCATGGCATTTTTGCCTTTTTTTACAGTTAACAGGGAGTGACAAAAGATGGTTGAGATAATGGAAAGAGTTAACAATGCAAGCCGTCAGTTTTGGTCGCATACTGTATCAGTGTGTTCAGGTGAAATCATGCATATATAATTATAACACAGTGTTTATGTACAGTTGGTTACAGCTTCAGTATAACAGTGGGCTAAGTCTGTGCTCGAAATTTGTGTTGCTATGACATTATTTCCCCTTTCTGCCTGTTCCTGCAGTAAGGTTGGGTGTTGAATAGGGCTGCAATTATTGATTATTTTCATTATCAGTTAATATGCAGATTATTTCCTCAATTAATCAGTTAATTGTTTGTCTATAAAATGTACTTATTCTGAATGGATCAATGAGAATAGGCCATATTTGAACTTGGTTTGTCACTTCTCTTCTTTTGTAATCATGTGTTTCTATTAAGGATAGAAAGTTTGTCAAATGTACAAAAACATAATTCTGTCATTCATTGGTTTAGCAGGGCCTTGTCTGGAACAGACAGATGCAGACTTGAGTCTGAGTGAGTGAATGTTGACAACTGGGGATTATGAATAAGCTCAACTTGGGTTGAATATGTGTTCAGTAGAGCATGTTATACATGGGTTTTCCTGTATGAAAGTAGTATAAGAAAGGCTTTAAATACTTTAATAATCTTTTGACAGCTCAGAGATTTTGCTTTGCTGTGACAGACTTTTACCACCGTTGCTATGGAAATACTCAGTCTACTTTTGCTTTTTAAACTGACAGACATTGGCAGAGTTAAATTTTCACTACAGTTCAAATAATCCCCCCTTTCAAGGAGAGGGCACACGTGGATTGAATGACTGTCTCTTGTCATGTAATGTCATTTTCATGAAGGACTTTATAGCTGACTTGAAAGGAAGTGAAGCTCTTAAACATGTTACTTGCGCAGTTGGCAGGGAGGGGTTAATGTCAGTCACTGTCATACACCTCTGGAATCCCCTCATGCAGACACCATCTGCAGTTTCTCTGACTACATTGTTGGACAAAAATGTATTAGTCATGCATTACAAAAGCACTTTTTATTGTCACACACACACACACACACACACACACACACACACACACACACACACACACACACGAATGTATACAGGTACAGGTAATATTTTGCTTTAATATTTCTGTCTACTCTGCTCCTCGACCTCTCTGTGCTCCTTTGCCCCCTGCTTTGTGCTGCAGTGTGGTCGCTCGCTGAATTGGAATGGAAATAACATGCACCTCCCTCCCTCTCTACCACCAGAGAGCGCAGTGTTTTTATTCAGTCCTGAAAATCTCCCAACAGAAACAGATAAATAGCTTTACAAGAAATATATTCAGGAAATATAATTCTAAATGACCATTGCCCACAGGGTGATAAAAAAATAAATAAAACACTTAAATCTGTCTTCTTTTTTTTTTATATTCAAGTCGTGTTGGTGCAGTTCACTGTGATGAAGAGCATGCACCTGAATCACACTGCCTGAAAACTAAAGATTTGGAAATCCATTGCACTTGGCAATTTGTAGTGGAAACTGAACATCAATCTTGGCTAGTGCTGATGAGAGTTGGTACTCATATACCAGGCGACACAATATTCAGATTATCCACAGATATTTATTGCTTCCAAGCAAGAGCCATCATCAACATTACACAGACAGTCTTTTGCAGTACTTTGATACAATACACACTTACAGTAATTAATACAGGATACACATGCTTTCAATCACAATGACAAGATTACCTTGTACAGGACTTGGTTATGACTTTCTCTTGGTTATGTCTTCATTGCTCTTTTATTGTTATAAACTCACAACATTGCAGACATCCTCCTTAAACCTCCTATAGATACATATCCTGTTGTACACAGGAGGGAGGTTTCAACGCTCTCCTGGCTAAACTCCTTTATTTAGTTTCCCAACAACATGAACACATTAATATCATGTGGGTTGTATATAACACATCTACTCAATAAAATCAGACTTCTCTCTCCCTGACAGTGGTTGGTAAAGTAGGTGAAACTTGGATTGCATGTTTTTTTTCTTTTTGTTAGCTGCCAGCAAAAACATTGAAATTACATCACAATCGACAATAAACTGGATTAATTAGAGATTCAACCTAATTGCCAGTTCATTACTGTGCATGTTGTGCAACCCTTGGGTAGATGAAGGTAAATCAGCCAACTTTTGCTCCATAGTCACATGCATTGTTGGAGACAAAGGCGCAGTTTTGAGAATAGATGACACAGATAGCAAACCTGTGTTCTAGTTTGGATAAGACCAAACAAATTGCTCAAAATTTTGTTATCAAAATTCTTCATACAATCAGCAAAACCACACAGTTGGTTTCTAAAGTAGAGAGAAAGTATTGGGTTTTTATGAAGCTGTCCTCCTTTAAGAAACGAGCCCATAAGTCGCCTATGCAAGCAGCTTATTGCGACCCATAGATATGCTTTATTGTTGGTCGACTTCTAGGGGATGTAGTAATTGTGACAGGTGCAAAAGAGGATCGATCGACAGAGTCCATGTTAGGGGAAAGGTTGGGATGTATGTATGGATGGATGGATGAGTCAAACCAAAATACAAATGCAAAACACCAGACTTTCATACAGGAAGCTGTTTGTTTCTTGTTATTGTTGCCATGGTGACAAAGTACTGTTACACCTGAAGCTGGTAGGCGCCCATGGGTCGAATTATTGTTACCATGACGACAAAGGTCCAGTACACCTGTAGCTGGTACACTCTGTCCTGTCAGAGGATGGGGACGAGCAACCTATATTGTTGTTGAGGACTTGTTGATTCTTATCCACATCATATCAACTGTAATACTCATTCAAGTGAAGTCTGTGACCTCAGTGAGTGTGACATGAGATTTGTGTTTGTAGATTTATGATTGCAATACTGGAAAAATTGCAATTGAAATATGCAGGAAAATAGACTATTGATATTCCTGATGGCTTGGACTGGTGCCCTACAGCATTATGAAGCTGCAGTCTGTTCAACATGACACTGTAGCAAAGTTGGGCAACTGTTGCCTCACACCGATGCATTTGCAGAACACTTCCTCTTGCAGCGGCATCGTTTACTCTTTCTGCTTCTTAGGTTTTGTTTTTCATATAACAAATTACCAACCTTATGTGTCCTTATACAAACTTTATACGGATTATGGAGTCAAAGGTTCACCTCTCCATATTTTCACACAGGGAATGAGATGATTAACAGAGACAGATTTCTCCTCATTTGGTAACACTTGAGAATTTCTTCTCTGTGCAGAAGAATGTGTACTTTATGCTCTTAAATGAGTCATACTTTAACTACATTAGCTGTGTTCTGTGTGCGTGAGTACACTTTTCTATCTGTCTTCATGAAGACCAATTTGAATTTTAGTGCTTGGGAGTGAGGATGTTTTTGGAAAATTAGGACATTTTGCAGGTTGCTACTTGGGGACACACCTTCAATGGACCATTTGAGGGTTAGGACTTGGGTATAGGGTTAAGGGTAGTATTAACCCTACTCTGAACCAGATTGGGCTTAATCATTTAGTGGTGATGGTTAAAGTTAGGGTAAGGGGCTAGGGAATGCATTATATCAATGACGGTCCTCACAAAGACAGAGATGTGTGTCTGAGTGTGTCTATAATGGCAAGTGTGTGAAGAGAACCAGAAATCAATTGCAGCGTTAGGCTGAAGTTGGCAGCAATGCAATTAAGAAAAACTCTCGCCATACCAGTAAATTGTTTTATCATTCTGCTTTAATTTTGTTATTTAAAGGTAGTGATAAAAATAATAAATTCAAACTATAATATTATTATGAATGGATTTAAAAATTATTCATGACACTAATCTCTTTGAGTATTATAGGTAAGTATTCTTGTTAATGTCTAAATTTAATGAACACACAGAAAAGCAGCTCTCAGACCAAGAGGGAATAAATCTCCAAATGCATGCTAAATAAATAAAGTCAAGCCAAGTCAAATTTTATTTAAATAGCCCTGTATCACGATCACTAATTTGCCCCAAGGAGTTTTACTGTGCAGTTTTACTGTACAGCGCACAACACCCTCTATCCTTCGACCCTCAAATCGGATAAGGAAAAGTAATATATAAAAAATATCTAATATGTATATGGAAACTTATACTTTATGTAACAAACAACCTTTCCTCCTTTCCTCCCACGATATGCTTTGAGCTTCACCATTTTTCCTCTGCCTCGACACAGCAATGAGGCCTTTCACCACCTCTCATAGTTCATTGTATCTGATGTATGGTCTAACCCCCCTTGATCAAAGTACAGTCATTCCTTTAATTAGCCCCACAGGTACAAACTGGTTGTGGATGGGGGCAGATTTATTGAAAGTATAAACCTCCTACACACACAACTTTCACTTGCACACGCCCACTCGACTGTCATGTTACTGTCCGTTTTGGAAATTAGAGCCTGCATCGAATTCTTTTTCTGTAGAGCTTGTTAACGATTGCAGTCATGCTGCATTAACGTAAGGTCAATATGACACTGAAAGTGCCTTTCTCGTATCTTCCCCTGGCTTACGGTGGATGCATTGATGTAACTGGTTTTGTTGTAAGTCACATGCTTGCCTTTATTGACATACTATCTATGCTGGGTTAGTTTAATGTTCAGATTTGTCATTAAGGTAAAGGAGCTTACCATTTGTAAGATCAATGATTTACAGCTAAAAACTTACCCGCCTTTGTTTATTTTTCAGATTTTTAATCCACCAAAGTCCAGGTTCATTCAAGTTAAGCTTATACAGCTCACTTAAAACTCATGTGAATCTCTTCGAGCTTCAAGTGGATTCTAAATCAATAGTAAGACCACAAGTAGGTGACATGCAACCTTGAAAAGTAATGGTATCTCTGATGGGAGAGATCAATTGAAGGACTCTGCACTTTAATGTCACAGGCTCCTGGCCTTCATACAAGACTAAATAAAAAGTGATCAGCCTGTAAAAGCCAGTGGCCACATAATGAGAGTGAGGAAGGTACATTATTATTATACATTACGTACATACATTATATTATTTATACCATTTGTACTTTTGTAGTCCTTTACCCTCATAATAAGACTAAACTGCCACTTCATTGTGATACTTCATTGTTTCCAGAGACGGACATGTCACAATGTCACATTTGTCAGATTTATTTGACACAGGAGCTGCAGCAGCAGTTGTTTTAGTAAGAGCGTTTACAGGAACCTGTACAGCTGTGTTGATCTCATCCACACTGATTTGGGCTTTGAGAACTTTTTTTAAATTGTTTTTTATTGGATCCAGTTTTGTTCAGGTGCACAGCCAGTGAATCCCACAATGAATCTCTTAATTCACAATCTCTCTTAGCTAGTATCTTTTGCCTCTTTCTGACACTATAGGCACTTGCAAAGTAAAATAAACTGGTGACTTATTCAAACACATGCTAATTCAGCAACGCAGTTGTTAACAAGCCTCAAGTTAACAGAACAACTGTGAAATGCAATAAATGTGGCAGGGTCCTCGTGATAAAGGTGGGAACAACAAGTCCCATGTGTAAATATGTATCTGTCCTTCATGTTAAAGCAAAAACTTGTGGCATTTTTGAGAACTTGAGAATAACAAGTGATTGGCCTCAGCCTACTGCTGGTGTTACACTGTGACCCATCAGTGACCGGATACAGTGCAGTTTGGCTTCAGACAAAGTCAAGTGCATTGTGCATGGAGAATAATCAGATTCGTTGAGCTGGCATGTGCTAAATGATTAAGAAATAATCTTATTTTCAGTGTGTTGTTTTGTCTCTAGCTTCTATTGCTTCTGAAGCTGCAACACAGCCCCCCAGTGACAAGTAAACACTTAATTGTATCACAGCAAAGGATAAAATTAGTCAAGACAGTGTTAATGTATGACACTGAACATTAACAGAATATGAGTTGAAAGCCCTACAGCCCTTTATTAGCACATAAGAATCTCTGTGGTTTAGGTATGATACTGACTGACATACAAACATTATATATTTTTCAAAACCAAGACATCTTAATTCCCTACCACATTAACTACCTGAAAAGATTTTGATAAGGGTTTCGAAAGGAATCTGATTTGATAAGCAGATTCAGAGCTGATTTCAGATTTTATATGATGCTACTGGACTCCTTACATCCACACTCATGCTGTCCTTGTGGCAGATTTTCTGTTGCCTTTTTTTCTGGGTCCGGCACAGGAAGATGATGTCCTCTGTCTAAATTCTGCCTGCAAAGCTCTAATAGATTCAGTTGATTCTCTGATCATAAAAACAGCTTTCACTGAGCATGCTGTGATTCAGAGGGCTGAAACAAGGCTGATAGCCCTTTACCATTTAAAAGCAAGAGGCAAAAGATAGTCCGAATGCTATTACATACTCCGTGTGTACCTTTCACCATGACCTTTCCAATGAAAGAAAAAACAGTTTTTAGAAAAAAATGGTGGTTCATCAAAAGTACAGGAACAAATGCAAAGTGTTCAGAACCCTTCACTTTTTGCACACTTTGTCGTAGATTTAATTTTATATTGATACAATTGCCATTATTGACCACCAGTCTACACTCAATAACATATGTTTTTTTTTTGTTTTTTTTTGCAAATTTATAAAAGGAAAACCTGAAATCTGTTACAAAAGTATTCAGACTCTTGGCACTTTGGAAGCAAGTACAGCTTTGAGGCTTGGGCAAGTCAACACAAGCGTGCACACCTGGATTTGGGCAATTTATCCATTCTCCCTAGCAGATCCTCTTAAGCTTGTCAGATTGAATGGGGAGTGTTTTTGAACTGCCATCTTCAGGTCTCTCCACAGATGTTCAATGGGGGTTTAAGTCTGGGTTTTGTGTGCCCCACTGGAGGACAGACAGAGACTTGACCCAAAGCCACTCCAGCCTTTTCCCGGCTGTATGCTTCAGGTCACTGTCTTGTTAAAAAGTGAACCATTGCCCCAGTCTCAGTTTGCATGCACTCTGGAGCAGGTTTTCGTCAAGGACATCACTGTATTTGGCTGCATTCATCCTTCCAGCAATTCTGACCTGTCTCCCTGTACCTGCTGCTGAGAGACCCCCATGCCAGAGCCTGATGATGCTTTACTGTAAGTATGGTATTGGCCTGGTGATGTGAACTGCCAGGCACAGTGCTTTGACTTCTGCTCAGAGGGTTAAATTTTTGTCTCTTCAGACCAGATAATCTTTTTCTGTATGCTCTCAGAGTCCTTTTAAATGCAAAACTGTTTTTCACTCTCAGTGGCTTTCGTCTTGCCACTCTACAATAAAGGCCTGATTGATAGAGTGCTGGTGATGCTTGTCCTTCTGGCAGGTTCTCCCATCTCTGCAAAGGACTATCCCTAACCCTGAAGCTCTCATAGAACTCTCATAAAACTGTTGGGTTCCTGGTCACTCCGATGACCAGGGCCTTGTTGCCTGGTTACCATTGTTGGCTGGACGGCCAACTCTAGGAAGAGTCCTGAAGGTTCCAAACGTCTTCCATTTCACAATTGTTCAGGCAGCTGCGCTCCTGGGAACAGTCAAAGCTTTAGAAATGGTTTTATACCATGCCCTGATTTATGAATTGCCACAATATTTTATTGCAGAGGTCTGCAGAGAGTTGGCCACAGGCAGACTCCAATCAAGTTTTACACACATCTCAAGGATAATTAAAGCAAACAGGATGCACCTCACCTGACCACAATTTGGAGTACCACAGCGAAGGGTTGTATATGAGAGATTTCCGTTTTTGATTAAAAAAAACAAACAACATCTATCTGCTTATCGATCTGTCTGTGCCATTATGAGTTATTGAGTGTAGACTGATGGGCAGAAGTTTTGGTTTTATTAATTTAAAGAATAAATCTACAGCACAATGAAGTGCACAAAAAGTGAAACGGTCTGAATACATTCTGAAGCCACTGTACAGTCATCCCCTTCACAAGCGCTGACAAGCAAAACAAACCAACAGGTGGCTGCTACAAATGAGCAGAGCTGTCATATGGTGAGGAAACAAACACAAACAGTATCTTGAAATGTAAAGATACATCTGAATCAACAATAAGCTGAATGGCTTACAGGGGACAGTTGTCTGTGGATGCTGGAACGTGGCCAGAAATAGTGACCTGCTGATGTTGCTTGACATTGGGGAAATATGTTACACAAACAAAAAGCCTGGTGGAATTTAAAATAAAATCACAGATTTTGTAGGTGTCTGTGGACAGGTTTTTAAAAATACTGATTTGTTTTTATGTTTCATATGGAGTGCTGATTTATCTAATGTTACCTAGATCCTTACAAAATATTGCTTCATGTTGCATTGCATCTCTTTGGCCTTCGGCGGGCTGTAAAATCTCTCCCTCATTTTATCCCCACTGGTGTTTTTTTCTGAGACTCTTGTTGCAGTGCAACAGCAGCACTGCTAATATTTTGTTCAAAATATGACAAATGCATTGGCTATTGCTGATAAGCTAAATCTATAGTTGATTTATTAGCTAATATACAGTAAATGGTCCAGCTATGTGTTAGCATTTCTGCATCATCAGCATTAAAAGCGTAAAAGATGACACAAATAACTAAATGTATCACTTCAAGCACAAATTGTTCACCATCAGTCGCAGAAGCAGCAGTATGGAGCTTCATTCACTGCCTCCACAATATCCTACACAGTATAAACTGGCTCATCCGCAGCCCTCAGCCACAGTTCTCTATAGACATCACCTGGGTATCTGTTCAGTTTAAAGGTTCTGTAATCCACTCAAGTACTGCAGTTTGTAGACATGACATGCTGTGGGGGACGAGACATTCCTAACCTACTCTTGTTCAGATAAAGATAATTAAAAAAACAACTTTGAAGTCTCAGGATCTCCTTTACAAACTTGCTGAGTAATGTAATTGAGAAATATAAAAGGAACAAACTGTATTTCATTTTTGATTGCAACAAGAAGTGATACCTCAGGTTCTGTTCCAACTAGGCTAAAAACACAGACATATTTGCTCAATAAGATCTGCTTCCTAACATCTGATTCCTAGGCTTCTGGCTTCTATTAAGGTACATCTGAGAAAAGTTTTTCTTTTTGAATATGAATTCATTATTTTCCAGCAGTATTTAAATATTTTGTTGACACATTCTCAGATACATTAGTGTTAAATCACGCTGATTCTGGTCAGAGGATAAAAAAGATCAACTCTCCAGAGTAGGCAAAGTTAAATAAACTTCCTGGATCAACTCACCAGTTTTTTCTTGGATTCATGTAAAATGAAATAAGATTCCTAATGAGTACACCTGCCAAGAATGGAAAAGAAAAGGGGATTAGCCCTGGGACATGCAGCTATTTAAATTTCATTAGGGACCAGAGGACCTCTGCAGAATTCACTGTGCAATTCAAGCTGTTACTATGCATATTGCTTCAGGAATAATGTTCTTACTACAGTAAACAATCAAACACTTCTTTTCCTGTGAGTTTCAGGGTGATTACATACAGACGTGTCTAAGAACAGTGATATATCTTTAATGATAGATCAGTGTAGCACCAGCTTCAACTTCTTTTATTAGGAAGACCACTGCTTTAGTTTGGCTATTTAAAACCCAGTGTTTTTTTTAAAACCCAGTAGGGTTAGGGTTTAATGTAATTTTTTTTAGTTAGTTTTTTTGTGATTTCATAATTTTGTGCTTAATCTTAGTTGATTGATAAAATGTATTGATTACAATTCTGATAAAAAATTAATGTGGTAAAAAAGTTAAAATTAATCAATAATAGTTTCCTGAAGCCTTTTTTGAGCAACCTACACTTAAAAACCTTATGACATTCAATTTATTTTCACACAAAACAAAGAAAAGTAGCAAATCAGAGGAGGTTTTTTGCTTAGAAAAAATGTAATAATCAATCATCTATCATAATGGCTTCTGATAATTCTAGTCTAGATCAACTAATTGATTAATCACCTACATTGAGTCACCTGTGTCAGCTCTGAATTGATTATTTGAAAAATAATTAGATTAATCACTAAGTGATTGCTAGTTGTAGCAATAAACATCTCGTATCTCTGTATTTCATGTTCCAGTATGTAACAGCTGTTTTTCACTGTTGTTTATCACAATTGGAGTTCATTCTGTTTCATGTGAAACCTGATGCCTGTGGCTGTTATCTCTCCTAGACATACAGTTTGTCTATACTTTGCCTCAGGGACTTGTCACTAGATGGAGACATTAATCTAAGAGACACACATCTAGACCTGAAGCCTATATGCTATGGCATACAGAATATGAATTGTGCTGTCCAGCAATATCTCATTGAGAATTACAAGCATCCTCCATCCAACAAGAATCACAAGCGCTGATTTTTGTCTATAGTAACGTCAGGCATTTGAAGTTGAGTCTTTTGTATCCTCATTAACTGCTTGGCTGTGTATTCCTTGGCAGGGTAGTTAGGCTGTGCCTGTTGCTTAGCAACAGAGGAAAATGCCCCCCTTCTGGACTGCTTGGCCATGTTAAGGTAGTCCAAAGAGGAGCAAAATGGTAAACAATTAAGTTAACTTTTGAAGGCCAAAACACAGATCAAAGAGGAGAAAAGACCATATGTTGGATTAAAATCCGTGTGTGTGTGTGTGTGTGTGTGTGTGTGTGTGTGTGTGTGTGTGTGTGTGTTGTGTAACATGGTTGCATAGCTACATGTGTGTATGTGGGTGTACTCACACTCTAGTTTTCATATACTCTCTGATAGCCTAGGTAGAGAGCATCGCAGCATCTTTGAGGAGTCAGGAAATCAATATCTCTTAACATAAGCATCTAAGATCTTCCTAATTGCTTATCCTTTCTTTTCATCATTATAGAGTGTGTAAGTGAGAGAGGAGCTATATTACAATGTAGAGTTGACTAATTAAAACGTATAATGTATTATAAATGCAGTGTGTAGACTTCTGCACTTGTACAGTGTCACAGGTTTGCTAAGACCACTAAGAAAAGAGGGCAGGGAAAAGGCAGTTATCTATTTTCTAGTCTCTTTGCCTATCTATCTGTCTGACTGTCTGCTCTGTCTTTCTCTCTCTCTATCTATGAATCTATCTCGCTCTCTCCTTCTCTGCCAGAGCTGACACCTGCTGGCTGAGTACCAGTGATACTGACTAATAAATCCTGACAGCTTCTCGCCGGAGCCAATATTAATGCCTGGCTACCTGGCAGGCCAACCTGTGAGAGTGTTTCAATAAAGCAGTCTACCCAGGGCTTCTTATTTACCGACCACAGACAAGCAGATTAAAGCCTGGCAGGATTTTTGTCCTCTTTTCGCCACAGATTTGAGGTTAATTACCAGCCCGAGCCTCAGGCACTCCTGCTTTGCCTGCTGCAACTGAAATTACTTTTGCTTACTTGAGTTATTGTGTTAGATGGCTGGCTGTTGGACTTGGAGCAATGTTACCATTTTTATGTGTCTCATCTGTTTTGTGGCTTTTGTCAACAGAGGTTAAGAGGAGGTTAAACCTGCCCTGATGAAACATGCCCCCCCCCCCACACACACACACACACACACACACACCCCTCTTCTCTGGCCCTAACCCCCCTCACCCTCTCTGAAAGCTTGTGTTTGCTTTTGATAAAATCTCATTGAGGTAGTTCTTCATCTCATTTTACATTCCTATCACTGTGCGCTGCTGCAGGCCTCCTGGGTTTGCTGTTCCTCTGAGTCTCTGCCATCAGAGGCAGCTCTTGAATCGCTCTGCTGCAGAAAGCTACGCAACCTCAGTTCCTTTTCTTTTGAATCTCCTTCTCCTCACCCATCTCCTTCGTTTTTTCCTTCATCTTGGTGGGAATTGAGTTTCAGAAGTTGGCTGATGAGCAGGAAAAGGAGCATCAATTATTTAGAGCAAGGGTTGGTGCAAGTTATCATAATGCATGTTATATTAGCCACCCTTGCTGAAGTCTGACTCTTTC